>NC_060952.1:99640634-100011717 GCF_022045245.1 Lucilia cuprina | reverse complement strand
TATACGTATGTGTATGTTTCTGTATTTAAGTAAAATTTCTCTTGTATTGCAATTTAAACTAAACAATTTGTTTTTATCATACGTGAGGAAAAACTGCACATTTTGTTGCTATTTGTATGATGTTTTTTATGTAATGTAGATAGCAACAATATACAATGTATAAATATTTTACCCCAACTTACAAGTTGTTACAGTTGCAAGTGGTAAAAGTAGCAAAGTACTCAGGCCATAACAAAAGATGTTTAATTTAAGCAATTTAAGCAAGTAGCTGCTGTAGTTATATTTTCTGTTGTAGCTGTTTATGTTGTTGTCGAAGTTAAAAGCAAAATTACACATGTAAAACTTAATTTTAAGAAGGCTTAATATACTACTCTTAAACTATTTTTGTTGTAACAATTTAACACCAAATTAAGGTTAATTAACTTAAACAACTGTAATTATTAAATTGTAAATAAAACAGTCATTTTCGTTGGTTATCCAACAGAAAAGGAAATGTTTTATTTATTTGAATAAAACTATGTAATTAAATACAATTATACTTTTGTATATAAAAAACTTTTAATTCCTCTTCTGGATTTTATTTTTAAATATTTATTAGTTACCAAAGAATTTTTTCAAAATGTTAAAACAGATTTTAAAATAATATTATGTCATTAAATATAGTTTATGATATGCCATTTTAAAATCAACATCTTGACTGTATAGGTACACAGCTTCTATTTATATATCATACTTTTTTATTTTAATCAAAAATGGAATTATATAAATATTAAAAATTCTAAACATAGCACACGCCTCAACACTAAACTTCTCTAGTCATTTCACTCAAACTCCATCATTAGAAGCTGAAAAGTAACGCAGCGCAGCTCATGTTATTGAATAGCAAAAACAGCTTCAATAACAGCAGTATAAAAATGCCTTTACATCCAATGTTTTGAAAATATAAAGACGTGATTGTCTAGATTATAAAAACTGAGCTACAATCGACATCTATGATAGGAGAGACAGATAGTAAAACATAATTTAAAATAATGTATTCCCAATATTTGTTAATTATACTATATCTCAATTTTACATATTTTTTTAGTATTAGGTTTCTAAAACGATTTTGATTGTTCTTATCAGAGAAAACTAACGCAAATTGTATTCCCTTTAGTAAACACCAATAGGTCCTGTGGTGCCAAATCCAAATCTTGGTTTACATTCTTTTTCATAGAACTTGAGTGCCTGAATTTGAAAAAATATCACTTGATTTATATTAACTATTTCTGAAGTAATAATAAGGTATAGAGTCTAGGTCCATAAAATTATTTAATTTGTCTATTAATAAATTTTCGCAAATTAAATTCCTTCAAAATTGAAAAAACTTTTTTATCTGATGATGACGATAAAGATTTTGTTACCGATATATTTTCTATAAATTACTTTAAGACATAACTATAGTAATTAGATGGCCTTCTAAGAAGCTGGGACTTTTTTGCATAATGCTATATAAAAAAAAAAACTTCATGAAGCCACTCAAATCCAGAAGATATTATTTTCTTCTCTTATAAAAGATTATATCATGACAACTAAAACCTTTTGTTTTCCTTTTCATATAAGGAAATAAATTCACTTTATTCAATTCATTAAATTGTACAGAAGAAATTCTTAGAATTTTTTAAAGATTTTTGAAACAAAAAATTCCAAGAAATCGTAAACGAATTTCACAATTTATACAATTGAATTGGAATCATTGAATGAATAAATACCTTGAGGGACTTGATACCCACAACACATGCAATCACTCATGTAAACACACATACATTTATAAGAGAATACCCAGTAAACTTGAAGATTTGGAAATCTGTTACATTTTGAAAGATTTCTAGGTTATCCTACAAAAACTATTTTATATACCTTAACTAAAATTCTATATTATTGAACATTGGCTTTACTTCGGATTTTAAGTTTAGTGGAACAGTTTTGTTTTTGCTAAATTAAATTCGATTTTGTATGAAAATTAAAGTATATCATTTATCGAAGTATGTGTATTTATATAAATGTAAAAGTCTTGGCTTTTAAATAAGTGATAAATTTTTAAGAAATTAATTTAAATGAGTATAAATATATACAAATATTGTCTATTGGTCTGTTTGCTGGGTATAAGTATAGTTTTGAAAAAGCTAAATAGCAAATCACGAATAATGATGAGAATGAGTGTAAGGAGTTCGGTGATGATGACAACCACCACAACAACGTAGTATTATACAAATAACAACAACATCAAAAACACACGTTAAGGACATTAAGGGGACAAAAAATAAATGTTTTCTTGTTAACTATGTCAAGTAGCTACAACAAACAAACAAATTACAAAAACGTAAAAAACAAAACAACAGCAAAAATGTAGAAAACATTCCTGCTCAATCGTTGTAATAATGTTTACTTATAGACCTACAAACTTAAAGATAGATTGGTAGACAAATAGATACACAGCAATACAGTGATTTTTAAGCAGGAGTGAGAATATCACACAGAGAAAGGCTCACACACATAGACAAATATTATTAATATTGTATCGTATGGATTTTGCCATCTTTTGTTAAGTAGTTATCAGCAAAAATATGATTGATTGTTTTTTGCAACATACATATATATATATATTGTTTACAATCTTTAGTCTTTTCTCCCCCACCAAACGAAAATCTTATTTTTTTTATAAAACTAAACGTAGAATTATCATAAAGCAAACAAATAACGATGGCAATATATTATGATTACATACCAAAAATACCTATAAATAAATATCTACCAAGACTTACAAGCAAATATGCGTTTAAACATAAATACAGATAAATACTTATGCTTAACCGCACATTCTTTAAAGCTGTAAAATTTATCGCACTTTAAAAGATATCAAAGTATTTTTAGGAAAAAAAACAAAATCCATAATATTGAAAAAGTATGACAGTTTAACCATCATCAACACTCTACAAAATATTCATTTACTTACTCACTCACTTGTTGTCGAAACTTCAAGTGTTAAACATTTTCTATAAGCTGTAAAATTTAAAGCATACTTTGCGGGAGTTGAAGAAATTTTCTAATTGAATTGTATGCTGCCAGATGTGTCAGCTACGGGACCATAAGTAAATTGGTAATTTTTTTAAAGCTATAAAAAATAAAATCCTATAAATGTTTTGTATATTTGCTAGTAAAATCCGGTTTTTATATGCAATATAAGGTTATTTTATGACATTATTAATAGAAAAAATATATTTCTTTTACGTGTGTCACATTAAAAACAAAAAAAGTTGTTGTTTAATTCTATAATGCAAATAATAAAGGTGTTTGAGTAAAAATTAACCCTTTTTAATATGTTTTTCAAGCATATTTGAGTTATTATAATAGGTTATTGTGTAAAGGCATTTAATTTGTGAGTGTTCCCAGCTGTTTAGTAAATTATTAAATCTTTAATAAATATTAAAAAAATATATATTTTTAAGCAATTATTTTGTTTTCTTCTTTGATTAGTTTTCAATCAGCAGAAGTGTCTTTTGATGTGTGCACCTAATAACAAAATGAAAAGTATAATTTATTTATTTATACAAATTTTTGGAGAGGTAGTAGTATATATATAGTGCAATTATGGTAAAAAATATCAAATCGGAAGGTCAAATGCTAGGTGAAATAATGGAATTATATAAACCATTTTTAATAGGCCAAAAAACTCGCTTGGTCCAAATTTCATCAACATATCTTTTAAATTTTGTTTTTTAGCTTTCGCCAATGGTTTACATGGACAGCCAGCCGGACAGGAGGATGGACGCACATGTCTTAATAGACTCCGAAAGTGATTATGAGTCGATTGATATACTTTAAGGTGGGCCATGGATCAATATTATTGGTGTAATGTATAAATATGTGGTTAAACTTTTTTGTGAAAAAAATTTCGTAAAATATGCCAAATAATATTAATTAAATTTTAAATTCTTTTATAGTTTAGTGTAACAGACAAGATTTTCTTCTGGTAATGAAATCGGAACAATGTGCGAATAATAAAAGGGAAAAAAGTTCCATCTAAATGCGGGACATGGCATAACAAAAAGTGAATGTCACGTTAAAAATACAAACACAAATATGATTTAAACAATATGATGTCTAAAAGTAATTCAGGGCATTCAAACTTAAAAATTGGGAATAAAAAGGTTTTAAAAGATACGGCAATCTTAAAATAAATATAACAAGCAGCTAAAAATTAAGTATAAGAAGATTCTTGACTAAACTGCCAAACGAACAATGACAATATCTAAAGCAATGACTGTAATGACAACGTCAACAACAACTACAACATAAACTTAACATTATCAACAATATCATCAAAACAAACAACAGCAACAACTACTACCAAACAACTAATCAATTTTTATGACTGTAAGCATTACTTTGCCAAAAGATGATAGAGCAACACAAAGAAAGAAACACATTGTATAGTAAGTACATTTTACAAGTGCCAAATAGATATTTACCCAATAAACTCCTTACATAAAGATGCCTGGCAGCACTTCCACGATATTCTGCATTATTTGCATTAAATTTATATAATTATGGATCGCTGAGAAAATTTTTCACATTACTGTTCTCCACCTAGTAGGAAATCCATTGTCACTTCATTATCTCCTTGTCATGAAATCCATTTTTGTATTATTTGATATCAAGATTTTTTAAAGAATTTGTACAATTTCGTCTTAGGAACAGTCACTCTGAATTACAGGGTTAAACATCAACAGGCTTCAACATATCCCCCAAAAAATATATTGTATGGATGATGAGCGAAGTGTTATTTGAAGTGTTTGAAACTTTAAGTGCAAATAAGAAGAGTTTTGTAGGTGTTACTGGAAAATCGAGTGCGTGTAAAATGTAAAATTGTATCTTTAGATAATGACAATACTGAATGCTGAAAATTTAAGTACTGTATTTATATTTTATATTTAGTAGTATGTATAAGTAGTAATAATCATTAAATTCAAGTACTTTGCAATATCCTTGTTCTTGTTGTTTGGTTTTATTTTTAGTCAGATTACTTTTTTTGGTTAATTTCAAAAATTATTTCATTTTTCTTATCAAATATGTTTGTTGAAACTTGAAACAGTTGTTTCTTCATACACACATGTATGTTGGTGTATGTTTTCAATTTTAACCGATTAGAATGAACATATATTCAACATATTAGTTGGGATATACTCCTTCCATCTTTTCCATTTTCTCTTGCCGTTTATTTTCTCCCTCTTCTACTTGACATCATAATAATTGTTAAATGAAAGTGCTTTTTTTGGTGTTTTTTATATCTTTTTGAAAAATGTTAAGTAATGAAGTAGATTTTCCATATATGTTGGCAAATACACATGTTAAAGATGATGACGACGATGATGTTGATGGGGATAATGTTGAAGAAAAATTTTCAATTTTTGCGTTTGTATTCGTGTGTGTGTGTATGTATTGTTCTGTGATTCATTATCCTTTTCGTATTGTAGAATGGTACAAAATAATGCTAAATGGTGATGACGTTGGCATTGGTGTTGTTTTCGTAGTTGTGATGAATTTTTGTTTTGTTTGTATCCACTTGAGCGTGTTTATTGTAGAGTTTATATGCATTTGTATGTTGAGACACTTGCATTTTCATTTGTATTTTTTTTCTTGATTTTTTCAACTATTTTTTCAAACATTTTATGCTTTAATCTTAAGTGTTATTACATTTTATTATGCGAGTAAGTGGATTAGGAGGGTTTAATTTGAAGGAAGAAATAAAGTATCAACCAACAGTTTAAATAACTAATTTTTCGAAAATGTCAAACTTATAAACTCAATGATCCATTTGGAAGCCCTATTTTAACTAAACTCAAAAGTGTTCACATGTTGCGAAATTTCATAAAATTAACAAGGTTTGTATGAACGGACAAAGGACAGATGCTAATAGAATTTAACGAAAATGTTGAAAAATTTTTTCATGATGAGGATATGTGAAATAAATGACAACATTTCAGAAGCCTACATAATGAAAATTTGCAGTTATACCAACAACATACATACATATAAATGACTGCTTCTAGCATTATATTCACAACTTAAAGATATTCACACACATATAAACATATCCTTGTGCTACATGTACAGCTAGTATTATACATGTTTATATGCGTGTTTTGTTTATAAATACAATCAACTTATAGTATGTTTGTAGGTGTAAGTGTTCATGTATTTGAGTGTATTTATTTAAATTAATTTATATTGTCTTATTTCATCATTCATAGAAAACAATGTTTCAAGAGGATCAAATATTTCAAATGACACTTCTTCTTATTCATTTTGTATGCAAAAGAGATGCAACAAACTAAAGGTTTTTCGTAACATGAAAATTAATGACTTTTTTTATTTATGAAAGGTGAAAACAGTAATTTTCAATTAATCAAAAGTTGTTATTTAAATCGTAAGAAAAAATATCTCAACATGATAAATTCATTAAATAAATCGAATAAATATAATTAAATATGGAACAAAAGAATAGGATTTTAAACATTCGATGGAATTCGGTACACACATTCTTTGTGTAAATATGAAAATTAAAGTTTTTAAAAATTTCTAAATTTTTTAAAATTTAGAATACAATAAAATTCATGAAATTAAATTTTAAATCTTATATTTTTAAACTATATACCCGATTTAAATCGTTTTAGTTCCTAATTTGTTTAAATGTTATGGCTTAAAAATAAGCATAATGATATTAAAGAATATCCTTGAGTCAAGCATACCTCGTAAAACATAATTTCTATTTCTTTAGTTCTTCATATAAGATGGTTTATGGTGAACTCAGCTATTTATATGTATATACAAAATTTTGAATAGGACAATATATAACAAGACAAAAAAATGCGACAAAATGTATTTTGGTGCAGTGGACAATTTTTAATTCAAAAGTTGATTTTAAATTTTTTGGTTGTTACGCCTTTTTGCATTGAAGTAGTTTTTATACAAACAGATGATTAATTCTAGTTGAAAATAGAAAAATATAACTATTGTTTTATATTTTTCCAAAGAACATTTGAATAACATAGAAAAATATTTGTTTGAAAGCCAATGTAAAACTATTTAACCAAAAATGTTAAATATTTGCCAAATTATGGGGATAATACAATAATCATTACATTCATTGTATACACCTAATGACCACAACTGACAGGTATAATTTTTATAACATTAATTTATATGATTTTTTGTAGGCCCTATTTGGCCAACGACCAGATTTAAATTACCTTTCTTAAATATTTTTATTAAATATTTAATTTATTAATTTATTAACTCTTGACATTTGTTTTAAATTGCCAACTTAAGCATCAACAGCAAGAACAATGAAGACAACAGCAACAAAAACAACAAGAATAAAACATAAGTGTAAGTATTTAAGTACCACCATTGAAAATGTTACTATGTCTTCTTGACGATGAAATGAGAAATAAAAGTAAAAGAAAAATAAACTAAAACAAAAATACAAAAACAAAGTAAAATGACATTGACATTTTGAATAATGACCGTTATTTATAATACAACAAATGTTTCAACAGCAATAACTATACAGAAATGTGTACGTAGCCCCCTCCCAAACGTACATGAATCTAACCATGTTTAAACAGCAAACACAAAAAAAAAGAAAACGAAAAGAGAAGACACCCAAAGTCCTATTCTAAGAAGGATGTTAAATGAGTTGAAGAACGAGGCAACAACCGTTACAACAACATACATAAGAGTATAAAAAAGAAAACAAAACAAAACAAGTAAAAGAAAAGAAAATTCTAGTTGATGAGAAGAAATTAAATTTGATACAAGAACAATAACAAATGACAACTACATGCAATGACACTTCAACATTACAGTAAAACACTTACACGACACTTTTTACACTTGCCTTGCACACATTCCTGTCATTTTCTTGCCACAATAGCCCTGTAGTTTTACATAAAGTACCCTTTAGGTTATATTTTCATTTTATTGGACTAGACTATAGACTAGAATACAGACTAGACTATAGACTTGACTATCAGCTCCCACACTAGACTTATGACTAGACTTATTAATTTTGTTAAATTTCCCTACGCACATTTTGGGGACCATCATTCTGATTTGCAGGGTCGCTACTTTTGTGATCACTACAACAATAACAGCGGTAGCAACAACTACATTAACAATTTATGTAAATGCAGAAAATATTATATTATATTTGACATAGAAAAAATTAAATGAAATGTCCTTTTGAAAGTACTTTTAAGGAGTTAAATCTTTTGTTATGAGTTATGCTCATTACTTTACACTAATAGATAGATAATTATAATTATTTTTTTATGTATGTTAAACAATTTAATTTAAAAATATTCATGCCCAGCTAAAACTTGTATTGAAAAGTAAATAGCATTTTATTCATTAGTAGTTAGTGAATAGTTACGACAAATATCTGCAAATAAGGAGTTTTGTTTTTCGATAAATATATTGCGATACGTCAACAGACGTACAAACAAAAAAATTTTTTTGTGTAAAAAGTTACATCGAAAACAAGTTCTCCGACACTAGGAAATTATAGGTGATCTTCAAAATATTTTTATGACGCCTAAGAATAAATTTCTTTAAAGTTCTGAGCGGTGAATGAAAAAATATAAAACAAAAGGAATACTTGGTTAAACAATTTCAAAAAAAGAAACTTATTTCATTTAATATTAAAAAAACAAAAAATATGGGAATTTTATATATATATATATTTTATGAAACCGTATAAAAATATGAAAAAAATTAAATTCAAATGAAAAATTAAAAACAAAAACTGGCAAGATAAAAAGGTTAAAAAGTACCAAGTTGTTTAAAAATGAGTTTAAATATATGTTTCCTAATGTTCATTATGATATATAAGTAAAGGACCTTTTTGATCCCAGTTTAAAAATGAAATATAATGAGTGTCTAAGTATGATGCTAATGAAGCAATGTCAAGGTATTTTTTACTTTTCTTTATTTCCCAACACTCTGAAAAGCTAGAATAAAGTGTCATTAAAATCTTTGCAAATTATGTGTTTAACTTTAGTCATCTATTTTTTTTTTTTTTTTTAATTTTTGAGAAGTATTCAACATTTATTTTACATCTTTTCTTGGTTTTTGCTTTGAAATTTATTTCGAAACCGGAACCAAATACATGCCAGCCACGTTTAAATGAATGAAGGTGAATTATAAATATGGATGTAGAGTAAAACGGAAATTAACCCAGCAAAACTTTATTTTAACAGGTAACATGTGTATGTCTGTATGTGAAGGTGTAAGGATAATAAATGAAATGACAGTATGCAAATTTTTTCTCACTTCCAGGAAACTAAAGTTGTATTTAATAGACATCTGAAAGTTTTGTTTTTACATCATTTATATATATATATATATAGTGTTTTTGATTTCCTTATGCCTTGATGTCACATTTTATCAAAATAAATTGTTAACTGACTTTTAAATGGCATAAATTTCCACATGTTTTAAATATTTTTAAAGATATTTTTGGTAATTTATAACAAATGTCGGCATACGTTGATTTTTCTTTAAATTGCTCATTTATTTAAATTATCTGCCCACAAATAAATTGCAAATATTTGTAGGTTTTATTTGTAAAACATATAATTATTATTTCGTCTAGAAACATTTCAAATTCAAATAATTCCAAGAATTTTGTCTTGCAGCATACTGTTGAGTTAAATTAATGCTTTAAGTAACAATATTTCAAATATGATAAAATAAATTTAAATATTCGTATTTTGTTTTATACATACATACATACATACATACATACATACATATTTCTGAGGCTTAAAGGTGGTTTATATTTTTGTTTTACATTTTTTCTTACCAATTAACAGCCGGTATAAATGTAGAAGAAATTCACCGAGAGAAATAGATAGAACGAAAAGGAAAGACTTGAAAAAATTGTAATTAGTTTTCATAACCTCAAGGCCAGAAATACAAGAAAAAATAATTCTCAAACTTAAATATCTTAAAAAAATTATACAATTTTCTATATGTAAGTCGGAAGAGGTATAATAATGCAAATTCACATAGAAAAATTATACAGACCTCAACATAATTATGAAAACGAAAGAAAAAATGAGAATAAAATTAAAATGGTTTAAAATTTATATACATTTGAGAATAAAGGGGAAGGAAATCCTTGACTATATTTGAATACAAATAATTGATTGTCTTCCGATTTGATTGAAGATTATTACAATTGGATAGTAGGCTAGTATAGTTCTAATGGACAATAACTACCGTAGTTAAACGGGGTTAAAATTTTGGTCACAGAATGTGTAACTTTTCATCTATTGGTCTAATCAAAAAATGTCTACTGAACTATAGCTATTTTTTCAATCTTTCCGATTTTTTTTTCAATATAAAAAAATTGGACTTTTTTTGCTCAAAAGAAATTTTTAGGATGCGATGAACGAATGAATATCTGTCAGAAGAAAGTTCTCTAAACTACCTATAAAATAAAACAAAAAACAAATGTATAGAATTGACAAAACAAACTATGAAAATCGCAGAGATCAAATTGGAATTTGAAAAATTTAATCATATTCAAATGTTTGAGAATTATTTTTTTTTTTAATTTTCCCTTAGAAAGAGATTTTTAAACATTTGTAAACATCAATTTGTTTGTATTAAAGTATACATTTAAAAAAAAATTAATTTAAATAATTTCTTATTTAAAAATAATTTAACTAAGTTATCCTTCCCTAACTCCTTCTTATGAAATAAACATTTAACATTCATTTGACTTTTTCACTTTTTATTTTATTTTTATGTTAGCGCTTTTTGTAATCCCCCCGCCCCCTTTGCAGTTTGCATTTTATTTTCTATTTGATGTTGTTGTACACTAATAAACACGTTTGTTTTCACTACACTTTTTTGTTGTTTTACATGTAAGACCTACAATTTTCTATGTATGTGTGTGGGTTTATTTTACTGTCTGGGACAGAAAAAAAAATCCAACGAAAAAAGGAAGAAAAAAATCTCATTAAGATCTCTAGAGTTGTAGAGAACGTTAAAGTTCACAAATGTGATAAAGTAAATCTAAAGATGGTTGTAAATACAGTATGAATGTCATAAAGTTTTGTGTTAAATGTCAACTCTACTACACTTATACAACAAGTGTAGTATAGTAGTACCTACTTGCTGTTGTTACTACGTTTCTGTACTGTTGTTGTTGTCGTTATGCCTTCATAAATATATTACCCAGAAGATAATAAAAATAAAAAAATAATAATATTAGATCTTCAGACATAAAGTTAAGTAATATAAATGAAACTTATGTACACTGAATTCTAAAAAAATATATATACATATATACACCTTATCATTACGTTACGTTAAAGTTAGAATGGATGTATTTAAGTGTTTATTTTGATATAAACAGTTCTATAAGGAGCCAATGACATTATCAACTAATCCAGCAGAAACATGTATTGATAAAAAAAAACAACATAAAACCCTTTCACTACTAATAAATTGACAACAAATTCATTATTTTAATATAGCGATGCCATAAGAAGCAAATACATAATATGAATGTATGAGTATATGTCAGTCATTATTAGACTAAAAAATAGTAATACAGATGTAATACAGTAATACAGAAATAATCAATAAAAACATGTTTTTGCGTAAGTACAAGTTATTACCAAAAAATACTAGTAATAAGAAATAAGTGCTATTAGTTACATTCCAAACTACCTAAATGACAAAAGAGGAAATTAATTAAAATGTAATGCATATGTATGTATTTTTATTTTATTGCAAACAGCGTTACTTAAATTATTAAAAATGTTATACAAATTTTTGTCGTAAATATATTTAGCTTTTTTTTACTTCAAAGAGTTATTCATTTGCATTAAAATTAGTTTTTGCTTACTAGAGCCTAATTAAAATGAAGCAAACTTTATTTGATAGCATGGTCAGAAACGTAGTTTTTTAATAATTTAGATGAGCTGTTCTAGTAATAATGTAATAATATATAACATTATAAAAATCCGATATGCTGCCTATTATTTGGTGTATGTAAATTACTAAAGTTTGCATTAACGAAAGCATTTTAATAAACATACAAACATTTTCATCCAAATAATGAATATCATTATCATTATGAATATCATAATAATTTATAACATCCGAAATAAGTATGTATATTTAAAACTAGTTATTAGTTTTCATATAAAAAAACTTTAATATGCATTTCATTTCTTTTTAAATCAAATAAGTTTTGCAATTATTCTATTTTATTCTCGTTAGATGTTTTAATAAAATATTTTATTTATTAAAAAATCTTAAACGTTTATTATATAGATTTACCAAAAAAATAAAAGAAATACAGAGGGTTTCCTTTATACTTGAGTCATAATTAAAATATTTCATTTGTTCGTTACTTTTAACCTTCTTCATCTCTTTGCATTAAGTATTTTTTTGGGTTGTTTTGGTAATTTTGAAAAATATCTCATTTATTTAGTTTTTTTTTCCTTCTTTAACTTTTTCTCCTCATGGTTTTTAGATTTACAACAACATTTATACCTATATAAAAAATGGTAGCACTGGAATTTAATTTTCCCTGTTCTATTAGCACAGTTTTGTACCCACGCGTTTGGTCGACTATACTCAGTGAGTTTTCATTACATTGTGTAGACTTTGTGTTTAGCGGAGGCAAATGGTAGAAGTACCCTATTTTTATTTTACCTCTGATAAGTCTTAGTTTTTGATGATCATCATGATTAACTTTATTGTATGAAGCAAAGAGAACCATTAATCAGGAGCTAATATATCCTGGAAAGATTTATATGAGGCCGGGCTCTGATCTAAAATAAGTCTTAAAAATGATATTAATTGTCCATTTAATTCAACATTATTTCAATAAAATCTCTGAGTTGAATTTAATTGTGAAGTTTTTTTCGTACTTGTTATTTATTTCAAAGCCTTGATACATACAATATAGATTATTTGAGTCAGTACCTATTTTAGTTGTTAAAAATCGTTTTGTCTAACTCGAATGGATCAAGTTTCAATAAAGATATGACTATTGCTACAACATTGACCAGCATACCTCTTACAGGTTGGTGTAATAATGGGAGTGATCATGCCTTAGTGCGCTTTACTAGAGATGCATTTGATATTTCCAGACTAAGTCCGATAATGTTATAAATGTGTCTATCTGTTGATGTAGGGTATACAAAATAACGAACATCATAATAAAAATGTTAAAACATTTTAGTACAAAGACACGCATACACACCCAAAATGAGGAAAAAACAATAAAAATTAAACCACTAACATGCACATTATAAAACAACAACAACAGCAATATAATCATCATCATAGTCGTCATCATCATAGAAAGGATCCAAATGGAATGATGATAAAAGTGTGTATAACCTTTCTGCCATTATATTAAAACTCACATCCACACATACAAAACACATCTAATATACAATAGATTCAATAAATGTTATATGTACTAAATATATACATATATGTATGGATGTATGTATGTACTTATGTATATATAATGAACGAAAGCGCGCTCTTTGTCTTTTAACCGCCAAATCAATTATGGTTTATTGTTATTAGCTTTTAGTGTAAATATGTGAGAGTGTCTGTGTATTAGATGGAGAAGAGAGAGAGTATTGCTGAAAATGTATTATGGTCTATATCCTTAATATAAACAAACAAAATCCATTTATTACACGTACTCTCAGCAATAGATTCATATACATAGTTCCATACGTAAAGTTATCAACCAACTAATACAATATTACTTACACTACTCCCCTATAGTTCGTGGAGATCTTGGTAAATTTGTGAATTTATATATAAAAGTTATGATCATATTACGCTCTATATTGCATGTCTGTCAAGTAGTTACATATTTGTTAAAAATGCTATCTGAAATGGATACATTGAACTTTGTAAAACATCCTGTATGTAAGCGTTTCCCCACACAAGTACACACTTTCTTACAAACATAAAATACATATTAACACACTAACACACAGATACACACTCACATATATGTACATATTATTCGGGCAACAAAGGACTTTTTGTAAGTTTATAAACATAATTAATTATGAATCATTTTCTTATAGCACGCAATTTTGAAATTATTATTGTTGTTATTATTGCTGATGATGTCGGTATTTTTATTATAAACATAATTAATACACACACACCAACATATATTAAGTTTTGTTTGTAAAATTAAATATTATAATATAAAAACAGCAACAACAAAAATCAATTAATTTATGTCTCTTTTACTATTGCTTTCCTTTATAGATCATCAAAATGATGAATATCGCGTTGATGTTGCTGCTTCTTATGCTGTTAATGATAATGATGATAAATTGTTATTTGACGTTGTTGTTCCTTGTTTGTTATTTTATTGTTATTGTGTTCATAATTATGTGTGTGTATTTATTAAATGATGATTAAGTTTATCATCACAATTATATTTTCCCGTATCATCAACTTCATCATCTTGTTGGTATTGTCATCACTAATTATAATCCTGATCAAATTTGACAATAGAGAAATAACAACTGCAATAATTATTGACATGTATGTATCTATAAGTTGTTATATGTATGTGAATATTTCGATACGTTTATATTTTATATAAAATTAGCATTACCCTCATCGTATTAATCTTAAAAAACAGAAAACAATGTTTAATGAAACAATACCGTAAAAATTCACCCCTTTATCGTCCGAATATCTACAAAAATTGTTTTAATATGTTCACTGGTTTGTAGTTTTAGCCTTTTACACCCTAAAATGTCCGAATTTCAAGCATATTATATTAAACTCACACAATTACACAGTTCTTTGAACTTTTCATTCATTTCTTATTTTAAATATGTTTTATTCCAAGATCATAAGAACTTTTAACATAGACATATCAACAAATATTTTAACAAAAATTCATGCTGTTACATCAAATTCGTCTTATTCCAATGAAAAATTGTTAAATGATGTGAGAATATTGTCATCATGATTATTATTGGAGAGATAAAGGTTTATTATATGACTTTACTTGTGCTTATAAATGTTTGTGTGAACAATTGTTGTTTGAAATTGATTTTAAGATGAATTAATGATAGATATAACATGACAGCTTTACATGCTTGAAATGAAGACATACTTAATACTATTGTTAAAACATATACAACTATGACAGCATAAAATGGAATGAATTAATTATATTGATGAAGAATTAAACCACCACTTGTGTTAAAGAAGTTCTTAGAATAAGAACATATATAACTTTATTAAATCTGTTCAAAAGAAATATATTGTAGCTAAAATTAAAGTTGTTTTTTTTTACTCCTCAATTACACATAAATAAACTATTATGAATTATTTATTATTTTTTTCATTTCGGTTTCTGTGGTTTTACTAAAAAGGCACTAAAAGCATTCGCATTTTAAATGTCTGGTTAACGTTTGTTAAGAGTTTTATAAAACGCATAGTGTGTAGTAAACGAAAGAAAATAAAAGCAAGAGGAAATTTCATTCTTTGCCACCCACCACAAACTGCGGTAAGAAATATAAAGGAAATTAATGTGTTCATTGATAATTTATATTTTGTAATGCCAACAGCAATAGCAGCAACTAAAATTTGCGGTTGATTATGATAAAAACGCATAGCTAAACCTTTTTATGTGTATATACACAGTTTATAGTATTCTTACGCAAAAATACCACAAAAATATCTGTTCTATTAAAAGGTTAGTTAGTTAGTTAATTAGAAAGGAGGATGAACATATATACACCTAGACCTCTATCGGGCCTGATGTGCGCTCCTTAACCAGTGCCTCAAGTGGGAATCGAATCCACCACCTCCGGTCTACTAGACTAGAACACTAACCTACCAGAGGCCACTATTAAATATTTTTTAGATATTTTTTAAAATTTGTTAACACCTGTATTATCTTATAAAAACCCCAATTTTTTATATTTTTGGGATAAAATTGGAAATACATATTTGCTTAAAAAAAAATCCACACAGTAAACACCTTAATACAACATGTATCTTATTTAGAAACCTGCATAATAAACCAAACAGTTGTTATTGTTTTAACCTGGCTTACAACGAGTGGTTGACAAAAGCACACAATCATTCACAATTGTTGAATAAAAAATATTCTCGTGTTTTTAATTAAATTGTACTCTTAGACTCTCTCTCTCTCTCTCTTTTAACCATTTTAAACTCTCTTTGTTGTTCTTAAAGCCTCTCTTAGCTTAAAACTTGCCAATTAGATCGATTGTTTGAAACTACTTCATGACTCACTATGATATTAGACATGTGTGCTGGTACGTGAGTGAGTTTGTCTATTCTGTTCATTGAGTAGACACACATTTATTGATTTGAAGAATCTTTAGCGCCTGTCTTTATAGCTTTTGCTAGTTTTATTAGTTATACATTTTAAGCGGCTGGTAAATGTTTTAGGCCAAAACAAAAAACGATTAGAAATGTCTATAAACAACACAAGTTTATACTCAAAGTGAAGTAATATTACTATACTAACAGCAAAAAAGAGAATATCACAACAAAGGCGAATGAGGTAAATAAACAAAAATGGAAAACAAACAGCAACAAAAATCAAGAAACTGGTTAATGGGGTCTACTGAATGCAACTTCTCAGGCAGTTAAACAAATTTTGCTGTTTCATGAGAGAATCTGTTGACGTCTCAATAGACTACCGCAACAAATTCAAAAGCGACTGAGCTGAAATGTGTAATGGAATTTTTGCGATTAATGCATTTAAAGCTTGAACGAGTTAACAAAAACGAAGTCTCAGCTTAAGTCAGACAAGCAGAAGTTTTTTAAAAAAAAATAAACTAGATACTGGCATCTTAACACACACAAATACATGTGTTTAGGTATTTGTTAATAATAGTCAAAGTTACTAAACTTTAGTCTGTCAGTCTGTCAGATAGTTAGCATGAGAAGCTGTGATCAAGTACTACCACTACATACATTTGTAATAGCAACCACTACAAGTACGACAACTATTTACTTATTGCCAACAATATTAGCACGAGAAGCTGACCCATCATACTAGCAGACGGCGGTATTTTACAATCAGTCTAGAGCTAAACGTTGCCTTAGACAGTCTACAAAACACTGTCAACGCGGAAGAACTTGTGCAAAATCAATTAAAATCCAAACAAGAATCAAGTTTAAAATTTTAAATCTTTAACTACTCTTCGTTTGCCTAATTAATTTAAAACGTGTATTTGTTTTTACTAACTAACTAAAAGTACAATAATAAAATCAGTAATACTACAAGCAAAAGGTGTGTATTTTGAAAAAAATCGTGCAAAGAATAAAATTGTTTAAAATTGACAAACAACTTTATTACTTTTAAAGTTATTAAAAAAGAGTCATTTTTTTAAACACTTAAACAAGAATTGCGAAAAAATCCCAAATAGAAGAAAAAATCCAAATAAAAAAAGAGTCTTATAAAACCTGTTAAACGTGTGCAAATTGTAAAAAAAAATATTAAAGGAAAAAAAATATATGTAGAAAAAAATATATTTCTAACAAACACAGTAAAATATTCATAAAATACGGAAATTAAAAAAGAAAATTTATTGTAAAAATTGTATGAATTAAATGCTTAATAAAAAGCATTTATAATAAAAAATAAATAAATATCCTTTCTCAAGGATACAAATTTTAAACGACTATTGCACACAGCTACGAATACATACAGATAAACGCGTATCATAATTCAAGGTACGTACGAGTATAAAAATAAATAAAATAAAAGAGAAAAACGAACTGAAAGCTACAGCAAAGGGCATCTCTTTGAAGTATCGTTTTTTATTATTTTTTTCCTTTGTGTGTTCTGAAGTATTTCTAGCTAAAATTGAGAGCAAAAATGTAGTAATGTGATATGAACTTTTCAAGGATTTTTTTAAATTTTCGAAAGTATTTCGAAATGTCCTTGAAAATTTAATTCGCTTATGAGGAAGAAGAATTTCAACTTGTGAATGTTTAAAAATTTAGATGATGTCTGCTACTAATAGTCTGGAATAAGCAAAATATTTTTAATTTTTTTTAAATAAAAGTTTCTAAAATAATATTAAATAATTGCCCATTTACAAATATTTTTCGTTGTTTACTCCAGCAATACCCAGAACCTTTGCTTTGCTGAAATGCTGGAAACTAATTTTCCAAATGTCATAATTTTATGTTTAGTTCAGATTTAATTTTAAAAACTTATTTTATTAAATCCTTAATATTTTTTCAACAATTTTCAACAATTAAATATCTTTATTTTCTAACAATTTAACAAATTTATATATAAAACTCTATTATAGTAACAAATTATTCATAATATGAAATTATTAAATCTCTATTTTAAATGACCAACAAATTTAGTTTTTAGTAACAAATAAAACACATTGTGCAGAGAAGAGTACTAAACTATTATAAAACAATTTTATAATATGCAATCCAAAGTCAATGCATTTCTCTAATAACTGCAACGAAATGTAAAATTTTCGTAATGCGGCCATTAACGTCGATGCAACAATGAAAATTAACAATAAGCTTATTTACATAATTATTGACCCCAAAATTAAAAATACATAGACGATATAATGCATAAACACAAAACAAAAAAAGCCGAACTTGTTTCTCATTAATTTTAAATGTTTTGTAATAGAATTTTGTACTTTCGCAATAATGAAACATATACACACAGATAGACATTTACAACACCAGCTTTTGAATGCTCTTAGTATTCCCACAACTGTAGCAGAAGGCATCCAATGCGTGGTTGTGTTTTGGCATTTTTAAAAACTGCATATAAATGCATAGTTTTCCGTACCCTGCAGTTCACGGTGACTGCCTCAAATTAGTCTCAAATTAGACAAGTAAAAAAAGACTACATAATAATCTAGTATAATATAAAATAAAATAGTCGACTACTTCCATAAAACAAATCAATAGAAAAATTTATAGACCATTTCTTAGACTAGTCAATAGGATAGTCTATTGTTTAATTAGTCAATATATAGAAAAAATTATAGATTAATCCATAGACTAGTCAATAGAATAGTTCATTGTTTTATTAGCCAATTGAGTAGTCAATACATTTGTCAGTAAATTAGTAAAAGGGTTATAAACCATTCGATAGACTAGTGAATAATGACTAGTGAATATTGACTAGTTCATATGTTAGTCAATAGACTGGCCAATATATACTTTATAAAACATTCCATAGAATAGTCAGTTATACATAGACGAGATAATGTCGGTGTTGTAAATAATCTAAACGAAATGCATTGACATCGTGTAAAACTGCTGGGTATGCTTTTTGGTATGCTAATACATGTGTAAAACTGTGTGTTAAATATGTGGAAGCCGCTACTATTTTTGTATCACTTATCTAGTACTTGTGCTGAACTATTGATTATGATTATTGATTTTGTCTTTGTATTAGTTAGTTGCTTGGTTTTGTAATTTTGTTATGGCGTTTAGCATTGTGCAGCATCACATTTTTCTATGATTATTATTTTTATTTTAGTTTCTACCGACTTTAAACTACACAAAGCTAGATACAAATAATGTTATATACATATTTATATGATTTTTCATATGCAATACAAATACAAAATTTATGCATTTATAGCTACAGATACATTTCACAATGCTTCTTGTTTTGTTTAGCACAAAAACGAAAAAAAAAAGATTGAAATGAAAAAAATTAAAAGAGGTTTATTTACTGCTTCAATGACTTGATTCTCCATATTCGTACAAACATACATACACACATGTAGTTTTTCCATTTGTATTGTGTTACACTTCCATTGAAATGGAGCTCAAGGTCATGGTTTATACTTGTTATACACTTTTGTACATACATACATACTTCGTTCCATAAAACATGTATGAATGTATATTTGACTATAAATTCAAAAATGGAAATACAACAAACAATCAACCAACAAAATATATATACAAGTTAAAAAAAATCTTTAAATGTTAATAGCCTCAAAAATACTACTTGTGCTGTTGGTTTTGAGTCCGATTAAAAAAATATTAATAATGAAAACAGCACAAAAAAGAAGAAGAAACAATAAAAAATGGAACTTTATAAATATGTACATACAATTCGAACACATTTATGTACATATGTAGTAGGTACATACATATGTATGTATATATTTTGAAAATAAATACTCTAGCACTTTGGTTATTTGGTTGGTTGACCGGATTGTTTGTTCCATATAAACGCCTGTTGTTTTCGTTGTATCAAACGTTAAATTTGTTTATCGTTTATATTGACGTTTGTTTTTGTTGCCATTATTATTGTTATTGCTGTTCCATTGTTTCTTATTATTGTTCTGTGATGTCAACTGTTTATTTTTTTAACCCGTATATACAAACACTTTGTTACAACTCTAACACATAAATACAATACGTTGAACTTGTTGAAAAATCTTAATTAAAAGTTAAAAGTAATATTAATTGTTTTATTTTTTTTAATAAATCCAGATCGTTTAACGTCATTTAAATTAAATAACAATAACAATTTTACTCGGTAAATTAGGACTTTGTTTTTATAAAATTTTTTAAAATTATTCTTTTTTTATTATAAACGTAACTTTTCTGTTTAAAAATAATTACCTATACAAATTTGTTTAATTGTTGTTAATTACTTTTCTGTAATATTTGTGCACAGGGTGTGATATTGCACAGTGATAAGCTACATAAAATACTAGACTTTTTAGCAAAGTTATGTACTCATGAGACCTATTCGGCGGGGCATATAATTCGACTGTCTTATACTTAAATGGTAGCATAGTTCTTAGAAGATATTTTATGAATCATGCTGATTCTTAAAAGACAGACTTTTCTGCTGAAAGTATAACATTTCTTCCGACACAAATATGTATTGAACAAATGTGAAAAATGTTCTCCTTTTACATCAGCTACAAAATTTAAAAACCAAAACTTTTAAAAAGAATTTTATAATATTAATTTCAAGTTTAAAACGTGTTAGAATTCCCCATCTAAAAATACACCGAATTCTATAAAAAAACCGGTATCAATTCAAACTGTAAACAAGCGTTTAAATAAGATGGCTAAATTAATTCAAAACAACAACTCATTAAAAGTAATAGAATATAAATATTCTATTGTTAATTGACCAAACTAAAAGATTGATTAAAAAAAATCCAACACTAAACAACAGTAAATATCGTTTATAATAAATATGTATTTACATGCTTATGTGTATAAATAAATTCCAGACTCCAACAAACAAATTATGAACGTTTTATGATGTTTTTAAATAATTTAATTTAAATTTATTCACATTTAAACAACCAAATATCAAGGTGAGTTTATTGAATATTTATTAACGGCAAAATATGTGATTGTGTGTAATTTGCATTAAATTGGTGTTTTTTTAATGCAAAAAAATTATTTAAAACATTTCAAATTTTGCAGAAAAAAAAAACATAAATTGAAATTCATCAATAAAAATTAGGGCTTTAATTATATTTAATATTCATTAATATTGGTTTTCTATGGATGGGGTGGTAATTGTGTGTATGTATGAAAGTGTCCAAGTGTTAGGAGGTATATACCCAGAAGTTCTATTATTACAATAAATTAGCACTCTGACTGTTTATATAGGTCATCATATATTTCGTTGTATGTTTAAATACAATTTTTGAAAATTTTTAATAATCAATAAAATGTTTAACTTCCATGTCAAAGATCAGCTTTATATTTAGACGGATTTAATTTATTACTTAGTATAGATTTAGCATCGTAAACTTCTTTTTAATCTTAAGAAGTTACAATTCATTCAGTAGTAGTTAGTTTCCTATATTAATTGTAAATCTAGTACCATGGACTACAGGGTATATAATGGGAATGCAACGACATGATTATGAATAAATAAATAAATGACTAAACAAGTTAAATTGGATCAAATGTTTATAGGTAAATGCATCATACACATGTGCTGATATACTTATTTATAATAAACCGACAAATAGTTACAAGCAAAATATATACTGTGTATAGAATTTATTATTGTATCAATTATTTTCATAAATATATACATCTGTCTGTGGGTCTGTTATGAAAGTGTTTGTATGTATAATACAAAGTGCATTTTTATGGATTTATGTATGTACGTTTATGCTCACATACATATCTATGTAATTAATGAAAACTTTATGTTGGTTTTGGCCAAAGGGGTAGTTTTTTTTTAAATTCAAAAAAAATTTTTTGTTGAAATTAAAACAAGGCCATTTTAAAAACATATATTTTAAATAAAATACATGAGTTTAAACGCAAGTGTATATACATGACCAGTGGATTCTTGTATATGAATATATGAAATTTTCATACGACTGTATAAATTTATGTATGAAATTTTCGAATTGTACAAGAGTATGTATGCATTTGGTAATGTTTTTAGTGTAGAAAAGAAAAATATATAAAAATTATAAAAAATAAATATTAAAATAATTAAATTACCGCAAATTTTCAACCATGATTACAACATGCTGCTACTATAACGCGGTCTTTCTGGCTATTATTGCTAATACAACATTACGCATACACTCACAAACATCTATATGTATGTCCTTAAAAAAGTCTCCCTTTACAAACACAGAAACATGAATATACTTGTAGATATATTCCCACATATGCAAATATGTTCAATAACCCAACAATCATTTAGGCTCAAAGTAATTTAAAATTTTATTTGATAATTATTTCTAAAAACTTTTAAGAAAACTATAATATTTTTTAATTGATTTATTGGGTTTTTCAAAAAACTTATTTGTGTTTGGTGTTGCCCGAATTCATAAGTATGTGAATCCGTGCGTGTATGTGTCTCTGTGTTGGTGTTTGTTTTTAAATATGTATATTATATAGTAGTATGTAGAACATTTTGGTGTTACCGCAGCCGCCATTGCATTTCAGATTTAATAAAACATTTAATTTTTGTTAAATTATTACAAAAACTACAATAAACTGTGTTAAAGGACATTTCTGCATATACATAATTATGTATGTATATGTTACCAACATACATACAATCACAAATTAAAACCATATTGTCGTACATGAGTATTGAAAATTAATTTAGTTATTTTAAACATTTCAATTGATTTTTAATAATAAATTAATGAAAATCACAAATGTAAAACTAATACAGCAGCAACGAATAGAAACTGAGCAGTACTTGTTGTAGATAATAAATAAATTATTAAATTTTAACTTTAATTTCACATTGATTTATCAAATAACAAAGGGTAAAGATAAAAACTCTTGGAATATTCGCATATATTTACAAAAGTCTGATTGGGGAAGTACCTTATTTCAGAAAAAAAAACAATTTTAATATAAGTTCTTTTTTCACTATTAAGTTTTATAAAAATCATAAGG
Source organism: Lucilia cuprina (assembly GCF_022045245.1). Taxonomy (NCBI): domain Eukaryota; kingdom Metazoa; phylum Arthropoda; class Insecta; order Diptera; family Calliphoridae; genus Lucilia; species Lucilia cuprina. The sequence goes on along the minus strand of NC_060952.1, from coordinate 99,988,188 downwards.
AAAATTGTAACGAACGAAAAATTTGTTTGATATTTTTAAATATATAAAAATGTATGACATTTTGTACTTAACCAAATTTGTTGAGATTGCTTTTCTACAAAGGAAAAGGATTCAAATGATTGACTTATATGTATATCTAAACTTATACTTTTTCTAAGCCAATTTTTCAATTCAGTTTCATCCTATGACTAAACTCTAATGCCGAACTTTGCGGTAAAGAGTGCAGAAATATTTTGAATAGGGTTCTTGGTTTTATATTTTTACGCTCAAATAATTAAGACAGTTAGATATTTAAAGCAAGTAATAAATTCTACAAGAAGTATTAACTTAAAATCATTATTAAAATTATTTTAAATTTTTAGGCCTCGATGTTCCAGTATAATCTGAGTCGTTTGATAAAAACTTTCTTTTGAAGTATTTTAAGAAAAGACTTATAATAACTTTAAAAATGTTAACACTTGCTTGAGTGTAATATTTTCCCCATAAAAATGCACATTTTGTAATAATAAACCAACACAAATAAAATGTTCAAACAAATTAAATTAAAAAAAGACCTTTGCATAATGACATCTTGTGACCATAATTAAGTAAAAATTCTTGGTTTTTAATTGAAAAATTTTATTATAATTAATTTTTTTTCTGACATTTACAAATTATATTTTTTCATTTGGCTGAACCAGCGAGTGAAAAATAAGCTAAAATTATTATGCAGAAAAAATAACATGACAAAAAGAAAAGAAGCCAAATGAATTAGAATAAATTTTAAAGTCAAGATCATCAACATGAAAGTGTAAATAAGCCACTTAGATAAACACTAAGCTACTCACACACATTCACTCTCTACTAACCTGATAACAAAAAAGGACAATTATTCACACAAAATTTATTTACATAATCTCTGTTAACTATGCAGAAATACTTAATACATACAAGAATACACACACACACACAGATACAAAATGCAAACATTTACAATCAAATTAAAAGATTCAGTTCAATGTTTGATGTCATGAAAGTATAGAAATGAAGACACAAAAGTGATGTAGATAGAATAAGAAATAATAGTAATAAAGTGAAAAAATAGAAAATGTTGAATAAATGAATGAAACGAATGAAAGAATCAACTTCATTAGCATTTTAAACTAACAAATTGTATATAAAATTATTTCATTTTAACTTGTTCTACTTCTTTCGCATTTTTTTCTCGGCCAAGATTTCAAAAATAAACAACAAAAAACAACCCACTATAAAATAAATATAAAATTTATTTTTTTAAGACATTTGAATAAGTTTAGTTCAAATAGTTTTTTTATTTATTCGATACTATGTATTTGGTGATGATGACGATTGTTGTCTAATGATGACTACTAGAAAATTTTTAAACGTATTTGGTGAATGCAGTTTATATACAAATCAAAAGCTTTAAAGTTATTTAACGTTTTTGTTGTCTTAATGCTAAATATTCTAGTGAATGGAAAGGCCATCATTATTACTAAGCAAATAAAAAAATAATAAAAAATGAAAAAATAAATTGAAAAATAAGTGAAAACTATGATCAAATAAAAATATTAAAACGTAAAGCAAAATATAAATTCCTACGGATACATTCATGCCAAAGGTTGTGTTGATTTAATATTTAACAGATATTTAGAAGCATTTATCTTTTCTGTTCAACAATGATGATAGCAAGAAAACCAACAACTATATACTAGCACTGTGCCTGCTAGAGCAGAGATTCTTAAACAGTTTTTTTACAAAAACCAAAAGCGGAAATTCTTAATTGGGTTTATTAGATAGATAGATAGATAGATAGATAGATAGATAGATAGATAGATAGATAGATAGATAGATAGATAGATAGATAGATAGATAGATAGATAGATAGATAGGTAGATAGATAGATAGATAGAATGATAGATAGATAGATAGATAGATAGATAGATAGATAGATAGATAGATAGATAGATAGATAGATAGATAGATAGATAGATAGATAGATAGATAGATAGATAGAAAATATATAGATAGATAGATAGATAGATAGATAGATAGATAGATAGATAGATAGATAGATAGATAGATAAATAAATATAATTAAATATATCTGCAATTTTTCACAGTTTGGAAGCCACTGACATAAACTTCTACTGACACATGATGACTAGAAACTCGACAGAACTATTGCGTGTCATTAGAGCATTGATTGTTGTTGTACACAATAATGTAAATAAAATAAAAAATAATAATTCCAATTACCGAGTACTAAGCTACTTGTACTCCAACTAGAAAAACAAACAAGATATGAACAAAATGAAGTATTAAACGCTGAACTAGCAATTTACCAATGGAAAGATCTCAATGCCATTGTTATGTAATAGCAGGAATTTTATATATTATTTTTGAATTATATTTTAAACATTAAAATGCAAAAAAGAAAACAACAAGCAATGTATAAAAAACTTAGTTGTTGTTAATAAGGATTTTACTATAATATATTAAAAAAAACAATTTAATGCCAACAGGAGAAAAGTTTTTGCAGGATCGTTATAAAACAAATAATTAAAATTCATGTATACATTTTATTTTTGAACGTTTGGTATATTCTAATCTACAAATATTCCTGAAGGTACATACAAGAAAATATATTAAATTTATTTAAATTAAAATCGAAAATTTAGTACATCTTTTTTGTGGCTGCTAAACCCTTTTTGGAATGCTTAAAGTTTATTTTGGTCATAAATTTGTAAAAAAAAAGAAATAAATCAAGCGTCAATTATTTGTCTGTTGTTTGCTTGACAATTGTTTGTTTCTTTAGTTTAAGATGCAGTTGTTGACAATTCCCACTAAAAGACTCACATTTGCACCCACACTTTTATATTGTTTTAAAAAATGTATATATAACAAATGAAAAAAGGAATAAAATACATTCACAATGTCAGTGATGGCCTGTCACAGATGTTGTTCTGAATATTTATATGATTTTTATTTGTCAGAGACGTCTAAAACATTTTCATTTCATTATTTTTTCTGTCACTTAAACTCTGGGGGTTTGAAATCCTGTTGTTGCTGTTATTTTGAAGGCAACATGAAATGTATTAATTTCAGTTTTCTTGGAAGGATTTATTGAAATGGTTGTCATCATAACAAAAAGTTTTATCAAGAGTACAATTTTTGTGCCTGAAGAAAGTATTATTATGTATACATACATATATATGTATGTGTATGTATGTTTATATGTATGTATATGTGTAATAATAGGAAACTATTTCTTACTCCCATTTAGAATTGTATACATTTTTTCTACGACCCTGAAGCTTTGAATATTTGTGAAGGCTGCTGTTGTTGTAAAAGTTGATGCTGGGGACTTCGTATTTTTTATGCTACAACTTTTTTGTTTCATGCTTTTTTAAACCATTTCACAAATTACAGGTATTTTAGTTACTTTAATGCGTTCGTAATATGTTAATGATACGATCATCGTATAAACTGATTTCGTAAAGTCCACTGTATTATTAAAATTTTATAGTTCCATTTTTAGATATAGGTAAAAACAAATTTTTTACCTATATCTAAAAAAACTAATAATATATCTCTAATCGAAAAGGTCAACCAAAAGTCAGCACTGCCACATGTTGCAGTATCTTTGCGCACTAGTCTTTTGTTTATTTTTTTATTTGTTGTCATTTTTGCTATATTGGTGATTTTTGCAATAACTCTCGACTTGTTTATTTGTGCTACGGAAATGTAATCAAAACCATTTCTAACCCACACCCGCCTGTTTGAATCAAAATGGAGTGAAAATATAAAACTGACTGTTTGTGTTGGTGTTAGTGTGATTGTCATTGCCAATGGGGTCTAAATAAGAAATGAAAATGTAAATTTATTGTAAATATTATTGACATTTCTATAATTTAAATTTTCTTTTTTGTACGCAATAATTCTGAACGTTTTCAAGGTTGCTATGTTTCAACGAGATTTAAGATGGAAATATTTAAGTATGACAGGCAAAATGATATTTAAAATGCAAACATTAATACTCGTATTTAAAAAGATATTAATGTATTATTTTCGGAATATGTGTTACACACATAATCCGAACAAAATTTCTACCATAAACCATCAATAAGTTTATTAAGCATTTATAAATATGAGGGTAAATATTTAAGATATTTTAAGGAAATAATTTAAATTTAGTTTTTTTATTCAATTAGGTCTAAAATAGCGCTTGATTTCTTATCAAAGATATATAGAACTATTATGGATAAAATATCACGTAGATAATTATCTCGTATTTATGAGAAGTGTCAATTTGTTTATAATTTCTTCAATGTAATTTTTCGAGAATTATCGAGGAATATTTCCGAAAATATCTACCCTCACTTGTAGTCAAATTAACCAATTAGTTTTCCAAATATTTCCTAATTTTTAATATCCATAGCAATCGCGTTAAGCTTTTTTTAACCAAATTATTATACATGAATTTAAATTTCAATAATTCCGTCAAGATTTTAACATCAAACTACACTTCTATATAAATAAACATTTAAATTTCCCTTATTAATACAAATTCATAAATGCTAAATCAGTTTTGTATTAATATCCTTTAAATAATATAAAAATAAATACAATATTTTTCTTTTTCACTTTTTAACAGAATAAATTTTATTCATAAAAACCATTTTGTTGGCTATATTTTTCTATAGGTATATTTAAGGGGCATTTAGTTGTTGTATTATTATTTACACAAATATTTTTTATTGATTATTAATAAAAAACAAATTTGTTAAGGGATTCATGCTGAGGTTATAAACGTTCTTTTATGCCAAAATATGAGAGTTACTGTGTGTGTACATGTGTTAACCCCAACCGGATATTCAGAAGATTTTTATACATATAAAAAAAACATAAGTAAAGTTCGGAAATTTGTATTTGCAAATATTTGTAGCATATTTAAAAAGGGATATATTTTGCAAAAAATATAAAGCAGCAAAACGACCCAACAATGGTCATATGTTTTTTCATTCTTTCTTTAGTTACTGATTTGTATACAATATGAATTTATTAGGCAAAAAAAGACAAAAAAAAACAACAACAACAACAACAACAACCGAAACAAATTAAATAAAATAAAAAATTAATAATATGTTCGTCATGATTTATGTTTTGAATATAAAAAAGCTTAAAATAGAGCTAAATTTGAAAAGAAATATAAAAAACTTTATAATCTATAAAAAAGTAAAATAGGTATAGATGTAAATTTTACATTTTAAAGGGAAACATTTTTGTTTCTTTTTTGTATTTATTTGTTTATGGGTATGTATGGGTGTTTTTGTGAAACCTGTTTGTTAGGTTGCTTCCTGAAAAAAAATTAAACCACAAGGCCCTTATCTAGTTGGCTTTTATGTTTGATTTCATTATCCCTCAAAAGAGTGGGGTATTAACTTGTTTGCTATACTTTTTAATATGATTTAATGCATGTTGATGAACTCGGCTATGTACTGATATACACATACAAGTATTTATTTATTTAAATACCCACTAGTTCATGGAACTAAATAGTCGTAAACGTATACTTAACAACTACAAAGTAATATTTCGAATGAAGATAAAGAAATATACAAATTTAATACAAAGATAACCATTGGATACTCTATAAATTATTTTACAAAGCTAATTGTCTACATTTATCTGGTTATCTTTACCTTTAAAACTGTAGGGATTCGTTTGAGGTTTTTTTTTTAATTTAATGTGTGTTTAAGATTTTTTCCTAAGAATTTATGATTTTATTTGCTGATTTCTTAATAAATAATGATTTGCAAAAAAAGTTGTTTTATTTATCTTCATAAATAAATAATGTTATTTAAAATCAATTTTTTCTCTTAAACTGATATGAAGAAATAAGTTTTAAGCAAGGGTTGAGTCTAAAATTTAAAAGGAAAAATTATAAAAAAAAAAAAAATAATTCATTCGAAACCCCCATTAAATGCAAAAAAAAGGTATGTTAAATTTTTTTACATTTTAAAAATTTCAAACAAAACCAGGAAACGAATTCTTGGAATATTCTCGAAAATTTGTTTTTTTATTGTTATCTTTAATATAAATTAACCAAAAACTTGTAATGGTTATGATTACAGATTTTCTTTAATAAAAACTTTATTTTAATACCAAATTCTCTAGAATTATAAAAACATTTCTTTAAAAATCCTTTACTTAATTTGTTTTTTTTTTTTTTGTATGTGAACGATTAACTCAGTTATCAAGGTCTTTTATAAGTAAGAATAGATTTTATATATACATATTTTTTTAACTGGGGAAACACCATTGAAAAATAAAACATTAATTTTTTTTAAACCATAATTTTTTCTATTTAATAACCACCTGAATCTTTATATTAAAAGAAATCCAAGTAAAAAAGCTCATTATGGTTACTGCACACTGCTATTAAAACGAAAAACGCTAAAAAACATTTTCAACTAGAAAAAAATATACAAGCTAAAAAAATCAACTGACTCATAAGTATTAACTTTAAAAATTCATTAAACTTTGTGTGAATTACCACTTACATATAGAAAAAACTTATAGAAGCAAAAAAGAACAGCATTAAAGAACATAAAAAACAACAAGTCATTATGGCTAAAACCTAGAAGAAGTAGTAGAGAGCAATAATAACAACCAAGAAAAAAAAACAGCTAAAATTTACCACAAAGACATTGAAAACATGTTTATAAAGAAATAAAAAAAGAAGAACTGAACTGAAGCAAACTAAACTTAAAAAGCGCTGAAAAAACAGATTCTTCTTTAAATTGAAAATTAAAAATGATGAGCCATCAAATGTTGTGGCGTGAAGTGAACAAGAGACTGTGTGAATTTGTCCGTCGGTTGGTGAGTGAGTCAGAGTATAAAGTAGAGAATTATTTAAAACTTCTTATAAGATTTTGTAGCAAATTAAAACGGTTTTATAAATTTAGTAAAAACAAATATCAAAAACTCAGAAGAAGAAGAAGAAGAAATGAACTTTGCACAATAGATTCAAGGAAAAAATAAAAAAATAACAAAATAATAATTAAAAACTAAACTAAAATTTTAGTAGTTTTTTTTTCAAACATATGACATACATATTTATGTATGTGTGTTTTTTGCTTGTGAACGGAAAGTTCGAATGGTAACCATAAAAAAGTATTTAAAGAACAACTTTAACTAGGAGGAAAAACATTTACAGAGTCCAAATGTAATAAGCAGCTAAAGATATTAAAAAGCCATTCAAATTACAACAATTCTAAACTGAAGTAGTAGAGTGGTTAATAGCACCAACAAAAATAAAAAATAGCAAAATATATGTAAGAATGTATAGTCGGGAATGGCGAATGTATAGTCGAGAACTTATTTATATCGAATTTAATCACAGTTTAGATTTTTTATGAGAATAAGAATGTATTCATGGAATAAATAATATCATTAATGGGAACTTAAATCAATTATAGAATGATATATTTTAATACTATCATGTGACCCATGGAGTCACCATATTTGTTAAACTATTAGTATTAATTTGATGTTTGATTTGACAGTTCAGATAAAACTGAATTATGAATATATAATAATTTTCTGAAGGCAGCTTATATGTTTAGATGCAAATTCTCACGTATTTTTAAATATGAATCCGTAATTTTTTAAAAGAGAAAAATTATTGCACAATCAACTTATTTAAGCTTTGAAACCATATTTTCTTAGATATACTTTCTCGTAGTTTCTATTGGTTGATGTATGGAGTACTCAATGGACTTTACTATATACTAAACTATTTTATTTATTGCTCTATGGACAATTATATATAACTATCTATGGACTAGTGTATGCTAGTTTATAATTAGTTGTCTATTGAATGGTCTAGGATCTAGTCTTTGGATAATATGTGTACTGGTCTATGACTACTCTATGAACTAGCCATTGAATATTGTATGAACTAATTTACTGACAAGTTCATGGTCAACGAAAGACTAGTTTATACATTACTTTCCAATTAATAAACTATGAAGTCCATGTTGTATTCTATCGATTGGTATATGGAACTTTTTATGGACTTCATTAGGAACATATATTATTTATTTGACTCTGAAAATGGAATCATAGTTTTGGGCGTTACAAAAGCATAGAGTGACTACAGCTTTGTGTAGGGTATAAAAATATGGTAAAAAAAAACATGAGAGCAATTACCAAAAAGTGCAAAGTAATTAAATATTGCAAATAAATAAAAAACGTACACACATATTATCAACAACAAATTTAAACCTAGACCGAATAAAATGTTTTTATATTAAAATTAAAAAAAAAAAATCTCGTAGTATTTTCTTCATCTTCTTGTAATTTGTCATTTTGTTGTCGTCTTTAAGTGCACCATCCAAATATGTAGTTGTTGCTGTTTTTCTATGAATGAGTATCATATAGTCTGATAGTGAAATAACTAGTAACTATTACATGACAAATTGTAGTGTCTGTTGTAATTGGGGGTACTTTTTAACTCGCTAGTAAGCTAAATGTATTTTACACTGGGGAAAAAAGTTAAAATGTTTATTATTTGGGCATACCATACCACTTTGAAAAATAAAATAGATCAAAAAGTGAAAAAATTATATGACGCTTTTTGAAAATTAGTATTATAATTAACTATATTTTTCTACTTTTTTCTATTTACAGGTAAGAATTGTAAGACGTCATTAAAAGCTGTTATTGTCACTTATTTCATTAAACCTCAATGTATGTAAAGGTAATAAAGCCAACTTTTAAGCCTGTTAAATGTAAACTTTGCTCATAATTAATATGAAAAAATATACATATAATATACCAAATTGTTTATTTAAAACAGTCTCACAGCATTGAATAAATTAACTCAAATTTTAATTACAAAAAAAGGTTTAATCAAACCTAATCATAAAATCAGTTTGTTTATTTTCATATTACTTTTCGAAATCTTTTTCTGTCTGAAGACCCTTTTTTTCAAGTGTAATTTATAGCCTGAGTAGTTTTATTTACAACTTGTGTGTTTTGTATTTGGTACTTTTTTCATGCTGTATTTAATTTTTAATATTTACGTTAAAAATTCTTTAAGGTCATTTTCCAAAGCAACGCTAATGTATTTAATTTCATTATATTGTTTGTAAATTTGTTGGAGTTGTGTTTTTTTTTTTCTTTTTAAATTAGCGACTCATTATTCACTTGATTGTAAAATAAAAAAATAATAATAAATTTTATTACACGAAATTAAGCTTCTACCGCTGGATACAAGCTTTAAAATTTATTATTAGAAAATGTGTGTTAAATTTGGTAATGGATTTTAATTATGGTTTATGAAATATAAATAAAACTTAAACTTAAAACAAAAGATTAAATAAGCAATAAAATAACGAAACAAAAAACACATTTAAAAAAAGAATTGTTAGGTTTTTTTAAAGCCAATAGAAACTTTTTAATGGTTTATTTAGTACTTGTTAAATAGTATTTAAAGTTGTTGCTTTAATTTCTTACATATATATATATATATATATATATTATATTATATATATATTATATATAATATTATATATATATATATATATATTATATATATATATATATATATATATATATATATATATATATATAATTATATATATATATATATATATATATTATATATATATATATATATTAATATTATATATATATATATATATTATATATATATATATATATATATATATATATATATATATATATATATATATATTTATATATATAATATAATATATATATGTATGCATGTATGTATCTATGTATTTAATTTTTAAGGTGTTTAGAACTTGAACCCTCTATTTACGGGGAGTTGGGGGGGGCGAGTGTTTTAAATTGGAATTAAATTGTTCTATAACGTATTTATTCTAATTAATATTGAAATTTATTTCAAGTCATTTATTCGATGTCAAAAGATTGATGATGAAAACGTTAATGGTTATAGTAGATATACATTCATATACATACATTTTAAATTGAGTATAAGTAATTGAATATCTATGAAATTTGCATGTATGTATGTATGTATGTATGTATGTATGTGATGTTCCCCACAAACTAAATCGTATTTAAACTGTTTCCAAAACAAATGAACTATATTTAAAAATCAGAAATGGAGAAAACAAGCATCCGTAATATGTAAGAGCCATTGTCTTCTTTTTTTCCGGTAGTTGTTTTTTTCAGGGCTTTTAATATATAACACATACATATGAAAATTTACCTGTTTAAGCATTAATTATTTGTTGGCCTTACCTGTAAAGAAAAAAATACAAATCTATGTACTTTAATAAAAGTTTCTTAAAGTTTTTATTAAATAAATGTTAGAAACAAACCGGAAATGGTGTAACTATAAAGCATGCATCTTTATTTTATTAGTTGTATCTATGGCAGGAGAGTTTTGTAATTGTTAAAATTTTCCTACGACTACAAATTCTTCATGCACCCATATATATTTATGTACATGTGTATATACCGGGGCATGTAAACATACGTACATACATATATATACATATATGTGTATGTACGTATGTACAAGTTCACAGCTTAATCGAATGGGTAATTAATGTAAATTAAACATTCATTCATTTAGTCATATTTATTTACATATCTACATACATATATGTATATACACAAAAATAAACAAATGAGTAAATACAATTTCATAAATGTATATGTAGATAATATATATAAACTTACTAATTGCATTTAATGAGATTTTGATATTATTATGTAGAAAATTTATATTTGGAATTTTTAGAAGCATTGAATGCATTTCACTGCATGAACCTAACAAATAGTTGTTAGTCACTTAATTTCAGCTAGTTAATGAATGAGTTAGATTAAAGCTAGTTTAACTTGGCATTGAATTATTTGTGATACTAAAATATATATTTTTTTGTAAATATTTCCATAATAATTAATTAATCAAGCTTACTTAAATGAAATAAAGTAAAATAACAAATAGACAATACATAAAAAACAAAAAAGCAAACAAATAGGTGAAATGGGGTCATTACAATTATTAAATAAATATTAAATTTAAGTGGATACTTTATTTAAATGCGTAAAATATAGTTCAAAGGTACATTTTATGTGTGTATAATGTTTTAGTAATTAATCATTATCCACTTTGTTTTTATTTGTTTGTTTAAATCGTGTTGTGATTAAATGTCATATTTAATTATCAAATACTATAAAACCACAACAATTCTATAAACAAAATATGAAGGAAAATGAGGTGGAAATCTCTTAACGTGCTATTTTAATTTAAATAATTTAACAGTGAAATCTAACTTGGTGGGATAATATATGGTAGTGTTAAAATAAAAAAAAAATTATAGATAGACTAGATTAGATGGGCCTTAATAATGTATCTACTACATATATCTACTATATCTACTAGTCCACAATTTCGATACACCACACCCACACTAAATATATCTTGTGGAAATACTTTTTAATCAAACGCTAATCCATAGACTAGCCTATAATGCTAAACAATAGACTAGTCTAAAAAAGGACAATATTATGGTCTAAAGACTAGACAACAATAGACGTATTTATCGAATAGTCATAGAATAGAAATAGGCAAGTCCATAAATTAGACCATAGACTAGTTAATACATTAGTTCATATTTTAGTCTATAGTCGCATCAATAGACAAACCTACAGTTAATAGAAAAGACCAACGACTAGTCGAAAGATTAATTCATAAACTAATCCATAATTTAGTCAATAGACTAGTTAATAAATTAGAACATTTCTGGTCTATTGATAAGACCATAGTCTAGCCAATAACAATAGACTTTACCATAAATTAGTTATTTCACTAGTCGGTAGACTATATCATAAACATATTATGATTTCCATCATGGGATCGTCTTATTGCTAGATTCTATTTTAATACGCTAATGAAATTTTAATGTTAACACTGCAAAAATAGAAAAATTCTATTTTAACTATTAATTACAAACAAAGTATAAAAAAGTCCAAAGGATTAAAAAATTCCGAACATAAACTTGCTGCCCCTAACCTACGTAGTAGATAGACACTTTATTAACCTTTTACAATTTAACGGAAATTTCAATGGAATAATTTAAATGAAAATAACTGGTATTTTAAATAAAATAAATATGCATTAAATAAATTTAATTACTTATTACTCACTTATTAAAAAAAAACTCAGATTTAAGAAAAATTTCCATGTTGGAATAAAAAGATTGTATAAAAAAATTTTGCAAACAGTTCACATAATTTATGATGTCAATGTTATAGAGAGGGATATGTACATATAAATTAATGTAAGGCTGTTTTAAGCAAGTGTTGAGTCATGATAGATTTGGTCAGAAAAAAAATCACAAGCAAAAACGTTTAATTAAAAAAATTGTCGTACATATAGGCGGACACTTATACATGTAATAAATATTTTATTCATTATAATAATGAATGGAATTTTATTATTTTTCAATTAATAAGTAAGGGGATTAAGTTTGTATTAAATACAAAACAACTACAAGTAAAACTATTAGTAAGGAATGCTAGTATTTATATATATATATTTAGATAAATAAAATAAAAAACAATTAAATATACTTGGCTTCAAAAACGTGTTTAATTATTCACTTTTGAAACATTTTTTCATACATATGTGACAGCAATATATATTGTAAGAAAGCACTATCTCACTATTACTATGTATGCATATTTCACATAAATATTTTTATAACAATACCAACTGCATATTAGTAGCAATTTTCCTTAGTTTCACTTTCTAACTTCTGTCCAGAAAATTACAAAACCATAAATTACTATTTTGTTTAAAACAAAAAAATATAACCTCCATACCTGTCAAAGCTACAAAATAAATATTAAACACCTACACATTTTAAAAAGGACTTGCAATTTCAAACTGGCTGCACAAAAAAAACTCTTTAACAAATAAATAGAACAAAAATAGTAAAAAAAAAATAGAAAAAAAACAACATAAACTTGTAATTACAAAAGTCATTTGTAACTGCTAAACGACACTAATTGTTGTTAAAGTTGAGTAACCCAGAATGTAATGAAAGTTGCAATAAAGGAAACAAAACAACTAACTACAAACAAAAATTAAAAAAAAATTAAACAAAATCGAATTTATATTTTTTCAGCTTCAAAAAATATCATGAACATTTTGTAACCAGCCATTCTATGGTTGGTTTAGTCGGTTGGCAGAACAATGAAAATAACTAGAAATCAAAATCTGCAATCGATTGCAAAAATAATTGACAAAAAAAATAAAGCAAAAACGAAAAAAGAAGTCAGCCACAACTTTGGTACAGTTTTAATACAAAACATATACACACACCATGTATTTATATTGCGAGGGTTGCTTTAGAGGTAAAAGTTTAGTTCTAGTTAAGTTCAGTTCTAGTTCAGTTCTAGTTCAATTCTAGTTCAATTCTAGTTCAATTCTAGTTCAATTCTAGTTCAGTTCTAGTTTAGTTCCAGTTCAATTCTAGTTCAGTTCTAGTTCAGTTCTACTTCAGCTCAAGCTCAGTTTTAGTCCAGTTCTAGTTCAGTTCTAGATATTGTTACCCTCGTATGTAAAATATTTGATATACATATATGTTAGAAGTTTAATATAGACGTACAGTTGATATATACATATTTAACCGGTTCCTTTAATGTTATACACACTCACATCTACCGTGAAAAGAAGGAATGGAGTGGAATAAGCCTGCTTTAAAAATTATGTATAGAACATTTTTCTATTTTTAAGTTTGGGAAGCATATAAAGGGACAAACATAACACTTTAAAAGAATTAGTTAAATTAAATAATATATTTAAAATAAAACGTGTGTTACTAAAAAATTATTTCGAAGACCGCTTTTATAAAAATACATTCAATAATTCTGCAGAGAGCTTTAGGAAATTTCAAACTTGAAAATCTTAAAAATCCGTAATATATTAAATGGGTTCAAAATTTTCTAAGAATGATCACCAATTCAGATTTCCTAACATTTTGCTCTTAGCAAGAACTGAAATCAATGAATATGACTTCCTTTGTCGGCTGACTGCTTTTAACTTATGTTTTTATTGTGGTGTAGATCTATACGTTCATTAGCAGCTGTTGCTATTGCTGCCAACGAGATTGCTACAATACTAGGAGCTTAACAGGGCAACAGCATGTTGTTTTCTCATTTTGTGTTTTTTGTGTTTTGTGAGAAAAACACTAAGCTCTTGCTCTGGTTCTTAACATTTTACATTTTAGACTTCTTGTTCGGTGAGTAGAGGCAGTGTACAGTTTGGTCTCTAAATCAGCACATGCAATAATTCTGTTGCTCTAGACAACGACAACAATTGCACAAAGTTTGGTTTTTTTTTTCATATTATGTTCTATATATTTTGGAAGAATTTTTTATTTAATACATATTTCTTCTTCAAACTCATATTATTGTGTGGACTTTTTTGTTTTTTTTTTTTTAAGCGCCAAACAGTTTTGATACTTAATGTGTTTGGTTGTCTGCTCTTATTTTCAATTACTACCAATGAAAATATCTTTTAAAAAATCCATGTCAAGTGAGGAGTGGAAAAAACTAACTAAATACTAGATATAGAAATCAGTAAAGGGAATAAAATAAAGAAACTGCTGACGTTTTTGGTTAAATCCCTTGAAGAAAGAAGCACACACACACAAAATATTAAGAGAAAACTTAAAATAAATGCATTAGTAAAATAGTACAATAACAAAGTAGTGTTGTTGCAACTTGTAGTGTTGATGCAGCTTTAGAAATTCGTTTTACTTAGAAATCACAAAAGCAAAAAAAAAAAAAACTCAGATTCCTTAGGATTCATTTATTCTTAGAAAAGATGTTAAAAAAGTATCCTTAGGAATGTACAACAATAAAAAAAAGAAAACACGACTAAGTAAATAGCAACATTTAGTTACGTTTCTTAATATTTCTGTGTGTCAAACTTTGAATGCTGCAAAACTACATGTGTATGTGTTTGTTTGTAGTATTTAAGTAACGATTTCATAGTACTTAGGACAAATAATACTATTTTTTCACACAACTTTACATAGAAAGCTTGTAAGAAAAAATACATTTACAAAAGGAAAGCAATGAATAAATAAAGGAAACAAATCGAATAGTAATGCTTTAGAATAGAATGTTTGTCTAAGATAAACAACATGACACTTACGTAGAAGAGATGATTTTAAAAATAAAATAAAGTTTTTTTCTCTTTATTTTAATATAAAAGATACAATTTTAACATAAACAATACAGGTATTAGGTGGCATTATAAAAAGAATATTGGGATTGTGGAAAATGTCTTCTTAAACAAATAAACAAATCAAAACTTAAGCTGGTTCGGTATAAGTAATTACAAGTACCTAGATTAAATATAATAATATTACTAACATGAATGATATTCTGTTAAAAAATATAAAATATTAAAGAAATATATTTTTAAAATAATTTGGGTGTGACATATTTCATGAATTTAATAGTTGAGTGTGAAAATCATTGCTTTATATTCAAATCTATCAATGTTAATATTTATTTATGTTTTAATAGTATTGAATATTTCACATATTTTTCTATTTGGTTTAAAATATTTATTTTATTTTTGTTCTTAATTTGTTATGATTTCTCTACTACAGTTAGTTGGAAGGCATATTTGATTTGATATTTTATATTAGTTGAACGTTGAATTTTATAAAAAGAAAATTTATATTTAATTGTATTACGAAATCTATTAAATAAATACGAATCTTGTATTACTGACGGAGAAAAAACTGAAATTTAACTAGACAAAGAGGGAAAATTCAATGGTTTCACTTGCAGAAGATACATTACTTCCATCACTATTAAACCCATCACACTTCATATTCCTTTGATACACTCTTTCTCTAGGTATATGTGACACCAATTCATTTTCATCGCTTTGTCCCAAATTTACTTCTCTGAAGGATATACACTTTGCCAACATTCTCTTAAAATACAGCCATCACAAATGGACCTCTCCAATAACCGCACAATATAAAGTCTAAAACTCAAGTATGTGGGCCACCAGTTCCCGCGGTCTAGATTATGTTATTCATTCCAAGGAAAGGATTTCACTAGCTATACAATATAAATGCAGTCCTAACTATACCCCACATACAATCTTCAAAAACTTTCAACATCAAAAATATTGATTAAAGGCTTAACTGTATATGTATTTCAATAATATTTTTTTGTTTTACAAAAACACGAGTTATTTTCTTTGAAATTGTAAAATTTTATTCCATCGAAAGTATGCTCTCAATATTGTTCATTTGTTCTGTTCAAAATTTTTGTTAAACTGTGGCTGTTAATTCGCCTTTAGGGTACTTCAAAATTCATTCGCATCAAGTGTAAATTTTTCTATTTATTTTATATATGTACATATGTATATTGCAAAAACTAATTTATATCTTTTGTATTTCGGAAAAAAGGTTTTTTTAATTATATTGCCACTGCTAAACTGTGGCAAATTGTTGTGAGTACTTTTTCCTATTTTTTTAGTTTTTCGATATTTTCATCATCACCATCGATATGATTTGAAAAACAAACTAAAAAAACATCTGTTTTATTATCATAGAAATTATACATACATGCAAACATAAAATGCATAAATGTTCACATCTGTACACCACCTTTTCATGTGTCGGTGAAATACTACAATAAAGTAACAGTGAAATAGTTATAGTACTACAACTATTTCAATAAAAATACTAAAGGTTGTACACGAAGTCTTGTGGACTACATTACTTTACTTGTTCGGTCTTTCTTGAAGCATGAGCAAAAAGAAAATCACTTATAGTTGGGGCTCATTGTAGCATTAATATACATTTGGATTTGTATGTTTAAAATATTGGAACTGTCATTTTATATATATAAAAGTACAATATAAAGTATGGATCTAATTCCTAAAAAGAGCAGTTTTAATAAAAAAAAGTATTCGAGAGTGTTCAATTCTATTCATTAAAGTGATTTGTATTTTAAGTAGATCTCTATTATAAATATTCTGTCGAGTACACTCTTGTATTTATTGCTCAAATCAATTGTTTTTGTTCATGTTAAAATATTGAATTTTCAAATTTGTTATATTTGTTATTGTAATATATACAATGCAAAAACACACACATACAAATTGAATACATGGATGTATAATAGTATTCATTTAGGTTTTTGTTTTTTGATTTGACTTGGTTTAAATGTTGTGAGATATTAAAAAAAAAATCGCCAATTATTTTATGGTTGAGAAAATTTTCAAATATTTTGTTTAACCAAAAAAATAAATTGCCACAAAATATTATTTCACAAGCAACCATTATAAAAGCAACTAAACTATGCCTCTAAATAAGAGCGTTTTAACTGTTGTATACCCTGCAGGCTTAAAAATGGTAATCGTCAACTTCTCACTTGATATAATTGCATATATATCATTTTTAATACATTATAAGTATTCGTTTCTTTCCTATACAGTGGTGTAGATACATAAAATGTAATGAAATATACAGTCTGTGCTAAAGCAAAGGGCGATAATAAACAATAGCAGATAAATTAGTAACGCCCCTTAGTAACCAATGAATTCGTTAATACTTAACTTTACCTTCATGCACTTTACAAAAGACTTCATGTTATTTCATATACTAATGTTTGTAATAATGTATAGAAAGTATTTACAAGTGTTGGTAGAGTATTTGCTGTACATACATATTATTAGATACATTCTTATGTATTTGTAACAGCCGAAATTTTTTAAAAACTTTCAATAGTTTATTTATTTTATATGAAAAACAAGTGAACTTTTATTACAAAATACAGTTTATGCCTTATATACATATATGTATGTACATTGTACATACATACATCGAATATATGTGTAACCATGTGTTATTGAGAATGAAAGAGAGAGAGTGCTGGTATCTGTTTGCAGTTGGTGCATAGAAGTGCTAAATGAATTGGACATTGGAGAATATGTTGGCGATAAAAATGTATCAATGCTATTTTTTGTTGGGATTTTTTATATGAACAATTTATAATAAATTGCATAAATTGAACACTAAGGTAGTTTAATATTATAAAAACTCTACCCAACAAATGTTTTGTTCTTGTTTTTCCCATTGCATTGAGATTGAGGTCAAACAAGAATCACAACCAGCTATAGATTCCCATAGGGATAATTTTTTCAACATAGCCTTTTACAATATTCTTAGTTTACATACGAATATATTTCTTGCAATTTATTTTAACAAATTTTGCTGGGGTTTGCAAAATATATGTTAACTATTAAAATTAAAGGTTGTGGGAGTTTTTTAAGATCATTTTTAACAAGAATTTATTAGTATACGTAGATAAAATTTAAATTTATTAAAGAATTAGAATAATTTTTGGTAGTTATGAAATGTGTATAATTTGTCACTATTAAAAAAAATATATACATATAAAGAGATTTAATTGAAAGAGGACAGGTTCAGTTCTAGTTTAGCTCTAAATCAGATCTAGTTTAGTTCTAGTTCTGTTCTAGTTCTGTTCTAGTTCTGTTGTAGTTCTGTTCTAGTTCTGTTCTAGTTCTGTTCTAGTTCTGTTGTAGTTCTGTTCTAGTTCTCTTCTAGTTCTGTTCTAGTTCTGTTCTAGTTCTGTTCTAGTTCTGTTCTAGTTCTGTTCTAGTTCTGTTCTAGTTCTGTTCTAGTTCTGTTCTAGTTCTGTTCTAGTTCTGTTCTAGTTCTGTTCTAGTTCTGTTCTAGTTCTGTTCTAGTTCTGTTCTAGTTCTGTTCTAGTTCTGTTCTAGTTCTGTTCTAGTTCTGTTCTAGTTCTGTTATAGTGCTGTTATAGTTCTGTTCTAGTTCTGCGCTAGTTCTGTTATAGTTCTATTCTAGTTCTGTTTAAGTTCTGTTTAGTTCTGTTGTAGATCTATTCATGTTTTATTCACATAGTATATTTTTATAATATTTCACATGTGTTGTTTATCTTTTGACAAAATTTTAATTATTTTTACTTACTTAAACTTATTTTTTATTTGTTCTTTTAAGTTCATATGTTATGCTTATAATGATTATGTCTTTCTTTATAAAAACATAAAATCTCGAATTATATACTAAAATACCTAATGAATGTAAGTAGAAATAAATAAATATTGTGGTTATTTTTGGCAATTAAGGTGAGTTTTATATAAAATTAACATTTCTTCTTACAAAATAGTTGGTGTTGTTACTTTTGCATACTTGTGTCTAATTTGCAAAATATTTTAGTTGTAGAAAAACAAACATAGAAACATACACACAATACATATGGTTATTATAAAATGTTCATTAGTAAAACCATTCATTTACTCATTCATTCATTAACTTAGTTAGCCAAGTAAAATATTGGTTAAATAAATAGACTAATACAAAAAACGAAACAAGGCTACTTGCGTTCAAACGATAAATAACAAAAAATAATCGTACAACAACCTCAACTGAAAATAAAATAATTCTTAAAATAAAGTTTAATAAAAATAGAAAATTAATGTTTGTATATTTTTTGTGGTAATAACAAAAAACAAATACAGATATGCATATGTGAGTATGCATGTAATAAACTATACATTTGAGTAAATTTTCGTAAGTACACCTGGAAAAAGTTAATAAAAATTTTAAATATATAAAAAATTAGAATAAATGACATTTAAATTAATGAATTAAACAAAATATTTGTTTGGGTATTTTAAAATTTCTTGCTTGTGAAAGTTTCATTTAAAATTCTATTACAGACCCAATGTGTTTTTTCAGTGTATATCAATATGTTTAGAAATTGGTGTTCGCAGTATTTAGTTTATTATTTGTAATGACCAGAACATGTAATAAAATTTATTTGTATTTCAAATAGACAAATAGTATAACACAGACAATCATGTAAAATATTAAATAGAAAATATTTATCGACAATTTTTTTCAATACAATTGCAATGCCATTGCAAGTGTTGTAAAAACGCTGTGTTATTTCAAAAAAAAAAAAAATAAATTGAAATATTCACATAAATATGTTAATTATAAATTCATACAAATATGCTTTTTATATTAGAAATATTACAAATATTAAATTTAAAAGGAAGTCAATTAAAAAGTGAGTGTTAAAGTAATGTTATTAAAAATTTTTTTTAAAAAGGATTTTTTGTGAAGAAAAAAATATTTTCAAATGAATATTAAATTTAATAATACAAAAAAACTATTCCTTTTTGTTATTAAATTTCGAATTTAAAACTTATATTTCTGAGAGTCATTTACTGATTCAAGGTGCTTCCTTCCTATGTTATATATTATAAAGCATTTATATGGCAACAGCTTTTCCCAATAAAATTATGATATTTCTTTTTTTCAAAGTAATAGTTAGTTGAATTTTGTTATGTACTGAATAAAATAGAATATATTATTAAACAAATTCCTTAAATTTAAGTAAATAATCAAATGTACATTTTATATTAAAAAATGTGATTCATTCTTCCGGCTTTTGCTGTTGCAAGATGTTAGTCATGACATAAATTTTTCATAACAAAATGGGATGTGCAGCAAATGTTGGTGACACGGACATATTGACGTCTGTGTAAGCATACCCTACAGTTTTCAAATACATAATTGGCAATGTATAATTCCTAACACAACATTAAAGTTTTTCTAGTTGAAAGTATTACAGGTGACTGTCAAACTAAAACGACAAGTGATGTGACTGATAAATAATAGTATAAAGTTTTAGTATATAAAAGCATTTAAATACTGTAAATACTTTGGTTCTTAGTGGCCAAAGAATTCGATAATGCAGAATTACTATTTTGTATTGGAGGATATGTATACGCACACATTTACGCAAACACAAATACATTCAACATATTTTTGCCATAAAACAAAACCAAGAATGAAGAAAAAAGGATGTAAAATGTTTTACAATAATAATATTTGAATAAGTATGTTCATGTACAGTGGAATTTATGTATAACCATAAACTGGTCAACACATGCATTTACAAATTCGGAAACAGAAACTAAAATATAATATTAAAATATTAGAAATCTATTCAAAATTTCAATAAGACTCTCTTTCAAAAAATAACTTAATCGTTAATAACATATGAACAAATAATGATATTGAAATAAAATTCGTTTTATATATTTACAAAAGTTTTGTATATTTATCCTAAGAATTTTTTTCGGTATGTTTTCTAAATGGTCGTATCTGCCATAGTAGGTCACCCTCGGGCAATTAGTTAAACTCATATAATTCATTAATAATCGTATCAAGACAAAATTTCCAGGAATGTGTTTTGCATTTCCATATCGGCCGATATTTGGTCATAGATCCAACACAATTCTGTGCAATTGTCGTTTAGGAAAAATCATAATTACTTTAAAAATTTATAAAATGTTAATATCTATAAATATACGGCGTAGCTTATAGGTGAAGGGTATTTAAGATTAGACATAGCCGAAACTGTAACTTTAATTTCTGTTATAAAATTTTGCCTAAAATTTACAATATTTGTCGTATATTATAGTTAATATACCTTCTGAATTGTTTAAAAATCTCTTGTATTTGCTAAGTTATAAGTCCATTGAAATTTTTGGTGAAAACTTTTCTCAATTTCATTTACAAGAAAATAATAAACATATAATATTAGTGATAAAAATACAAAATTAAAACCGATATCAATTCTACACACTGTTTGATCGTTTGTAAATAAAAACTGTCCACTGTAACCATAACTGTTTATACAAAGTTACACATGCATAAAGTATTTACATGCATATGTTGTTTTGAAAACATAAACATTGAATTGAATGGAAACATTTTAACAAGAAAAATGATGAACAAAAATCCAGAACAAAAAATGGAGAAAAAATTTAACAGCAACAAAATTTTTAAGTATTTTTCTCTTACTAGGGGGAAAAAGGAAAATAAAACAGAAACTTAAAATAAAAACTAAAACAATATTCATTTTGATTACATTTCATATGCTTTATTCCGTTTTTTTTCTTTTTATTTCTTTCCAGAATATCAGCACCAGTTTAAACAAACTTTTGGTCCTCTCCATTACACTCTATCTTTGTTGCATACGAAAATATTTTTGCATTGCCAACGCTGAAAATAACAATTGAATTGGCCTGCTTAACATCAATTGCAGCAATAACTTCAACACTTGACAAGACAACATAAATGAACAAGGAGTTAAACAATCATATAAAATTGTCATAAGAAAGAGAAGTAGAGCACTAACAACAACTGCAAAATATTCATTGGATTGAAAAATACACAACAGATTCATATATTTAGAAAGTAATACGAACAAAGACAATAGTAAATGTTTGAGAGAATTTGGACATAAAGTATAAAATATCAGCAACATCATCTAAAGACACATACTACCACAATTGTCATATACACATATATATTGGCTGGAGTTATAAGAAACCTTCCACTTCCAATCTACAATATCCATAACTAAGTCTAAGTACTTGTGTGTGTATTGAGAAATATCCAAACGTGGCAGAAATAAAACAGAGTCAAAGTTGTAAATAAGCACTTTGCAACATTGTTGAACTATAGTCTTATTACATGCAACAGTAGCAATTCACACAAACACTCACACTTTAAACTTGCTATAGATATCAAGTGAGTTGCTTCTGGATCTTATTTTTAATACGCAATACTCTGTGATTTATAGTCAAATAGAACGAGAAGCAATAATAACAAGCAACCGGATAGAAGTACTACAAGCGGAAATAAAAGAAAAACGCCTCCGGATATACTCCATAACTCTCTTGTGTTTTAACTGCCTTCTTTGCTTCTTTTGTATTTAAGAATTTGAAACAATTTCAAGAACATTTGGAAATTGTAACCAAATTAAAAAAACACACATCCATACGCACACTTTATACACATAAATACTTTAAATATGGATGCTGAAACAGAAGGAGTTCAACCCGTTCAACCAGCAAGTGCTGCCTCAGATCCAGAAAATGATTTAGCTGCACGTCGTCGCCTGTTTATGTCACAGCCATCGACATTGGCCTCAAGGCGTCAACAAGCCGTATGTGTACGTCGTGCCCATAAAATGTATGGCAGTTCCAAGAATCCAAATGTTGTACTCGATGGTCTAAATATGACAGTACAAAAAGGCTCCATGTAAGTAACAAAAACAATTTAATTTTCATTATTTACACAATTGAAAAAAAAAACAAATATGTAATGCATTTAAAGGGAACTAAAGATTTGGGTGGAAAAAGAATAATAAGTTTCCTTTAGATAACATAATGTAATACAACGAAAACTCGATTAGAGAGGGGTGATGAAGTCAAAGATAAATTTTGTGGTCATATTGGTGGGGATAATCGATTGCATGTATTATCAACTTACCATCTCACACACACACACGCTGAATTTTATAGCAAACAAAACTTTGTATGAGTTTTTATATCAAATGACCATCAGTTTAGTTTGTATGGAAATTTAATAGGGGTCCCCTAATACTATTCTTTCAGTGTTTGGGGAAATATTTTTTTATAGTATTTGAACAAAAAGTAAAACTAACAAAGTTAAAGTATTTTTTATATATACAAATTTTAGCAACATATTACTACTTATTGTTCTTTGCAATTTATACTATTGTTAAAAGTTTGAGATAAAAGAGGGTCAAGAGTCTTTTTATTAAAAAAAAGGGGAACAATGTTCTGAGATTGTCGAAGGGTAGAAAAAGGTATTTAGTTTTAAATACCAATATAAATGATATATATTAGTTTATTTAATAAAAGGAGTTCAAGGAGAAAAGTAAATTTTAAGTGCATTTTTGACATAAAATTAGTTGGGGCATTTTTGTTCATATAGGTCAAGTGGCTACATTTCAGTTTAAACTAAAAGACTAACAATAAAAGGAATCCTTGTAATTTAAGTCCCCTTTCTTTCTGAAAATTTTTGATAATTAAAATACCTATTTATAGATCAAAGATTTGTAAACTAATAAAAAAAGGTCCATGATATATTAAATATGTAGAAACAAATGATTATTCTCAGTATTTGATGTTAAATTATATATATTCTATTTATATGTATTTAATTTAATACAGTTTAATGAAAACTTTTTGGATTTTGTATTATTATAAAATTTTACTGTATATAAATCTTTTTCCTTTATTTTTATTATTAATGCCGCTAAATAATTGTTAAGCCATAGTAAATCAATAAAAGTTTTTAATTATATTTAATTCAATGTTTTATTGATAACGTCATCATTAACAAAATACGTTTATTTTAACAATAAACTAAAAAGTAAAATAAAATATTATACGACCTTTTAACACAAATCTCTATTAAAGCTTCAATTAAATTTTCATTACCATGATAAAAATGTATTAAAATACAAATGTGTCTGTCTGCATTTTGATTTACTCAGCATGATAAATAACTTTTCAGTTATTTTTTGTTATACATATTTTTTATTTAGCAATTTTATATAATAATTTTTCCTAGAAAAGTAAAAATAAATCGCAAAAATGTATATAATTATTTAATGACTACAAGTTGTAATTTATAGCAATAAGAAGTAATTTGTACTAAAAAGTAATTACATTTTATTTGAAATTTGCAAATAAAATCTATAATTTGCTAATAACTTAAGACATATGTGTGCATATGTATTTACCTATGTAATTTAAAAAAGCGTGTCTTGAATTGGCTTAAGTTATTTTACAATAACTTGAGATTTTTTTTATTGAAAATTGAGTTTTTCAGAGAACCACTACTTTTCAAGCAATAAATTTAAAAATATAAACAAATTTTAATTATTACCTATAAAATTCCTACAAAATTCACGAGTTTTTGTTTCTAATAGAATTTTCTTTATATAATATAATTTTCCGACCCTGTTCGTCTGTATCTTAGTTGAAATTAATTGTTTGAAGTCCAAATCTTTAAAGCTTTTAGCAGATCCAAATTTTCAAAATTTTTATCAGACATATTTTTGAGAAATTTCTATCTAAAATCACTAAATCGATGCTGATATAAAAATTATAAACAAACAACAATACACATAGTGTTACGAATGATTCATGTAAAAAACTTGTACTATTTTTTTTAAAACATCATGGTGAAGAGAATATAAGATTCGTTACCGCCGAATATTTATTTCTTATTTATTGTTTTAATTTAAATTCAATTATTTATTGTATGTGTGTATTTCGTTTTAATTATATAAAGTATATATTTCCTTTTCTTACTTTAAATTAAGATTTTCACTTAATTTTTTGCGGCAAATATTTATTTGTTTTAGAAAAATAATTATTTTGTAGAAATTGTAAAAACAAATTAAATTGCAATAAATTGTTATAGAGGATTATAACAAAATAGATTTACAAGTTATAGTTTGCAGGCAAATAGAATTATTAATTTTAATTGATAATAAATGTTACAAATACACTACAGTAAATTAACACAACTACACATGCTAAAACTTAAGGTGGTACAATTTGTAGGAAGTAAAAATAACTAAAATTCAAATAAATATTAAAACTTATTTAAAATAATTTTTATTTGAAGGATATAAGCTCATGGTTCCTTCTAATTTCAATATAAAGTAAGAATTAAAAATTCGTTCACATTTTCAGCAACATGCTCATAGTTTTTTAGAAATATATATGTTGAGTGTATTGGAATAGTGTGTCTCCGGTGGTTAGCGTTCTTGTCTGTTAGACAGGAGGTCAGGGATTTGAACTGGAAAATGAGCTCACAATAACTGATGTAACTAACTTTAGAATATTTCTAACACTTTCCATAGAGATAACCCACTTAAAACTAATATTTAAAAAATGTGTTATTCCCATTGCCTTTCATTCTTCACATCAAAAGTGAAATAATTTTTCTAATATTTGCATTTTGCATATTAGAGAAAATCTATTTTAAAAATAATTTAAATACACTTCAAGTTTTAGTTTTATTGTTAACTATTGTTTAATTGTTATAATTATCAAATCACTATTGCACGAGTAATTAATTATTCCAACAATAATTACGGAAAAAATTCACAACTAGATTTCTGAAGTACAATTTAAAAAAAATATTAAGTTTTTTAATCCATGAACAAATAATTTTAACCAAATTATGTGGATTGTGTTTTCAACACTTTATGATCAAGTGTTTTTAGTTTTGCCATTTAAAAACTCTTGAATTAAAAACTTTATTGGCAAGGGGAAATTGCGCAATTTAAATGTCTAAAACACTATTTAGCTTAATGAAATATTTAATAAAAATAGGGAAAAAATTAGCTTTAATAGAAATTAATTAATAAACATTTTAATACTTTCTTTAAAATATTTTTAAATTCTTGTGTATATAACACATTTTTAAGTGTTAACGCAGTAAAATTTGCACTATTTAGAAACATGTTTTGAATTTTAAAATATTAAATATTAAAAGGAATGTTAAGTTTCTATTTTAAGTGACATTGATTATTTATCATCCCACACCTCTACATTTGTTTGGGAAAAAATCTACCATTTTTGCTGCAAATTGAATGTCACACAATAAAAATAGTTCAATATCATTTTTTAATACTAATAAACCTTGAAATTGTGTGAAATCATAAAAAACTGGCAAATTGAGTAATTTTAACAATATTATAATGTAGACCAAACAAAAAATAAATATAAAGATAAATAACACAACCTTATAATTTATTTACTTAATACAATTCTCAAAATTTTCCCACTTTATTTATGATTAAAACAACTTATAAGCCAATTTTTGTTCCAAACTCATGGTGACCAATAAAAAAACCTCCCACCATAAAGTAACTAAAATTATGTCTAATACAGAAAGCAAGGAAAAAATAATTTAATTGAATTGAATTAATTCCGGTGATGCTCCAACATATACAAATCTAATGAATGAATAAATGACCACAATTAACACATTAAATCACAACAAAAAAATAATGAAAATGACGACGACAACAACAGCATGAACAGAAAAGACATAAACATGACGAATAAGTGTAAGAGATGAAAAGAGCAACTCGTAGTGGAAGAAATAAAATGAAATGAAGAAAATAAATAAAACAAGTTTCTTTTTATTAAAATCAAATTGAACCAAAACACGCCAACCAACTGACAGATGCAGACAACAAACAATATAGAAAAGATTTAACCATACTTTAAGCAGAGTATTTGTTTGGTTAGTTACTTGCTGCTTCTACCGGCTGCTGCTGTTGTAGTTAAAGAAATAGCAACAGATTTTACCAAAGACAGCAAAAGCAGTCACCAGCAGCAGTAATAGCAGTCGTGTTTGTAGCTGAGTCTCAACAAAGTGGGTCAATGTCAGCTAATGGCTTAAATAAATGTTGATGTAATAAAGATGAAAAAAAACAACAGAAAAAAAGCAAAGCAAACACAAAAAATCCAAACAAAAACAGAGAAACTCAAAACCAAAAAATACGAAGACAGCATCTGTCTGCTAAAGCTTTTTTCTTCAAATAATTAGTCTCAATAGTCGTTTTGTTTTTTACCCTACTTTATTATCCGATTTCTAGGCGAAGTTCAAGGTTTATGATTTATTAAAAATTGGTTTATTAATGCCAAAAAAAAAAAAATAGTAAACAAAAAGTTAAACCAGTTTAAACTTCTCCACGTGATTGTTTCCAGGTCAATAACAAACCTTTTCGGGATTCTTAAGAGCAAATACATTTAAATAATAATTTACATTTATATAATAATTACCAAACTAATTTTATGAAAACTGAATAAATTTTTAATGAAATGTTTTTGTGAAAAATAGTTTTTTAGTTGAAAATTGTTTTTTTTTTTTATGAAAATTGTATTTTTAGTGAAAAAACGGATTTTTTGTGTAAAATCGGATTTAAAGCGAAAAAATTGATTTCAAGTGAAAAATAATATTTTAATGGAAATTTTTTTAATAAAAATTAAATTTTGGATGAAATATAGGATTTTTAGTGAAAAATTGTATTTTTAGTGATAAATGTTGTGTTATAATCGAATTTATAGTAAAGTGTGCAATTTGTAGTAAAAATAATTAATAGTAAAAATTTTTTCGGTAGTAAAGTTGTTTTTGGCTTTTTGTCTATATATCACCGACTTTACTACAATTTCTAAAGAGGGTAGGTAAACTATTTATACATAGTAATTATTCGTCTATTTTTTAACAGTTTAGATTCTAACTGATATTATAATGGAGTCAAATTAATAATTCGATTGCAATCTGTAACTGAAGTTATAAAAAATTAGAAGTTATACTAATTTTAATGTATAATTAGGAGACCCATCAAAAACACTATAATATATCAATTCTTATATGTATGGCAAAAGGAAGCTTAGACCATTTTCTGAGAGAGTTTTGTGGTTACTTAATTCGTATAAAGAATCAAAGATTCGTCTTGGATTCAACATAAATTTATATAATTTTAACAAGTGCAGTATAATTAAGTTTGCTGCTGCTATTTGTAAATATTTCATTCAGTAACAGCTGATTTAGTACAGATGGTCATTAGAGGAAACATTAAATCGTTAACAGAAGAACGCAAGAAAAAACCAAAATATTTTTTTGTTGAAGGGGAAGTGAATGACTGTTACTACTGCACGACAATGTGTTTTATGACAAAACACATGCACAGTAGTAATCAACATAATAATGTTCATTATAATAATGATGTTGCATGTGTATTTAGCTAAGTTGCATGCTGCCCACATTTTGCGCAAAAAAAAAAAAAAAACATGCACATTGCAAATTATTGCACTTGAACTGAAATACAGCAAAAAAAGAAAAAAAAAACTACTGCATATTTATAACTGACTGAAATGAGACGACCACAGTGACCGGCGGTCTGTCAGTGGTTTGTGTAAGTTTTTGAACAAATTTACTTGTTGGTTCCGTTTATTCCGTACTGGTTAGTTTAGTTCTAATTACAAACTTGTTTCGAGTCTGAGTGTTTACTGTTAATTTACAACTATATTAGTTGTTCAAATGTTGTTGTAATTATGACGTTTTGTGTTGGTTACAGTGTGATTATCTTACCCGTTTACCTTACTCATTACCAACGTCATAATAATTCTTAATCAATTTAGAAGGAAGGAGGAATGTTTGTTGTTTTTATTTTCTACTAAATAGTTGTTATTAATTTTGTTGTTGTTTACATATTTCACATGTATTAATTTATAAGTAATTTTGATTTTTTTCCAACAACATTTTTAACAAATTTTTGTTTTTGCTAACGTTAAGCATTTTTTAGGTTTCACTTTGAAGTGATTAAAATTGTTTAAAGCAAAAAAAATTGTATTTAAGCTGACGTTGACGCCTTATTAACTTGACCATGAAAATGTTGTTGTTTCAAGCATGCTTAAGTTTTGTTTATTGCTGTGTTATTTTAACGTATCTAGATACATGTGTTTTTTTTTTTTGTTATGTTATAGTCACTATAATTGTCATTAGCAACACGCGAGTTTTCTCACATTTTTTAAGTCTTCTTACTTTTTTATTTTGTTTAATTTTTTTTACGATTATGGCGTTGGAGTTAAAAGTTTAACGTATTTAATAGTTTAGTTAGAAGTTAGTTAGCTAAACTATATTTAGTTTTTTTGTGTGTAAAGCAATGTATGTTTCTGAACTTGTAAATAACTTGTTACAAACTACAAAAGCAGATGGCAAAAAAGTCCACTTTGACGGCCAACAAACAAAGTTTGATTGTTTTGTGGTAGTAATGCAAAAAAGTTTTATTTGTTGTTTAGATTTATTTGTTTATTTATAACTAAATATTTTGTTAAGTTTATTTATAACAAACAAAAAGTCTACTCAACTTTTTGTTGGCAGTTGACCATAATTTTGTTGAGTGTTTAATGCGTTATATTATTAAAAAAAATAAATATTTTTAAAATTTTTTAAAGAATTAAAAGGTTTAGTCTGCAAAGTTATGCGAAAAGGCCTTAAATTCATCTCTTTTAAAATTTAGTTTAAATTCAAAAAACTTGTGGAATATAGTAAATTATTCACTTTTGGAGTTTTTGCTTTCAAAAATAAATAGGAAATAAGTATAAATTCGAAAAATGTATCAATAATGCATACCTTGTTGAATCCCATTCCAATCGAAAGTGAAATAATTTTTCACAATACATAAAAAAACCTAAGTAACAGCAATTCAAAGAATTCACTTTAACATGTTTTAACCGACTTTTAATAAAAATTTACCACTGAAATCCTAAATTTTCTCATTTTTTCAATATTTTCTCTGTCTTAATATTTAGTAATTTTCTAAAAAATTAATTCTTTATTAAAAATTAAATTTTTCACTATAAATCCAATTTTACATTAAAAATTTAGTTTTACAAAAAAATCTAAATTTTTATAAAATAAAAATTCTAAAAATCCAACTATTCCAATAAGAATTCTATATCTCTCTAAAAATCCTGTTTTTGAATCAATATACAATTAAAAAAATACAATTTTTCTCTATAGTTCAAATTTTCATTAAAAAAAACAAGTTTTCTCTATAATTTAGATTTTTTACAAATAAATCCAATATTTATGATGAATACATTTTTTCATAGAAATCTAAATTTTAACAAAAAATATAAAATTCTTAAATTTTTCTAAAAATCCCTTTTTAATTTATTATTTAAAACTGTTATCAATAAACTTTCATTTACAAGATTTATGTTTATCAAAGATAAATTAAAATTAATATAGTTTTGTATTATTTTTGCCTTAAAAAGTAACACATACATTTTAATAATCGTATAATAAGTGACCTCTGGGAGGATTTATAATCATACAATTAATATTAAGTAAACTTGACCTTTAACTTTACAAATATTATTAATAAAAGCAAAAAAAAAAAACAACAAAATCCCTTAAGACTAAACAATATAATTGTAATTGTTATTCTAATCTAACAGAGTGTATACACATATAGAAAAACATCCCGACAGATCGCGGTGACTGTTTCGAACCTTATTTCAGAATTGACAAAGTACTTTTCGTGAGAATAAAAATTATTTTTAGATTTATCTTTGGTACTCTTAGGGACACTATAGATTCTATAGTCTATCGCTCCTATACTATATAAAATGAATGACTTTACTTCTTTTCAAAAAATGTTATCCTATGGGATTTTAAACCATTTACATGTAGATAAATATATACACAGTGTATTCAAATGAATGTATGCATGTAATAGGTAATAGTATGTGTAAACCCTATTACTAGTTGGTTGTAACATATGTCAACAATTAAAATAAGTAGATTTTTAGTGGTTTTAATGCCACAACAAAATACATATTTCTCACTTTCATTCATTCAATCATATTTATTGACATAATAATTGTAAACAGCAGCAAACTAACTTAATATAATTAGAGTAAAATTTGTTATTGTTATTATTATTGATTTAGAGTTAGAGACCAAATATTGAATGTCGAATAACAATTGAAAATAAAACAAATTTTTCAAACTATACAAAATAAATATTAGACCAATACGTTTGGTAAGTCAATCCTATAGTTGACGATACTAAAACCATGACTAGAAAATAAAATATATGCGGAAAATTATACAAGCAAACATGTATAGAAACTGTAAATGTAAATACGACATATGTACAATACTTACATATGTACATTAGAATATGCAAGTGAAAATCTGTTGAAATGTAGTTAAATAATAAATAGGAATATGAAAATACATCAATTTATATAAATATTAAACATTCATTATAACTTATTATATTAGTATTTGTAAAACTGAAAAATAAAATAAATAATATACAATTCCATTATTGCTATTCAAAAGGTGATAGTGCTCTTTGAACGTCTGATGAAGTTTATATTTAAATGAATTTCATGTATAAACTGATACTTAATAATAGAAAAATAATTGTTTGTTTAATTTACTTTGTAATTAGTGATAGTTACTTACTTACTTACTTGTATTTCAATTCGAATTCAATTGTCGCTAGTAAAAGTGTTAAAAGGTGAAAAAAAAAGTACTTAATAAATTACAACTTATATGTATACATAGTTAATATATACGCCTTAGAACTAGTTATTTTACCGATTCTTTGGTAATAGAATTATTACAAAGTTTTATTTACTCAAATTTAACTTAATATTTTCAAAAATTATTATTTATTTAATTTGTACCCAATAAGTTAAACACTTAACCTAATTAAAGTTTTTGTGTTATTTTTAACTTTTAAATTAGAAAATCCCTTAATAGCAGTAGTTTAATTTAAATTTGTTATATCAACATTATTAACCACTTTGTTATACAATAAATAGCTACACTTAAAATTTTAGTTTTCAAATAAACAAAAATTTATACAAGCAAAAACACAAACATTTTTGGAGAATTCTAAGAATGTAAAAGATAAATAAACAATAAAATATGGTTCAAAATTAAATCTCATTAAATCAATTAATACAAATACACACAGAAGCATACGTACACGCATCAGTAAGGATATTTAAATAAAGACTCATTGATACTGACAAACACCTTTAATGCATATTGTATTTTTGTCAGTAGTTAATATGACCTGATAAATATTTACAAGTATGAAATAGACAGATAGTTGAAGGGATCTTAAATTGTCGAAGTTTTATATTACAAATAAAATACAAAATGTTGGCCACAAATTTGTGTTAATTGTTGCATTGTTCAATGCATATACATTAAATATGTATGTATATGTATACCCATATATGTATGTGCATATAAATTTGTATGTATAATTTAATGTATTTATGTATAAATAGCTGCAGATATAAGAACTAATTGCTACTCAACCGTACAAACAGACACATCTTCTATATGTCAATATTTAAACAGTTGCAATTGTATTAAACTAATGTTAGGTGGTTAAAAAAATATACTCCAAAAACTAATCTAATGTATTTAATGAAATTAATGTTTTCTATACACTATAAAAAAAGCCTAGTCTATAATCTGAAGAATGGTATATTCTATAGTTCGACCAATAGACCAGCCTATAGTCTGAACTACAGTCTATAGTCTAGAAGTTCAAAATATATATAGATTATTCCTACAGAAACTTACTTCGCCAGATAATAAATTTGAATTTAAATTACTTGTGATTCTAACCAATATGACCATTTATTCATACGTTTCATTTCTAAAGGTAATGATTAGTCTTATACACATACATATGTATATGTAACAGTATGAGTAAACATATGAATGAAATAAATATACAAACAATATACAATTAAGGTATAAACAAACTAATGCCACTTTAATTATATGTTAAGAGGGAACATTTTCTAACAATATAGTGCAAACACATACACAAATAAAGCATTTCAATACATATATAAAATTTTATACATTTTACTTACAACCATGTATACATCATACATACACATGTATACATTTCTGTAGAAGTTGTGTTTACATACATGGGTGTTATGTGTTTTTGGTGTAAAGTACCCTGTCGATCGGGGAAACAGAGATCTTTATCCGGTGTAAGAAGAATGTCTCTCAATTGATTTCATTACAGTGTTTAGAAATACTTAATAGTTTGAAAAAGATATTTTTTTAAATGGACACTTTTGAATCTTTGCAATACTGTTGGGTTAAGTATGTAAACACTAGCCTATGTACATGAGAGTGAGTGTGTGTTTAAACCTATTTATCGATTTCCTGTTTATAATGCATACAATTTTGTACTGAACTTTAATGACACGATAACAATTAATCAAAATGTCAAAATATATTCATGTAACTACACAAATTCTTAAACAGACAAATACAAACACATTCCATCACTCACTCGTCCTTTCATACATTTACAATGTAATAATTACAATTGTTGGTATGTGTGTTATTTTTTTAAAATGTGTTCTTAAATTGAATACATTCTGAAGAGTGAAATGGAATCTAGATATTGTTAAACTCTTTACTGAAAACTGGTCAAAATATTTGTTAATAAAACAACAACAGAGTATTCAATTACTTTGGCCACTTCAATTACAATAATAATAAAAACATGTCATCTATGGAAAATTTCTACAGAAAATTGAAATTCCTATGTATGTTGTTACTGTGCTTATTATTTTGGTATGAAGCATTGCAGTGTTTACTTATCCACCCACCAACAATAAACATTTATTTATGTATGTCAATTATTTTATTGTGTAAAAATAAAATTAAGTAGATTTTTATGTAGTCGAACATATAAAAAGGAAAATATGTATATGTATGTACCCTGGTAATAGTATATTATTTTCTGGGGTTTCTTTTTTTTTGGAATTTGTGACTTAATTTTCTACTGCTTTTTATGACGGATATCAAATGCTTAATGTGCACTTTCAAACACACTCAGAAATAACAATAAACAATTATTTTTTTATAAATAAACTCAATTACATGACTTTATGTTTATATATGTTTGTGTTTTTAGTATTTATTTTCTTAAAAGGTAAATCGATTTTTTTTTTTGTCGAACTAAAATTGTGTGGTAAAATGTTTTATTGAACATTTTATGTTTTTTGTTCATCCTTTTTACTTTTAATGAAATTAAAGTGTTACTGGTTGATAGTATTTGTGTATGAATGCATATGGTAAAAACATAGATGTATAAAAAATTTAAATACTCTTAGGCCAACATTTCAAAAAGTCATATTAAAGTTGCTTTATTTGCGATAACAAAATCCAAGTACTACCCCCCAGAAAAAAAAACATAAAAAATAAATGGATTTCTTCAATGTCACCAACATTTGGACATCTGACTTTTACCAAAATTTGAGCTTTTGACGAATTGATTAAGCCTGTTTTAAATGTGGTCCTTCTTTGTAACTATTTCACCAACCAAAGGATGACTAAATGTTATTAAAATTGCAAAAAAAAACTTTTGTTGGTCACATTTGACACGTTAAGGTAAATTCTACATTCGGATATGTCTATGTGTACACAAACACATTCATTTATACTATATTTATATATGTATATATGAATACGATATCATTGGTATACAAATACAAACGGGGTACATGTGCACCCAAAAAACATTAGAAAATATGTATAAAATTTAAGCTTTTGGAAATTTTATTAGAATTTCATTTAATTTTATAAGAAATATTGCTTTGAATAAGAAATAAACACTTTTTTTCAACTAAAATCATATATTAATTACTTTTTTCTAAAGAATATTAAAATACTAATGAAATACATACATACATACATACATACATACATACATACATACATACATACATACATACATACATACATACATACATGTGTATGTAAAAAGGATAACAAGATTTTATGTTAAAATGCAGGTTGAATTCCAATAAAATTGCTTATTGGGTGTTTAAGTAGAAAAACGAGAATAAAATATACACAAAAAGAGAAAAGTACATACAAATTTAAATAAATATGAACTTTTTTATGATTTTCCAAATAAAATAAAATAAAATATATTATTTATTTTTTGTTACTCTTCAAATTTTATCCTCATATGAACGTATAGACGGACGGACGGACGGATTGACAGACATTATAAATGAAACCAAGTAAACAGAATGAACATTCAAATGATTATTGTTTTTATGTATATATTTAAGAAAAAAACAAAAATTACTAGACATACATATTATATATTTTACAATTTCAAATATACAGATCTTTTTTTTCTTTTTGCTCACCAAAGATTTAAAATTATTATATTACCTAAGGAATAGTCAACAATACTTGAGTTTAAGTGTACGAAATGTACTCTATTTTCCTTAAATGTAAGTAAACTACTAAGAGAAGAAAAAAAAAAACGATTTATAAAATTTTCATAAAATTTAATTGAACTTACCAAGATTATGTGTAAACTCTAGAAAAATTACTGGTATCAAAATATAAAAATTATTTAAATTTATAAATATTTACTTTTGATGTTTTTTACTATAAGAACATATTTTAT
Source organism: Lucilia cuprina (assembly GCF_022045245.1). NCBI lineage: Eukaryota > Metazoa > Arthropoda > Insecta > Diptera > Calliphoridae > Lucilia > Lucilia cuprina. The sequence goes on along the minus strand of NC_060952.1, from coordinate 99,952,170 downwards.
AATATGTATTTTCGTTTTGATGTTATTTTTAATTCATAGAAAATTTTTTTGGTTATTTTATTACAATATACTCATACGCATACTCTCTAGAGCATATATTATTTGTTGTTTAAATATATAGAAATTATAATTTCCATTTTAATTTCAATTGAGTTGGTAAATTTAACTAAATTGAGTATTTTCCTGTTGGTCAAGCAAAATGCATACATTAGCACATATATACATACATTCTAATATACAAATTCTAGGGGAAACCACTAACATTTGTAGAAGAGGTTGATGGTTCGTGGTCATTATGTTGACTTTATTTTTCAATGCTCATGTACATATACTGCTGGTCAGAAAAATAAAATTATATAGAAATACTTTTTACGTAGTGACAAACATCGATCACATTTATTGAGACTAAACTGTAAAAGAATATTTTAGACACAATTTTTTACTAAACTTCAGAAAAGGATATTGTAAAGAATACTTTACTTGCAATTCAGCAAGTTTTTAACTACAAAATTTTGTTGTTAAATAGTAAAAATTCGTAAGTTAACAATAATTATTTTATGTAGAATTCTGAATTTTGTTTCACGATAACAATTTTTAACGATATCGGTAGTTGAAATTAAAAATTTACGGAATTGCGATACTGGAAGAGATTATAACCACAAAAGGAGAGTACTTTTTAGTTTTACTTCTTTCCGATCGCTTCTCTATTCTTTGGAGTAGTATATGGGCTACTCTATAGATCCGACAATAGTCTATAGGCTAGTCCTTTTTATAGTTTATAGACTAATTATCCTCATGTCCATAGAGAGACAACAGACGGTCTATTGACCAGTCTAAGAGCCGGTTTATTGAACAAATGACATTTAACATTGACTTTTCTAATGACTTATTTTTAGATTTTAAGTATTTTTAACTAGAAGTTTAAAATATTTTTGAATTTGTCCTTGGACTAGTATCAAAACTTGGTATACTAGGTAATTATTTTGTTAAGACTAGTTTCCCATCTATTCTATAGAATAGCTTATTGTCTAGCAATGGACTAGTACATTGACTAATGTATTACAAATATTGATTATTTTACTGAGTGAAAAAGTCGTCTTGAAATGCCTTTGTTGTCCATTGATCTTAATTTGCAAAAATTTACATTTGGTGAAATCTGACCCAAAAAAGTACAGTTTTAAATGCGTTTTGTACCATTCCTAATTCCATTTGCCATTCCTGATGCATAGAAATAAAATTGTTTAAGAAAGCATTTTTATTTTAATGCTGGAAAATACATATTATATTATCCATACATTAAAGAACTTATAAATGCAAGAATTGTACTACATATATCACCGATCAAGTTAAAGTTTATTGACCAAAAAAGTCATTAAGCCGCATTTAAAATGTTTATAAAGACATTGCTGTAATCGGAATACAAATAGCAGTTAATTAGATTGCCCAAAACTTTTGATTTCTTTTTTTTAATTTTAAACATTATAAGATATACAATTTCTAAAAAAGAAACAAAATCAGAAGTTCCACGTATTAACTTTAACTACTTTGTTCTATAATGATTTTATACAAATTTTAATATTTATTGCAAATACGCAGTACCCTAAGTATTAAGTAAATAGAAACAAAGTGGTAATAATGTAAATCTCTTTATAGTTGTATTTGTGTAAGTAAATTACACTAACTATTCCACTAAATATTTTCCACATTTTGAAACGTGACCCGGCATAGATTTTTTAAAATCAAAACTCAGTATAGACAGCAAAAACAACAATATAAAAATAATAATAATAATAATAAAAATAATTCAACTAATAATAAAAATGATTAGTATTTTTAGTATTTTTATTGTGTTTTAGTATAAGTTGATAAGATAAAAACCCTGCAGTTTTGCTAAGTTTCTTCAAAGCTGACTTTATATTCATTACAGATAGCAAATTGACTCTGGCATAAATTTGTTCGGGTTAGTTTAAGTTAAATTCTAAAATAATGGTTAAATTTTACTAATCTCTAGATTACTTAAAAAAATATGTAGAAATTTTTTTTCTTGAATTTTAAGGAAGTTAAACATCTGCGGAAATATTGTCTAATAAGGATACATTGTTTTCTCTAAAACTGCAGGAATAAGGATTTTGCTCACAAAAACACATGCACACGCACACAGCACGCAACTTTTAATGTGAGTGCGTGTAATTGAGGGAATTACGTGGGTGTGTGTTTATAATTTTTTATTTTTATGTGATTGTTATTATTGTAGTTGATATTTATTTCTACAATCGTCATCATCATCATCTAAAAAACATGCAACAATGATGTTGTTTTGGTCACAGTAATATAAAAAAACAGCAGCAATACGTCAATTAGAGCTTGATGGCTAAATTATTTTCTTAGGTGGGGGTGGTTAAGTTGAATGATGGTTTAATGCGTTTTTTGTGATTTACTTTTTAAAAATAGGAAAATTTCAAACATCCCAACAATCTCACGCATTTAACTACTTACTAACACATGTATGTAAACATGTATGCATGTATGTATTAATAATAAGATTTTTTTAGTAATTTTCTGTAAAATTTATAAGCTGCTTATTCATAAACATGGTAATCTGACAAATTTGTAATGTTGAATGTTTAACAAATTTATTAAAATGTATCGCGTGTCACATCTCATATATAATATTTTGAGAAAAAATCTAAAAAAAAAATCACACAATCACACAAAAATAAAACATCAGTGCAAAACATAAAAAATACTATAATTCCTATAAACAAAATGTTTTTATTTCAATTTTGTTAATATTATTGTTGTATGTTGTTAGTGTTTCACAGGCAAACCCATAATACCATTTTGGCTGTTGTTTTTGTTTTTCTTTTTTATCAAAAAATACATTTATACTTATTGAGGTTGTTTTACACTGATTGTTAGAGAACGATAACAAAAAGTATATATTTTTTATAAATAAATATATGGAAATGTATGTGTTCATGTTTAAACCCTTTTTAATGATGTTTAGTAAACTGTAAAAATACCGTTATTAACAATTTAACACATGCATTACAAGAAAACAAAAAAAGTTTTTTCTCTCTCATGCATATTTATGTTAAAATATTAATACCAGAAGAGATTTAAATATATAAAAATACAATGTTTAACCCCTTAACTTTGTAATCCTTTTCATTGTTGACTTAAATGTTAAAAGTTTTAGGGAGATTTTAGGAAAATTTATGCTTAAAACGAAATTTAGACAAAGAAATCTTTAATGAATGACCAGGTATTATCATTAGAAACATCGCTTACAAATAAATACTCAAATAAGAGCTTATTAATATGTTGTTATAAACTTCTTTTGTTTTACGCACATTTAAATAAATTTTATAAAGGGTTAATTAACTTATATACGTAAAGGCGCGAAACAGAAAATTTATTACTTTTCCTATAATAAAATAATAAGTATAATTTTTTAAATAAATTTTATTTAATTTTTGATTTTATTTTCTATAATTTTGTTATATTTAATGGTAATAACAGATAATTAAATATAATCACGCTAAAAATCTACATTTCGTTATGATATTTTTCTATTTAACCACAAAACAATAAATTAATTTATTTTCAGTTAACAAATATAATTTTTAATAAAATGAGAAAACTTTTTGTTTATGGATATTTTAAATAAAATACTATTAATTTGCTAATGTAAAGCATTTTATTAAATAAATATGAAACAAATTATTAAAAAAATGCAAATTATTTAACAATAATAACAGAAATTCAGATTAAACTTTACACTTTTCTCATTTTATTTGGTTTGTTTTTCAAGGTAACTAAAATTAAACTTCATCTTATAGGCGTTAATCACCAATTACAATGATACGGTTGAAGTTTTTTCCATTATCTGCATTTTTCTTTTAAAATAAATGAATAATTCACGGAACATTTTAACTGATGTTGTTGTTGTTGTGCAAAAAGGATATTTTTATAAGCAGATTGGCCATTTAATTTGGAAAAGAATAAAAGAAGAATTCATGAAAAGTCATTGTAGTCAACATCATCCAGGATGTTTATACCAAAACTCTTTTCTCTTTAATTGTACAGTTCATTAACTGCATACATGTAAATGACATTGTGTATACAAAAACCCGATAGTTGGGAAAATAAAAAAAGAGCTTAAAGTGAAGAGAAAGCAGATAAGTCTAGATGGTTTAATACAATTTAAGCCTAAAATCTATAGTAGAATACATATTTATATAATATTTTGGACAAATTGTAAATGAACTTTACCACGAACAGCAGGGTACTTATTTACACTCTTTATGCATTTATTTGTATTTAAAAGGAAGTTTTTTCTTATTTCATTTCGCACAATCAAATAAGTAGATACAATTTTAACTGGTTGTTAAATAACAACTTTATTATAATTACAATAAGCAGCTTTTCAAGTAAATGCATATTAAAAGCTTAAATATTTGTCTGTTTTGTATAGAATTTTTACTCTTTTATCTATTATACGTTTTTTATTTGTAATTTTTTCTTTAAAGTTTTGTAAAACTAAAATAAACATGTTAAATGAATGAACCACAAAATGTTGAATAAAACATTGACAAGCAAACCAAATAAACGAACCAGCAAAGACTAAAACAACTTTTATTTTCTATGTACTTTTTCGTCTTTCCCCTACTCTCTTTGCTGTTATATATCTATGTTCGGACACAAATGTAAAGGACATAATTTGTTTCAGTTGTAAAACTTTTACTCATGCATTAAGCGCACATTTGAATACATAGAATGAATAAGACAAGAAAAAATCTAAAAAAAAACAACAGTAGAACAGACAGACAGGCGAATGAATATAAGGGCGAACAAAATTTACCCATAGAATTAATTTTAAATACCCACTGTAAGTGACTTATTTCCAGCTTTTATTTTCCATTCCTTATGTATTTGTACTTCTTTAATAGTCTATTTTATCACATCGTCTGTTAAATAACAAATTTTCTCTTAATTTAGATGTATGTACACTTAGAGAAAAGTCTGATCATAATCTAAGTATAGCCATCATTTTGTATGTCTAATCAATCCTTAATGAGTGAAAATAATTGAATCCGAATTATTGTCCAATGTCCAGAAACACAGTTTCGTGGACGTTGTTTCTATGAATTTTTCAATCAATGTACCTTAGGGATATTTGGCTCAAATTTCAACGAAAGCCTGTCAAACACAGCAAATAGTTTATAGAGGTCCTACTCATCATTCTTCTCTGTGCATGAGTGTGTTAGTAAAAGGAAAACAAATCTCTCAAAACCATTTTGTCGACAAAATCTCTTTTTTGAGTCGTTTATAGTGTAGTCTATACATTTTCTTTAACCTTTTTTTCTCACATTTTGTCTATATTTTTTTTGTCCTGCGACTTGTTGTATAAATAAAAGGCTGTCATAAGCATACAATATTATGAGTTAAAAATTGTATAGAACAAATAAGAATAGAGAAGCTGTTTGCTTGCTTGCTTTGTTGGTTAAAGTTATAGAAATCTAAAAGTAATGATGGTGATGATGGTGGTAATGGCTTCAATGGTGATGGTGGCAAAATATTGGTGTTATTGCTGTTATTAAGATTGACTATTGTATTACTAGACAAGAAGGAAAGTAAAGAAAATGAAACGAATTAAGTTAAAAAAAAGAAAACAGTTAAGAGTCTTTTAAAGAACTTTTGCTCTTTATTTTTACATTAAACACCATTACTTTATATGTATGTATATGTAGTTGGATGGTTGGCTTGTAGTAGATGAATTCATACACTCGTGGAAAATATAATTGTATTGGGAATCAAAGCAGAAATTTAAATATTGCACTTATTTGCAAAATTAGTTTAAATCCAAAAATAATTTAGTTACAACTATAATTTTAAACATTTTCGAGAATATTCCAGGAACGTGTTTATGTTGTGTATATTTTAAAACCAACATATACTTTTAGGCGACTATAAAAATTCTAAATAAAGATGCTGTTAATTTTCCTTGGGTGTTAAATATTTAAAAATAGATCTTTAACGGGCTGATTGCCGTAAATAAATAAATTGTTATATGATTAACCGACTAGCGGACTGACGAACTGACTAAAAGAGAAGCTTCTTCTGGATGGATGGATGGACTAACTGCTATTTTCCTTAACTGTCTAGCTGGCTTTGTAAAAAGCAATAAAAAACCATTTGCTACTATTTGTCTGAACATAATTAAATTTTAAAGCACAGTCTGTGTTTATTTCCTTACAATCTCTTCTGAGCTCTTCCTTTTTCTTTAAGCTATTTAAGGCAACTTATAACAAAATAAAACAATAAGACATTAAAGCTCATTTACTGCAAAATTAAAGTACTAAATGTCCTTTAGATTTTAAACAGTTTCAATTTGATATCTCTTCTAATTATTGGTTAATCATTAAACAAAAAAAAAATAATTTCCGCCATTAAATATACCTCCCCTATACAAAAATAAACATCTCTTTATCACCCAAAGACTGTAGCATAATAAAAAGCTATAGAATAAGAAAAAAATACATTAAATAGGATGTAATGAAAAAATTGTGTAATTGTGACTAATTTCGATAAGAATCTAAACATTTTGTCTCGTAGGAATTTTCATTACAGCAAATTTGTATATCTCGCACTTTTTAGATTCAACAACATCATTACCATTATTGCTATTATATGTATACAAAAATTATTAAATGTTTTAGTTGTACGTATTACGACTTGTCGTTCAAATTCCAAAGACAATACAATAATTTCATAATTATTATCAATGTCTGTATAGTTTGTGTGCACCATTTAAGTGTGAAGTAATAGGCCGAGATTTTTAGATGATAAAGAAAATATTAATTTTGTAAATTATTATTAATAGTTGTAATTAAATTCATTAAAATTGTTATGTAATACATTGAATTAGTTGTGTAAATATTTTATAGGTTAATGTTTTAAAAGGGACATTTGAATATTAACAATGTATTTATATTTAACAATAACTATTTAAAATAATAATATTCAGGTTACTTCAATGACTTACAAAAAATTATAAGTAATAATATATTATTTCTTGAGAAAATTAGAGTTTATTATTAAAGAAAACTTGATTAAACCCCATCAGGAAATCATTACCAACAATTAAAAATTGTGAACAGATATTACCCATTTTAAATATAAAACAAACTGCATGAATTAAAAATATTTGTGCAAAATTTCAGCTCACTAGCTACTTCCATTTGGACTCTATTGTGTTTTAAATAGACGGACAGATGGACGGACATGGCTAAATCGTCTTAGGACGTCTAATAAAGAACCAGAATATATATATTTTTATGGCTCTTATATAAATATTTCAATGTGTTTTTAAACGAAAACAAAAACAATATACCCCCATTTTTTTCTGGTGGGTATAAAAGGAAAATAAATAAAAATTATTAATTTTTTTATCTTTTATTTTTCAATACAATTATTGTTAAATTTGCTTAAGCTCTCATTCTTTCAAGCTTTCATATTATTCTAGCAATTGCCTAATTATCTATATTTTTTCATTGAATTCTATTCAAATTAAGCAATCAAGCAAAACAGTTCAATTAATTTCATTTTCTATTATTGTAACAAGCAAACACAATGGGAAAATTGAAAAAATTAAAACGAAAGAAAAGAAAAAAAACTAAAAGGGGAGTAAAGAAAAAGGAATACAAATCAGTAAACGGCAAACATGACTGAGAATGAAAGCTCTGCAGGTGGCCAAAAATACAGTTCAATTTAAGCGTTAATTAGTAGAAATTCACTACCAATCAGTTGACCATTGTATGAAAGTAACAAGTTAACTAAAGAGAACGAAGGGTAGAGTGACAGAAAGTGTGAAAGAGGAATTGAAAGCCAGTTTGCTAGTATGGGTGTATGAGTGTTTAAACAATAAGTGAATCCTTAAACCACACATACATTCATAGCCTTATAGCTGGCTTTAAACAGGATGTTATTGTAATGTAATTACTGCTACAATTTCAATTCGTTGTTGGAATTACAAACTCGAGCTGAAACTCTAAAAAAATATGGCCCATTTTTTTCTATGTACACCAAGTGCGAAGAAAAACAACTGCAAAATTATGGTAGATGGAAGAGTTTAACCAGGAAATCTAGATGTCCTACGGCTTCTGTTTATTTTTACACATTTTTTCACTTTTCTTTTAGTTTTCAATGCAATTGCTGACTCAACTTGTAGTCGTGCAAAATCCAACTTATTTTTAATTATGGATTTTGTTGTTTACATTCTTTTTAATTTTACTTAACTCTGTTTCTTTTGTCTCTTGGAAAAAAAATCCTAGAAAAATTGTTATTGGTGTAACGAAGCTTGCAGTAAGTGTACCGCAACATCCATCCCATTGTTTTGTTATCAGCAGAATTCTGAAGATTTTTAAAGTTTTTTCTTTTATATTTTTTTTTTTTTTTTGCGAAAAGAAATATGTATAAACTAGTGGTGATTTTAATTTTATTCAGATTATTCAAGTTGTTTGCAATATTTTATTTATATATTTGTTAAGTAAGCCTAAGTTTACGTAAGTAATCTTGTAGATAAGAAACTTTTTAATTTAATTAATATTTTTTTAAATAAAAAATCATTGACGAAATTTATTCCCTTAATTATAAATAAAACTACTAAATTATATTTTTAACTTACATTACAATAATTTGAGTAAAACCCCTCTATACACTTCATGCTTTTTGAAAAGCACAACAATTACTACTATACAAACTTTTAAAAACAGGTAGCAAATTAAATTTGCTTTTAATTGAACAATTGTAATATATGAGGAAATTTTGGAAAATATTTGGCGTAATTAAACGGCTTTTACTGTAAATTCCAAACTTAAAATCTACATTAATTTAACATAATTTAAAAACCAAACAATGCTTAATTCAATTCCTTTCCTTCTCCTCCAACGCGAAAAAAATATGGAAGACATCACTAAAGTACGTGCAAAACAGTTGACTGTTTTAGTTTAATCAGTTGTTGCAACACAACAACTACTTGTAAATTTTTGTAAGATTTTGTGTAAAACTTTCTATGCCACAACCAAACAACGCAAAATAAAAAACATAAAACTTTTAGACTATAGGGAAAACTTTTGTTGTTCACTTTATGTTGCTAACAAATTCATATTGTTAACGAATAAGCAAAGACAAGGACATCATGCACCTGAGTGGTAAAATGATTTGAATTTAAGTAGATTTAATAGCATAATTATAATAATTTAGCAAAAAAATTATTTTTTGTTTGAAAAAGATTTTTTTAAAAGATAAGCACCTTAAACATTTTTGAAATACTGATTCATTATAAAAAACTATATTAACTTCTTTAATATAATAATCCATAAATAAATCTTTTTATTACTTTGGTTTGGTAATTTAAAAATTTGGAGCATGAAATATGTAATTTATAAAAAACTAAATATTTGTATAAAAAATTGACAATTTACCAAAACACTGAGAGATTTATTAAAAAAAATATTTCCATGTTTTAGAGCAATTAGGTACTCTGACTATTTTGGTTTGTTTCCTTGTATAATCCTGATGCATATACGACCCCTTTCTGAAGCCATCTGATAATATCGCAGAATTTTTTTAATAAAAAATAAAATTATTACAATTTTTGAAGATTCTAAAATTACTAACTTTTATTTATTCCATCTGTGAAGAATGAAAGACATTTTAATCCAAACTCCTAATTAAAATCGTATATAAAAAGGTATTTTTTAAATTATTTATATAGAATTATATTTTTTAGTTTTGCTTTATGTGAACTTTATGTGAACAAAAATTACCAATTAAAAAAAGTATTTGTTTCATTGGTATCCTTTATGGGGGGTTTAATTTTTTAAACAAACCATAATGCTTTGCCGGAGAAAAAGGAAAATATTACAAGTATAACAAATGAAATGCCACAAGTTAACAGAAAATTTGTTTAAATAAACCACAAATGCACACACATATGAAAAACGTAGCAATACAAACTTACTCTCCTACACTCTCTAACATAACCCGACAGCTCAGGGTGACGGTACCACACTAATGGTTTTACTCATCATTTCTATATACTTCTCCTTTTATCATAAAAGTAAACATTGATCTATTCAACTTTCAAGTTATTTTAATGAGTTGATGAAAGGGATCCAGACAATATAAAACTACTTGGAAATATACACCATAAATATATGTGTGTAAAGATGTGCAGGACAATACAAAGACTGATTTGAGTGAATGAATGAAATATTGTTTGTAAACAACAAGTACTCTCTAAGTCGACTTACAATGCACATAGACACACATACACCTCCAAGTATTTACATAAATATATATGTATGGTAAAATTTTCCCTTTAGAAAAGCAACTAAAAGTCTAAACCGGAAGTAGGAGAAAGAAAGTAAACGAATGGCCACAAAAGTTAATTAAAATAGCAAAACGCACATTTGAGGTAAAATGAATATATACACATACAAACCCACAAAAAACCAGTAATCAAAGAACATTTACATACAAATCTTTAGTAAAAAAGTGTGTATGTTTTTTGTTCATTTTGAATTTCTGCTCATTAGATTTTTAACAAAAAATCCCCCCTTTAACCATTTATGGCAAATAACTTTTTTTGTTTGTTTTTGTAAACAACATTGTGGTTAAAATTATGATTTCATTCATTGTATAAGATGCTTATAAAACAGGTATATTTGCCTTTTATTACTTCCTTCTTTTACTTTCTAATCCTTGATACAACAATACACTATCATCATTGACATTTTAGGGCACATCAAGTAATAATGTTCATATTTGTATTATATTCTACTGCAATAGTTTCCCTATAAAGTCCAAAACTATGTTTAACTTTTTACAAAATTCCCAGCATACCAAACACACAATCATATTGTGATAGTATAACTGTTTGTCTGTCTGTCTATCATTGTATGGATGATTGCTACTTGGTCCCTGCTATTTGCAAATAACTATTTCTATGAACTTTTTTATAAAAAAATATTTATATGTACTATTCGGCAGTTGGCAGTAGAATTCCCAAGTATTTGACTTTTTTAAAAGCTTGCTATAACAGTTCAAAGTAAGTACTTACTTTTAAAAATTCCATGTTTGAAAGGGAGCAAAAAAAAAATGTGAAAAAACTGAACTTTTCAATATTGCAGTAAAAGGTTTATTGTTCAGTCTAAACATCGAAAATGGGGAATAGGAATGGAGTTGATATGTAAATGCACACAATGCAGAATATCAAAGATTAATTTATGTAAAGTTCATTAGAATGTAAAATTCTGAATAAATATTCAGTAAAATTTGAAAAGATTCAATGTATTTGTTAAAAGTATTAAGTTTTACTAAGTAATTTAAATTTGTCTTTATTAACTTCAAATAAAGAGTAAAATACTTGATATCTTTAAAATCGGAAAAGCTATTCTTACCGATTTTACTCATCCCAACAATTTGAAACTATGAAATTAAAATGTTTGTTTTTTTAGATCATGAACTAATTCTGAGTGGAGTTTTTGTGACATCATTTCATTTCATATATCAGAAATAGTATGCAACCGACAAAATAAAACCAACTTTATAATTTTATCAATTTTTTGTAACATTTTAATTTTTGATATTTTAGTTGTTGATGTTGTTGTACAAAGTATCCATGCAGTTTATGTGCAACCCAATGGCACTGTGGCTGTTTTGGGGCTAAACTGAAAATGAAATGTAAAATACAAACTATACAAAAAAAAAAAAAAAAATATTAAAACAAATGTTAGACGTAGTTGCTCTTAACAGCTAACGTTAAAAGCAACAACAACTACAATAACAAAAAACTAATAATAACAATAGCAACAATGTGGAAAGTTTCCCTAAACGAGAATAACAAAAACATTGTAACAATAACATAATTGTTTAGAAAATGTTGCTACAACAAATATGCGTTTTTGTTGATGTTTGTAACATTCAAAAATATTGGTCTAAACTAAAAAATATACCATTCGAATCATAAGCATTTTTCCTGATTTTGACAATAATAACCATTAACTTCATACGTATCCTGTTTTTCCTCTGTTTTGTTTTTATAAACAATAAAAAGCTGTGACGCATATTTCCTCATACGTATTTATGGACCAATTCTAAATGTACCAAAAACATGCATATCTGTATCCCGAAAATATTGTAGACCTTCAAATGGATTTCAAAAAAGAAGATAGACAGGCTGAAATGGATACATATAACCATCCCACGAAAATAAGGGGTATAACAAGAAAAATGTGTTTTTAATCTTATTTTAAAAAGCATATTTGAAAGACTAAAATTTAAATAAAGTCATACAAAGTTAAGTGCTAATTTCTATTTATTTTAAGCTAAAAAGAAAATATTTTTAAATAAAAATGTTTTCGAAATGTATAAATATATTTTCTTTTATTTAGAGCTAAATCATAGACATTTATTCTCTTTCAATTGTTGTTGTTTAAAACAACAAGTATTGAAACTTAAATAAATATTGTTTATTTGGTAAAACAGGAAAATAAATACTTAGAAAGGCATAACATATTAAAACTAGATTACTAAAAGAACTCATTTGACAAATGCATTCTCAAATTTAAAAATAAAATTTTAAAATTAGTCAAAAGAACTTTTCTTTGTCATTGAAAAAATAAATTACAATTGAAAAGTTTACTTAAAATAAATTAAAATATGCAGTTAATCACTTTAGTAAATATGAAAAGCATCGAAAAGACTTCAACAAACATTATTAATATATAAAATATTATCCTTTTAGTTATAAACCAATTTAAGTTTATTATCCTCTACTTCCTTTGGTCTTATTTTCTATAGTTTAATTTGTTAAAATTATTTCTAACTAAAATTTTTATTAAATAAATCATTTAATAGAAATAATAATAAATGATCTACCGAAATCTACATATAAGTCCTAATTGAAAATAATAATTTAACATGAATTTAATAATTTCTGTGTTTTTGTTATGAATATTAAATAACAAAATAAGTATTTACACATTTAATGTATTATAAAAAAAGAACCACAAATATTAATTAATCTGTTATCGAAATGTTTGAAGAATTGTATTCTAGAAAATCATTATAAATTTAAATTGAATTTATAATATAATTATTATTTATGTGCAAGCAATACGGATAAATAATTAATTTTTTTCTTTAAATTGCAGTTATGGTCTTTTGGGTGCATCTGGCTGTGGCAAAACCACTTTATTATCCTGTATTGTGGGTAGAAGACGTTTAAATTCAGGTGAAATTTGGGTATTGGGTGGTCGTCCTGGCTCCAGGGGTTCCGGTGTACCGGGACCAAGAATTGGTTATATGCCACAGGTAAGTGTTAAACACACTATGATTTCTAAACAATCAAACCTTAATAAATTTACATTTTTTACAACTTGTGTAATTTTAATTGGTTTAACAAATAACAATTATCAAACCATACATTTATTTATATAAAATTTATTCATTAACCACACAATTAAAATACCTTTATAAATGTCAACAATGTTTGAGCAATTTCTAACATAAAATTTATCATCGTCATTTCAATAAGTTTTATCAGGAAGAATTTATAACCAACGATATTCAATTCAATAATGACAATATAAAAAACCACATAACAATGAAATATTTTTAATTATTTACTTATAAAAGCATTTAAAAAAGATTGAAAAAAATACTTTACGATAATGTAACTGTTTAAAACATTCCACAGACTGTGAACGGAAAGCAATATGTGTATAACAATACGTAGTTTCATTGTAATGAATTTCTGTATTTTCAAATTCTATTGTTAGCTCCAAAGAAAACTCAAACTCTTTAAAGCATAGGATTTTCTTAATAAAGCTCTATCGGTAGCTCAAGGCTTTCTAGAGAAATCTCTATAGGAAACACAAGATATTCTAAAGAAAACTGTATGGAAAACACAAGAATTTCTACAGAAAATTCTATCGCTACCTCAAGACTTTCTACAGAAAAATCTATCGCTAGCTCAAAAAAGAAAACTAAAGATTTTCTGGATGCTATTGAAAATTAGATCTTTAACAAGTGGTCATTACAGTGTAAACCTAAACAAATATGTAAATGCAGTTAAATTATCAATTAAACAAATTAAACTAAAAATTACTAATTAATTAAAAATGTTGTTACATATGTTTTTGCCATGAAATTTTGACAATGATTATAAAAGTGGTCAATAATTGAATTAGAAATTTATTAGAAATATTTTATTATATCGGTAAAATTGATAATAAATTGTTTTTCATTCATGTCAAGGTATTTTATTAATAATGGTTTTTAAATTCAGCAACTCTTCAAAATGTTGCTATTGAAATTGAGCAAAATTGTGTAATAAATAACAGACAAATAAACAAGATATGGCGACAGTTTTTTTTATGCAAAATGTGCTGTTAGAGTAATTAACTTAAGAATGCTAGGGAAGTTAAATGATGTATTAATGATGGTTGATGTAATATTATATAAAATACTTATTACTGTTATACATACATTCAAATTTTACCACCTACCACCAACACATTTCTGACAGATCCTTATCAAAGCTAATGAGCTCTTTTAAAATAATTTCAATAATAACAAAAAAAAAAAAAAAAATACAGACACAAAGACTCCTACAAAGAAAATACACTAAATAAAAAAAAAAAAATATTTGTTTTCTTTTTTTATATTTTTGTAATACACTTTTTGTACATTCATCTACCACTAATGGAGTTGCATTTTAAATATAATTTATGGTTCTTCATTGTAAAGAGAAAGAAATGGTCAAAAAAGTACAAAAAATATGAATAAAACAGAAAATAAATTTAAATTTTATGATGTAGTCTTTCAGTTTTATTATAATGTTTTTTTATTTGATTTCCCTTACATATACATACATATTTTTTTCTCTGAATGTTTGCTCCTTTTTATACAATTTTATTAAAAAAGTATAAATATGTGGTTCATGTTTTTTTTTTTTTTTTGTTCATCTTTTTGTAGGAGGTGGCTTTATATGGTGAATTTACTATGAGGGAAACATTAATCTACTTTGGTTTAATTGCTGCCATGTCCCGCAGCGACATTGAAGATAGAACTGAGTTTTTGTTGAAACTTTTAAATTTGCCAAATGGTTCGAAATTCGTTAAAAATTTAAGTGGTGGTCAACAGCGTCGCATGAGTTTAGCAGTGGCGTTGCTGCAGGAGCCGGAATTGTTAATTTTGGATGAACCTACAGTAGGTGTGGATCCGGTGTTACGTCAAAGGTAAGTTTTCTATAGCAATATTTTAATAAAGTAAATTAGTTGCATAAAAGAAAAAAGATGTTAATGAAATAATTGCAACACATTGATAATTTGCCCCGCTTTTTATTGCAGTGATAAAGTTATTAAATATTTTACACTTCCTTTAGCTGTTTGTTGGTAAAAATGCAAACAGTTTTAATACACTTCCGTTTGGTTAAAATTTGTTTTTGTTGTTATTGACTATTGATTGAAATAACTACAACAAATATTTATTTATTTCCATTATTTGTTGGTTTAAAGTAAAAAAGGAAAATAATATTTATTAATATAAAGATATAACAAATTAAGTACCCTGAGCTGTGGTTTTACATTTTTTAATATGCATATGAAATAAAAGATTTGTACGCTACAAAAGGGTACTGTTTACACTATTTCTTGATTTTAACATTTTCAATTGTAACCATTTTAACTTTGTTAATGGCTCAAAATTATATACAAAAATCTTTAAAGCTTTCTCAAGATTATATTTAGCGGTTGCTTAAATATATTGATCTACTACTACTTTATACACAAAAGTTTTTCTTTAGATTTTATAGTAAAGGCTTTATCGCCGCCTTAAAAAGTTAAGGCGGCGATATCCTCTATCCTCTATTACTTAGTGTTTTATAAAGCTTAAATACTATATCTAAAGAAAGCTTTATGGCTAACAATATTTTTTAAAAGAAAAGCTCTAATGTAATATCTAAAGAAAGCTCATTCATACCTGCAGTTTTTCGGAAGAAGTTTTTATAATTTAAAGAAAAGTTTAAGCTTAAAAAAATCATTAAAGTCAAAGTTCTATTCCTATTTTTCAAGCTCCTGTAATAAATTATTTTTTTTTTTTGCAAATAAACTATACATATGTGTATGATTTTAAAGTATTAAGCTTTACAAAAGAAAATAAATTATTTAACTCGATTATTAAGGACAGGATATTATTTGGTCGATTTTTATAGACTACAACATCCTTAACGAGATTTATTGCAATTCAATTTGGTCTCTGCTATTTAAAAAAATTATACATTTTTATTTACTTTTCATGTTGCTCATGTATGTACTAATATAAATACATGTTCAGATTAATTACAGTTGTTTAATTCATTTTCCTTTTTCTTTTACATATTTAAACACGAATACTTTAATTCATTTTGTTTCTTTTCTTCTTCCTTTTCTTTATGGCGATTTGTCCTTTCGTTGCAGCATATGGGATCATCTAGTGGATATAACCAAGAATGGTAACACAACTGTGATAATTACAACACATTACATCGATGAATGTGCCCAAGCGCATGTGGTAAGTAATATCTGTTGAATTGTATGTATGTTTTAATGAACGTTTTTAAAACGAATGTTGTATCAGAACAGTTATTTTTAAAAACAACATTTACGAGTGTATTTAATCTTCAACACACATGCTCTTAAACACTCGTATAACACAAGGATACTCATTTACTTACTCACAAATACCGACTTGCTATACACATGTTTATATTTATACACATGTTGAAATAAATGCAAGCAGTTTTCTATCTGCTCGTCCTGTTAGTCCTTTTTCTTTTCGTCTTCTATTTATTTGTACTTTATATTTGTATCTGTCGGTCTTTTGTCCATTGTATCACCCGCATGAAAGACAGCGTACGAAGGGATTATTGTGTAAAATTATTAAATTGTACAATACCTAACAGATTTTAGGTAGCCTATTTTAAAAAATCGAATCGAATTTATATATTTGTGATTTATTTGCATACACAGATGTCGATATAATATTGAAGTGCCTAGAACAGGCTCATGGCACGACAGTTAGTGACTGTAAGTTCTGCTGACAAAGTTGGACAATTACGCTGAACTGTCTGGTAATGTGCAAGCATTACATTTAACATTTTAAATTAAATTGTTTGGGTTATGAATGCTATTTGTTAAGCAAGTAATACAAATGTAATTGGGGTCAAAAATAGAGTTCAAGGAAATGTTTAAACATTTACTTTAATTACTAACACTAGCTTGCATACAAATCCCACAGACACATATTTACACATAATTATTTCAAGTGTATATATTTGAAAAATTTTATATGCAAAAAAAAAACAACAATTAGGTCAGTAATTTTTTAAGTGTAATAAGTAAAAGTAAACAAATAACTTATAAAAAGGAATTATAGAATTTTTCTCCAAATTTTAAAATGTATAAATTAAAAATATTTAAAAATTTATTTTTATAATTGTCATATTACTTGAAATATTTAAAATTACGACTTAGACTATTGTCCAAATAAATTACTCATATTCTAATTGCTTTCGTAATTATTTTTGTACAAATAAAATATAGAAAAATAGTTTTTATTTACAGTTGACATAAAATGTACATATATAAAGTTTATAACATTGTATTTTAAAGTAAATTTGTTATGACTTATGTGGCTTTCTTTTTACAGCATCTAGGAGAAATTTTAAAAATTAAAATCAAAGGAAAAGTTTTAACTGCCTTATTCATAAACATTTGTTATAGTTTTATAGAACAAATTTTTTATGAACATTTTTTTAAAAATCTTTTATAAAAGTTCATAAATAAGACCCTTAATATTTTAAGAAAAACACAAATAAATTAATTAAATTTTTTGAATTATCACAGATTTTTTACGTATTAGTAATTTGTATAGTAAAATATTACTCATACCTTCCGTAGTCCCTATAATAAATTGTCAGATTTATTTAGTTTTATGCATATAAAACTGAAGAGATACAAGAACATTAAAATATATAAATTTAGCTCAAAAGACTTATTCTAGGGAAACGGTTGATGGCTATGATGACTTGGTGAAATAATGGACTGATTTCATTCACTCAATAGGCTTTGTCTTTGGGGCAATCAAATAGTGGCTCTATAAGATTTCCTCGCTCATATAATTTCAGTTGCATTTAACAGTTTGGCATTCGCTGATTGCATTTTTGCTGCCAATTTGGCCTGATACTTATTAAGTGCAAAGTTTACCTTTGAAGAGTATTCTGTTGAAACTCTTTTAAAGTTCAACTTTCAGAAAAGCTAAAAAGAGGTACTGAAAAAGACTTTCGGAATCAATTTGAATACAAATTCACAACTTCTGAAGTCATGCATAAAACATAATTTTTATGTACCTTTTTGCAGAATTATTTGTAATACACTGAAAGAAAAACTTAATTCATTCTTTAAAGCCCATGTTATAAGCTTCAGCTTTTTTGTAAGGATATATAAGAAGTTTCCTTAATTATAATTGATGTTTTTTTTCAGAAACAATTAAAACAAAGAAACATTTAATTTATAATAATATTTCTCTTAGCTTTGTTTAGATTTGGAACAAATAAATTGCTGTTTATGGCCAATACATCCTTATTATTTTGAATAGGAAGTTGCGTGTGATTTTTAGTTAATGTTCATTGTAGGAATTCGAAAATAGCACAGTGGGATTAATGAGCTGATAAATTGAAAAATGGCGTTAAATGTAAAAAATGTATTTTTTTTTGGAGGGAAATTATGATTAATAAAATTTTAATGAATTCTAAAATTAGTCAAAAATTTTAAATTAAATATGGAATCCAACGTTAATTTAAAATTTCTTAAATTAATCTAAAACTTTTACATAAAGTTTAAATAATTAACTATTCGAAATTAAATTTTAAATATATTTAAAATTTAAAACAATAATTTTTTCCTAAGAAACCAAAGAATCACATGATGTTGAAATATAAATCTTGGTCGAAACTCTTTATTAATTATAACCTGTTCATGTTGTAAATTACCATTTTCAAAAAATCACATACAAATGATATTTGAGGGGAAATACAAAATAAATATATTTAAACAATTGTTCGCTGCAAAAATACTAATAATAAACAAAAAAGAAATGAAAATTATACATTTATGTGTTTAACCTTAATTTATCATCCGACACATATATAGACATAAACAATCGCACTGACACAGACATACAATAAACACTTTCTACATATGTATAGTGAGCGTGAAAAGGAGTAAGAGTACGAGTGGGAGAGTATTCATGTTTATTTATTTGTATATAAAAATCTCGGAAAACAATGTCAGGGATTTATGGTACTTGTAAATCTATTTTGACAAAAAAACAACAACAGCAACAACAGGAACTGGAAAAAATATAGAATGAAAAACACTAGCTACAACAAATAACAAGCCGCATTTAACAATAAACAAATACACAAAAAACATTTATTTATATATTTTTGTTGCTGGTTTTTCTTTTTATTTTTTATTTAACAACAATAAAATATAATTGCGTGACTTAAATGTATTTATGTGTGTCTGTATATGAGAGTGTAAATATTAAAAAGGACTAACTATAAGGAAGAGGTTTAGCTTACTCATAAACAAAAAATATAAAAACTGTTATATTTACACTAACCAAAAAAGAACTAAGGGTGTGAAGTTAAATTCGTCGGCCAGATACGTCCCACAACACATTTGTCAAATACGTTCCACATACTGTAAAATTCGTTTTCATATTAAATTAATTGATTTTTTAATAAAACAAACGCCAAATAAAATGTTTTTGTGAAAAAAAGTAAAAATATATTAAAATTTATTCCGAAAATAAATATGTAAAATAAAAATTAATTAAAATAATTGTATACTCATAAAAAATGGTGGTTAAATAAAAAATTTTCAAATGAAAAAAATCGACACTTTGAGAAGACATGAATTGGGGTACCGGCATAGTGGATGTAGTCCAGGACTAGTTCTTTCAAAAAATATATAGTTTATATGCAATTCCAGCTCTGGATAATTTTTACGATTTTTTTAAAAACACAAAATTTTGCCAAAAATTCTGAAATTTTCAAGTGGCTCCAACGGGTATTTAGAGAAGACATGAATCGGGGTAGCGAAAAACTGGAAGTAGCCCAGGACTAGTTCTTTCCAAAAACATATAGTTTATATGCAATTCCAGCTCTGGATAATTTTTACGAATTTTTGAAAAACCATAGAATTTTGCCAAAAATTCTGAAATTTTCAAGTAGCTCCAACAGGTATTTAGAGAAGACATGAATCGGGGTAGCGAAAAACTGGAAGTAGCCCAGGACTAGTTTTTTCCAAAAACACATAGTTTATATGCAATTCCAGCTCTGGATAATTTTTACGAATTTTTGAAAAAACGTAAAATTTTGCCAAAAATTCTGAAATTTTCAAGTGGCTCCAACGGGTATTTGGAGAAGACATGAATCGGGGTAGCGAAAAACTGGAAGTAGCCCAGGACTAGTTCTTTCCAAAAACATATAGTTTATATGCAATTCTAGCTCTGGATAATTTTTACGATTTTTTAAAAAACACAAAATTTTGCCAAAAATTCTGAAATTTTCAAGTGGCTCCAACGGGTATTTGGAGAAGACATGAATCGGGGTAGCGAAAAACTAGAAGTAGCCCAGGACTAGATCTTTCCAAAAACATATAGTTTATATGCAATTCCAGCTCTGGATAATTTTTACGATTTTTTTAAAAAACACAAAATTTTGCCAAAAATTCTGAAATTTTCAAGTGGCTCCAACGGGTATTTGGAGAAGACATGAATCGGGGTAGCGAAAAACTGGAAGTAGCCCAGGACTAGATCTTTCCAAAAACATATAGTTTATATGGAATTCCAGCTCTGGATAATTTTTAAGAATTTTTGAAAAAGCATTAAATTTTACCAAAAAATCAAAAATTTTCAAGTGGCTGCAGCAAGTATTTGGAGAAGAAATAAATCGGGGTACCAACAGAGCGGAAGTAAACCAGGACCTGACTTTTCCAAAAATATATAGCTTAAATGCAATTCCAGCTCTGGGTAAATTTTACGGTTTTTTTAAACATTAAGTTTTACAAAAATTGGAGTAATTTAAATATGTGCATAGGTAAATTATTTTCTCGTGAAAGATTGAATTCCAGGCAGTAAAAAACTGTAAAAACTTCACTACATCTACGAATACAATAAATGTAATTTTAAAAACTATACAATGGTCATTTGGAGTGGGCTTGGATTGCTGAAAAAATCTCAAATTTTCTCAACAAATTGCTTTTTTCGGCTTTTTTAGATTTAGATTGTGAAATATTTAGTTTTTAAATACATTTTCTAATATTCACAACAAATTTTACTTTTGCTACTTTTTCTAGAGCATTTGTGAAGCCTTTAAATTTTAAAAATGTTTTTATTTTTTAGGAAATTCGACTGACTTTCTAGATAAAGTCTCTAAGAAAATTAAAAATCAAAGATTTCACAATTTTTTGAATTAGTTTAGGGTTTTTGAGATTCATTTTCCAATTATCACAACAAATTGTAAAATATTACCTGTGAATGGTTATCGTGAAAGTTCAGTGCACTTTAACGTTCAAGTAGAGTCTAAGCGACTCCGTTTTAACTTTATTATTACCTGCAACATTATGTCCTTTAAGAATTTATATAAATCATATATAAAAAACCCGATCCTAACAACAAATTTACAAAAAAGACCCAAAACGATCAATCCAATTGACACAGATGCAAAAACATTTTTAATTTGTGTACAATTTACATAATATTTTGCTACCTGTATCACTCTCATCATAAATTCTTAAAAATTATGAATTACCGCGATATTTGTACCTATCCTGATATAAATTAATTCACAGTGTTTAAAGTTAAACATTACCTTGGTTTAATCAATTTAATTTTTTGTTTGATTGTCGGTATATGAGCAATTATCAAAGTTTTTTAAATTTTATTTTTTCCACACCTTGGATCCGCTCCTGAAATAAAATGTACCCAGCATCAAAAAGCATCGCTCTATAAATATTTAATTCCTTCAAACTATATTTTTTTAATTGCATTCCCATATAAATCAAGCTCACAATATTCAGATATTAATTGTTTTTTTTTTAATTTTACTAATTCTATATTTTTCAAAAACTATAGGCAACAAGTTAAAACATTACAGAAATGAAATTTCTTAAATTTTTTTTAAAATAAATCTTATGCGCTAAATTTGAATAATTTTTACAATTATGTGCAATTTTTTCAAATATTACACATATAATTACTACAATTTTACGGATTTTTTTAAATAATTAAGTGAAACCCTCTATAACTTTTGCTTCCCTCAATCAAAATGATTTACGCTAACGGATTCATCACATATTAGGGTCAGTTTATATTCACACAAAATATTTTGAATGTGCCATCAAAAAATTTTTTCTATTTTTTTTTTAACTCTAAAATTAAAAATGTTTGCCAAATAAAGTTGTCAAGATCGGTTGACAGATTCGCCCTATAAAGAAATATATATACTAACAATTTTATGGTAGTAAATGGGTAAATAAGTTAAAATTTTAAAATCAAATGCTATTTCTTTGGGAAATGTTAAATATAACTCTTCAAGAATATATGAAATACCCAGGAAGTACATGCAGCATTATTTGTTTGCTAGTCAAATGTTCTACTCACTGCTCCTGTGCTTAGATTTTCTATTGTTCTTCAAATAATGGTTTTAACATTCACCTGCAAATTTATTTTGTTATCTTATTTGTAAAAACACAATTGTTTCACGCAATCGGTTAAAATATGAAAACTAAGAAACAAATCGAAAATAAAGCTCATACTCCTATACTAGATTAACAGTCATTACTAAAGTACCTCAAAGTTATGCAGACGCTAATTACTAGTCACTGAAAAGTAACTGGTTATGTAAATACAACCCTTAAAATAGTTTTTAACGGGTCTTCTCCAAAATTTTTCTGAATGTTTTGCAAAATGTTTTTTGAAAAATCGTAAAAATTATCCAGAGCTGGAATTGCATATAAACTATATGTTTTTGGAAAGAACTAGTCCATGGCTACTTCCAGTTTTTCGCTACCCTGATTCATGTCTTCTCTAACTGATTTTTAGGCAAAATTTTACGTTTTTTTCAAAAATTCGTAAAAATTATCCAGAGCTGGAATTACATATAAACTATATGTTTTTGGAAAGAACTAGTCCTGGGCTACTTCCAGTTTTTCGCTACCCCGATTCATGTCTTCTCCAAATACCCGTTGGAGCCACTTGAAAATTTCAGAATTTTTGGCAAAATTTTGTGTTTTTTAAAAAAATCGTAAAAATTATCCAGAGCTGGAATTGCATATAAACTATATGTTTTTGGAAAGATCTAGTCCTGGGCTACTTCCAGTTTTTCGCTACCCCGATTCATGTCTTCTCCAAATACCCGTTGGAGCCACTTGAAAATTTCAGAATTTTTGGCAAAATTTTACGTTTTTTCAAAAATTCGTAAAAATTATCCAGAGCTGGAATTGCATATAAACTATATGTTTTTGGAAAGAACTAGTCCTGGGCTACTTCCAGTTTTTCGCTACCCCTATTCATGTTTTCTCCAAATACCCGTTGGAGCCACTTGAAAATTTCAGAATTTTTGACAAAATTTTGTGTTTTTTAAAAAAATCGTAAAAATTATCCAGAGCTGGAATTGCATATAAACTATATGTTTTTGGAAAGAACTAGTCCTGGGCTACTTCCAGTTTTTCGCTACCCTGATTCATGTCTTCTCTAAATACCCGTTGGAGCCACTTGAAAATTTCAGATTTTTTGGCAAAATTCTATGATTTTTCAAAAATTCGTAAAAATTATCCAGAGCTGAATTTGCATATAAAGTATATGTTTTTGGAAAAAACTAGTCCTGGGCTACTTCCAGTTTTTCGCTACCCCGATTCATGTTTTCTCCAAATACCCGTTGGAGCCACTTGAAAATTTCAGAATTTTTGACAAAATTTTGTGTTTTTTAAAAAAATCGTAAAAATTATCCAGAGCTGGAATTGCATATAAACTATATGTTTTTGGAAAGAACTAGTCCTGGGCTACTTCCAGTTTTTCGCTACCCCTATTCATGTTTTCTCCAAATACCCGTTGGAGCCACTTGAAAATTTCAGAATTTTTGGCAAAATTTTACGTTTTTTCAAAAATTCGTAAAAATTATCCAGAGCTGGAATTGCATATAAACTATATGTTTTTGGAAAGAACTAGTCCTGGGCTACTTCCAGTTTTTCGCTACCCCTATTCATGTTTTCTCCAAATACCCGTTGGAGCCACTTGAAAATTTCAGAATTTTTGACAAAATTTTGTGTTTTTTAAAAAAATCGTAAAAATTATCCAGAGCTGGAATTGCATATAAACTATATGTTTTTGGAAAGAACTAGTCCTGGGCTACTTCCAGTTTTTCGCTACCCCTATTCATGTTTTCTCCAAATACCCGTTGGAGCCACTTGAAAATTTCAGAATTTTTGACAAAATTTTGTGTTTTTTAAAAAATCGTAAAAATTATCCAGAGCTGGAATTGCATATAAACTATATGTTTTTGGAAAGAACTAGTCCTGGGCTACTTCCAGTTTTTCGCTACCCTGATTCATGTCTTCTCTAAATACCCGTTGGAGCCACTTGAAAATTTCAGATTTTTTGGCAAAATTCTATGATTTTTCAAAAATTCGTAAAAATTATCCAGAGCTGAATTTGCATATAAAGTATATGTTTTTGGAAAAAACTAGTCCTGGGCTACTTCCAGTTTTTCGCTACCCCGATTCATGTCTTCTCCAAATACCCGTTGGAGCCATTTGAAAATTTTAGAATTTTTGGCAAAATTTTGTGTTTTTTAAAAAAATCGTAAAAATTATCCAGAGCTGGAATTGCATATAAACTATATGTTTTTGGAAAGATCTAGTCCTGGGCTACTTCTAGTTTTTCGCTACCCCGATTCATGTCTTCTCCAAATACCCGTTGGAGCCACTTGAAAATTTCAGAATTTTTGGCAAAATTTTGTGTTTTTTAAAAAATCGTAAAAATTATCCAGAGCTAGAATTGCATATAAACTATATGTTTTTGGAAAGAACTAGTCCTGGGCTACTTCCAGTTTTTCGCTACCCCGATTCATGTCTTCTCCAAATACCCGTTGGAGCCACTTGAAAATTTCAGAATTTTTGGCAAAATTTTACGTTTTTTCAAAAATTCGTAAAAATTATCCAGAGCTGGAATTGCATATAAACTATGTGTTTTTGGAAAAAACTAGTCCTGGGCTACTTCCAGTTTTTCGCTACCCCGATTCATGTCTTCTCTAAATACCTGTTGGAGCTACTTGAAAATTTCAGAATTTTTGGCAAAAATTCTATGGTTTTTCAAAAATTCGTAAAAATTATCCAGAGCTGGAATTGCATATAAACTATATGTTTTTGGAAAGAACTAGTCCTGGGCTACTTCCAGTTTTTCGCTACCCCGATTCATGTCTTCTCTAAATACCCGTTGGAGCCACTTGAAAATTTCAGAATTTTTGGCAAAATTTTGTGTTTTTTAAAAAAATCGTAAAAATTATCCAGAGCTGGAATTGCATATAAACTATATATTTTTTGAAAGAACTAGTCCTGGACTACATCCACTATGCCGGTACCCCAATTCATGTCTTCTCAAAGTGTCGATTTTTTTCATTTGAAAATTTTTTATTTAACCACCATTTTTTATGAGTATACAATTATTTTAATTAATTTTTATTTTACATATTTATTTTCGGAATAAATTTTAATATATTTTTACTTTTTTTCACAAAAACATTTTATTTGGCGTTTGTTTTATTAAAAAATCAATTAATTTAATATGAAAACGAATTTTACAGTATGTGGAACGTATTTGACAAATGTGTTGTGGGACGTATCTGGCCGACGAATTTAACTTCACACCCTTAAAAGAACTTACATTCATAACCAGCAAAAGAGAAAAAAATTTAACAGAAAGATTTATTTAAGCTTTTAATGCGAAAAGAACTTAAATGAATGGGAAAATACTAAAACCAACACAACACAACACTCTACAATAAATACGCATAAAACAAAAAATACATTAACACATATAAAGAAAACATCTCAGAAAATACATAGACAAAAATAAAGAAAGAAAGGATAAAATATGAAGAACAAACAGAAAAGTGAAGTGAAAAGTGAATGGGTTATATGACTGAAGGGAGTTGGAATCTAATAAAAACAACAAACAAGTTTTGGTGACAAAAGTCAACTCAAGCAATGTGTGAATTTGAGGTTAAATCATCTGAGACATGGGAACCGAACGAAACCCATCCATCTAAATTTAACCCAAGAACTAAACGTCTACGATTTTTTTGTTAGTGTGACAACATTTAGGAATCGATAGACAAAAGCTAAGATAAAAATTATGGCCCATAAAAATAAAATAACGAACAATAAAAATCAAAACAAAGGCAAAAAACTAAAGAATCATAAAGCAAAGTGAAATTTAAACAACAACAAAAAGTCAAATAACAATAATCAATAAATTTAAAGTAAATTGAAAAGAAAAAAACTATAAACAAAAAAAGTGGACAATAAATGAGACAAAAAAATAATATACACATGGAGAAAAATGGCTGAAAATACAAATGTTTTTTTTCATAAAATTTACTTTAAAAAAGCCAAACTTAATAGCATAAATATAAAACAATACTTTAACATTAAAACAACTATGTGAAAATCAAATTAAATATTAGATTAAGTATACGTATTTGCTCAGTGTACACAATAGACAAATTAAACCATTTAAATTTATATCAACATAAATTAAAAATATGTCAAATATTAAAAACAATGAATAAAATTCGCATTTTATAAATAAAACTGGTTTAAATTCGTTTGTCAATTTTATAACATTTTAGAAAGTTGAAAATAAATGGAGAGAAAAATTGTAATTGTTTATCTTTTTTCTGGTTTGAAGGGGTTAAAACGATTTAAATGGAAATTATGGCGCAATAAAGGATTGATAAAATGTTACGCAATTTTTAAAACATAACATAAATAATCTGTAATAACAAATCAAAACAAAAAAGAATGTTTTAAATGATGACTTTTCCGCAATAAATAAAATTATTGCTAAAGTAAAAACTAGATTGAAATGTTGTATCAACATTAACAATCTGGTAATGATTACAGATAACGAGAGCTAAGTGATTTAAAGATACAACTGGAATAATGAAAACTACTTTATAATCATATCTATTTCTTTAGTATGGAACTGGTTTAAGGAAAATATTCAGCGTAGCCAATATGACTTTTTCACATAAAATCTAAAGTTTATAAAATAGCAATCGGGGGATTATATTATGTATTTAAGCGGTCAGCAGAATATTTAAAGATTTTAAAACAGGCGTTTTTCAATTTTTTTAACATAGTTCATTTTATATTTAAGTCTTTAGTCTAGTCTATAGTCTAGTCTATAGTCTAGTCTATAGTCTAGTCTATAGTCTAGTCTATAGTCTAGTCTATAGTCTAGTCTATAGTCTAGTCTATAGTCTAGTCTATAGTCTAGTCTATAGTCTAGTCTAGTCTATAGTCTAGTCTATAGTCTAGTCTATAGTCTAGTCTATAGTCTAGTCTATAGTCTAGTCTATAGTCTAGTCTATAGTCTAGTCTATAGTCTAGTCTATAGTCTAGTCTATAGTCTAGTCTATAGTCTAGTCTATAGTCTAGTCTATAGTCTAGTCTATAGTCTAGTCTATAGTCTAGTCTATAGTCTAGTCTATAGTCTAGCCTATAGTCTAGTCTATAGTCTAGTCTATAGTCTAGTCTATAGTCTAGGCAATAGTCTAGTCTATAGTCTAGTCTATAGCCTAGTCTATAGTCTAGTCTATAGTCTAGTCTATAGTCTAGTCTATAGTCTAGTCTATAGTCTAGTCTATAGTCTAGTCTATAGTCTAGTCTATAGTCTAGTCTATAGTCTAGTCTATAGTCTAGTCTATAGTCTAGTCTATAGTCTAGTCTATAGTCTAGTCTATAGTCTAGTCTATAGTCTAGTCTATAGTCTAGTCTATAGTCTAGTCTATAGTCTAGTCTATAGTCTAGTCTATAGTCTAGTCTATAGTCTAGTCTATAGTCTAGTCTATAGTCTAGTCTATAGTCTAGTCTATAGTCTAGTCTATAGTCTAGTCTATAGTCTAGTCTATAGTCTAGTCTATAGTCTAGTCTATAGTCTAGTCTATAGTCTAGTCTATAGTCTAGTCTATAGTCTAGTCTATAGTCTAGTCTATAGTCTAGTCTATAGTCTAGTCTATAGTCTAGTCTATAGTCTAGTCTATAGTCTAGTCTATAGTCTAGTCTATAGTCTAGTCTATAGTCTAGTCTATAGTCTAGTCTATAGTCTAGTCTATAGTCTAGTCTATAGTCTAGTCTATAGTCTAGTCTATAATCTAGTCTATAGTCTAGTCTATAGTCTAGTCTATAGTCTAGTCTATAGTCTAGTCTATAGTCTAGTCTATAGTCTAGTCTATAGTCTAGTCTATAGTCTAGTCTATAGTCTAGTCTATAGTCTAGAGTATAGTCTAGTCTATAGTCTAGTCTATAGTCTAGTCTATAGTCTAGTCTATGGTCTAGTCTATAGTCTAGTCTATAGTATAGTCTATAGTCTGGTCTATAGTCTGGTCTATAGTCTAGTATATAGTCTAGTCTATAGTCTAGTCTATAGTCTAGTCTAAAGTCCAGTCTATAGTCTAGTCTATAGTCTAGTCTATAGTCTAGTCTATAGTCTAGTCTATAGTCTAGTCTATAGTCTAGTCTATAGTCCAGTCTATAGTCTAGTCTATAGTCTAGTCTATAGTCTAGTCTATAGTCTAGTCCATAGTCTAGTCTATAGTCTAGTCTATAGTCTAGTCTATAGTCTAGTCTATAGTCCAGTCTATAGTCTAGTCTATAGTCTAGTCTATAGTCTAGTCTATAGTCTAGTCTAGTCTATAGTCTAGTCTAGTCTAGTCTAGTCTATAGTCTAGTCTAGTCTAGTCTAGTCTATAGTCTATAGTCTAGTCTAGTCTAGTCTAGTCTAGTCTAGTCTATAGTCTATAGTCTAGTCTATAGTTGTTTTTAGCTCGTCAGAAAATAATGTAACTTTATTGCGGATTTAATTTAAACGTATATTATTTTTTTACAACATTTACAAACATTTATGTTGCCACAATATAAATTAGTGATTAGTGGTCGTGACTAAGCAGCAATCCTTTTCTGCTTTATAAGTATCAAATTGAAAACATCTTAGCAATAATTTTTAAATAAAAACTTACCATAAAATATGTTCTTATTAGCAACATATTGGTAGTATCCTTTAAAAACATTTAAAATTTTCATTTGAAATCTTCCTTAAAGAAACCAAAACTCTTCAATTAGATTATATTTCTAAGACAACGACGCAAACATTTTAGAATCTAATTTGGTATTAATTTCCTTGGAAAACTTTATTGTAAAAATAATTCTTGTTATAGACTTCTTAAACTTAAAACATTTATATTTAGAATATTGTTTAAAAGAATGATATACATTTTGTTGCTGTGAATTTATGAGATTATGGCTTCTGCTAGAATTTCTACAAAACTCCTGCATAGAACTAGCTTCAAAAATGTGTTGTGTGGCCATGGAAACGATTGCGAGCAATTCAATCTTATTGTCACTACCATCAAAGTCAGTTAAAAGAATGGCCACCTAAATAAATGGAAAAGTACGTTGTATAAATGGATGACTAAAACGAATGAAGGAACAATTCGAAAGGACAACAACGACAAGAATTTGAAAAGCATAATTTACGTTGCTACACTTAATAAGTGTATGAGTGAGTGTATGTGTGTGGTAACCTAAAGGTATATAAATAGCATAGCAACATACTAAAAGGATACACAGCAACAAGGATATAAAACTAAGAACAGGAATAGTCCATTATATTGCTTCTATCATGGTCTGTTTTTTACTCTTCTTCACGTTTTGTTTATGATGAAACCCAGAACCATTGCAGTTTTTAACAATCTGTATGTGTTGTGTGGATTTTACTGGTTGTTTGTTTTTCTACATTGTTCAATACTATGTCTTTTCAGTCTTTTTTTCTTGGTTTCTTGCAACAATCATCTACTTTTTATGAAACTCATTCTGGGCTATAAGCTTAAAACGATGAAGTTTAGAAAAATAAAAATGAAAGAGTTTGTGATTAATTGCTCGCATTAATTTCTTTAACAATCGACTTAATAGCTAAAATCGTTCCAATAACATGAATTAGAGTGTAGAGCAAAAGGAGGTGACAAATCTAATAGAATAAATTTGTTATGCAAAATAATATAAATATCCAGGCAAAAGTTTTAGTTAAAAAAATTAGAAAATTAAGAAATTTTATTTCAAAATATAATATTTTTTAGAGAAAATTTTCTATTTTGATTTTTTTAATATGAATCCAGAAAAACAAAAAGTAGTTCGTTTTTGAAAAGTAATATTTTTTGAGAAAATAAGCTTTTCTTATGTTTTTTTAATTAAAATATCTTTATATTATAACAACTTTTTGCTGGGAATTATGCTTGTAAATAAAAAGCTTTTTATATATTCCATCTTTACCTATCTCTTTGTCTCCTTTCACCTAATCCACTTTTCTTTCGTTAACAGCAATGTTACTCATACTCAAGGTCCTGTACGTTTTTTTGTTCCTCTTTCTCAAATTAATGTTTTACAACAATACATTGCATTAAATCTTGTTTTTATTACTCTAATACGAACACAATCATACACATAGTTACTTTTAGGAAATAGTCTTCTTCGGAAAAGTGATTGTGTTAGAAAGACAAACTGTTTTGTGGCAACAAAGAAGAATTACATAACTAGCTTTATTACATTTTGCAGCATAGCATTTTAAAACATTTCAGTTTTTAATGAGCAACATTTATATATTATAATTAACATGGTAATTTTATCTTAAGTTTTGGTCTATTTTTTTTAGATACTTCATACAATATGGATTTGAGTATTAAGATTTCAAAAAAGATTTTATTACTATTTGAGATGTGCAGTTTTTGCTTGTTGCAACCGATTTATTTAGCTATATACATACTTATATTCTAAAACAGAAGAGAATAAAAAATTCTTTAAATAAACCATACAAAATAGTTCAAAAAGAACAGAAAAATTTTGTTAACATTGAAACTGGACCAGGGTGGATAAATAAAAATACGAATGTATGAATAATGACATATATAGGACTTCAAGAGGAGTATAATAATAGTTATGTAGCTACGTGTTACAACAAAACATGTTTTGTTTTCATCTAAATGTGGCAACATTTGAAAACACTTACATACACACACGCACTAGAAACCAACAAGTCCTTAACAATAATCATAACAAACGTGATCCTGTATAAGATTACCCCACCTATCTCCTAGAATTTTTCAGGCTTATTTAAGCTGTTTGGGGACATTCTTTTTAAAATCTTTTGGGGTTTCTATTTTTCTCTTTTTCTATTATTTCATTTTGGTTTTTCTATTATTTTTTTAACAGAAGTAAAAATATGTTTACATTTGTTTATTTAATGTTCTTTTGCTGTATTTCATTTTCTCTTAACGCTATTCAAACGGATATAAAAGCAGAGTGTTTGATTGTTAATTTAATTTTTTATTCTAGAGTAATTTAAATGCAAAATTGTGACTTTAAAAAAATAATGTTGCCAATGGTTGGGAGCATAATTGGAAATTGATTTAAGAATGGCATGTAGGTCGTGAAAGTCAAATTAAAGTGAATTATTCAATTATGCAAAGCATTTAAAGCATGAATAACATGTTTAAATCAAAGACTGATATTAATGCACTTACAAATTTCATAATTATTACATACATTACCGACTATATAATACCCTACACCAGTCAGTATGTTAAAAAAGTTGATAATTTTAAAAATAAAGCATTTAATTTGTTCTTTAACCGTATTGTGTGTATTGAAAAAAAAAAGATTTTCTACAAGAGGGTTCATAAGGGAGTAAGGGTAAATATTGGCCTATCCTTATAAGTTTTGGTAGAGGAATTTACGTATACTTCAAAATTATTTACGTAGATTTTAATTGATTTATTAGAAATTATAAGTGAATTTTGACCTTCAAGACATTTGCTGAGGGGAATTTGTATGGGGGCTAGGGTCAAATGAGGCCCGATCACTATAAAAATTAGTAGTGTCATTTATTGTTCCATTTAACAACATTTAACGTATTTATGAGCCTAAAGGCCCTATTCGGGAGGTACGGTTGTATGAGGGCTAGGCGAAATAATGGACCGATTTCAACGATCCTTGAACCAAGAAAAGAGTATGTGCGAAATTTCGTCAAATTATCTTGAAAATTGCGACCTATAGCGTGCGCACAAAATTTACATGGACACACAGACAGATAGACAGACAGATAGACAGACGGACATAGCCAAATCGACTCAGAAAATGATTCTGAGCCAATTGGTATACATTAAGGTGGGTCTAGAACCAATATTTTTGGGTGTTACAATCATCAGCACAAATGCATAATACCCTCCCCACTATAGTGGTGTGGGGTATAAATATATACATTTATACTTTTCCAATTAAAAATTTTTAGAAATTAAGGTTTTCAGGTAAAGGCAATGATTGAAAGCTGAATAAGCTTCAACTTTTTTAAGAGAGCTCACAACCGATATGATGAGAAATAATTAAACTCTCATACTTATTTACTATAAATTTTTTGTGAAAATTTAAGCATTTATGGAAAGGCTTTCTGACTCTGCCGTAGGTGATGAGAAAGCTTACGATATTTCGTATTTGTGAATGCTTGCAAGAGAGCTCTGAGTTTTTATTACAATTGTTCAATATCCCGATAATGTTTATGATGTTGCGCCTTTAGATTTTAATTCTTTTTCATTTTTATCATATACATTTAATGGCCTTGTTTAAAAATAATTTTTTATTTAATTCTGCAATTGATCTTTTTTTTATAACTAAAACTTTGTATCTCTAGTATTATTTTATATTGAGCTAATTTCCATTCTAAGGTAATTAGAGATTGTTTTATGTTTTTTCTGCTAATTATTAAATGGTAACGTAAACGTAACGAAGTATTTAAAACAACTTTTTTTTCTTTTAAATGCGAAGTAAACCATCAACATTGTTATAAATTATTTGGACAATGTTATTTTATATAAAGAGAAAGTATTTAATTAGAAAATTAATGACAAACATGACAGCTCGACAATGATAAAATGTTTTAAAATTAACTTTTCAAATGTTAAATATTTATCATTAAATAAGTGTTAAACAAAGGAAGGAAATAATAAAGAATTTGATAGATTTAACTAATAAGAAAATAATGTTGCTGATAGGAAGTTAACTTTAACCAGTTGCTTATATAAGGAGTCGATGTTGATGCCACTGTAAAATATATTTATATATGTATTTACATATGTATATTGTTGTATTGTAAATATAAATTTTTACATACAAAAATCCCATGTGATGAAAGTTTCATATTTGCTGCATGTTGCTACTGACATATTCTGAAAAAGAATTTGGCAGATAGCCACAATAATCACTTAAAATGTAATAAATAAATATTCTTATCAACAATTTATTTATAAATGTTCTACTATAAATTAATTTTGTGTCTTTAAATCCTGTTTAATATGTACATTTTTCTAGATTATTTAACGATTTTTAACATATCATAGTAAAATGAAATGAATTTCAATTATTTGTTAAATGATTGGCTAGACTTTTTGAACCTTTTCTGCTGTGATCTGGTTCACCGTTTTTTTTTTATTCGTTTTTAGTCCCATTCATGGCAACAATTTAATGAAAAGAGACAGGATTTAAAAACAATTTATATATATGAAACAAGAGAATATACACACACACGTACTTACATATATTTCGTTTTTTTTTTTTTTTTTTTGTAAAACTTTTGTCAATGATACTGTTGAGGATGTCGTTTACACAAAAAGAGTAAAAATTAAATGACTGAACCATTGAATAGTGACAATACAAAATAGCAATAACATTTGGTGACTTATTTCACCTACAAATTACAATAGTCAGTGAAATGGAATAAAAAAATAAAAAATCCCAACTATTTTAATTTGTAAATTTTCAATATGTATGACGAAACTGTTGCTTGGTAAGAGAGTCGGCTTAAATAATTTCATAAAAGTGAATGATGAAATTTTATTACTTCTGAAGAGTGTTGAAAAAAACTATATATTTCGATGTACAAAACATGTTTTTTTTTTACTTTTCGGTTATAGTTACAAAATTGATTTCAAATACAAAACAACATATTGAAATAATATTGGAAAAAATATACTTTTTATTAGAAATTTATTACTTTCTAGAATTCCATAAAGTTCAATATATATTGACACGAACTTTCATATACACAGCCATTTTCCAAAAATCACTTACATAAGTACTCGAAACATGATAGATATATATGTATACGATTCGACATAATCTAGCATAACTAAGTGGTAATTGTTAAAATGTGATTCAAATGGTTTAAAATAAAATTTTATAAAATATTTTAATTTCAATAACAATTTTAAAGTAAAATATTTATCAGAATTTGTCATTTAGTTTATTAAAAAAACCTTTTAGTTTAGTTTGAGCTTGTTATAACTTGCTTTATTAGTCTTCAAAAAGACACTAAACAATTCTCATTTTTTTGCAAAAGTAAACAGGAAACATGGATCTTAAATCTTGCCTGTTAGAGAAAAGGATAAACTTGTACAACTAAAGAAACATATACATACATATATTGTAAAGGGTATGTAAATAGCAATAACTAAAAAGAAACTAAAAACTCAACTTCTAATTGGCAAATTGAAGTTAAAAGTTATTTCCACAACAAAATAAGGAAATAAAACAAATAACAAAGGTTTTTACTTTGATTTATAAATGTTTTGGACTAGGTAAAAATGCGAGGGTCTAAATGAAAATGTTGATAAGCTAAGACCTCAAAAAAAATTCTTTAAATAAATTCTAAATATGAAATAGTTGAAAATATATTCTCATATAATAAAAAACTTAGTTTTTGGCATAGCATATACAAGTTGCTTTTTAATAGACACAAACTCAGAATTAATCGGTTTATATTTTAAAAAGCTTCTAATATCAGTTTAAATTCATAATATTGTACTTTCTCTATCCTACTCAATAACATATTCAATTAGAAATTTACAAAAAAAGAACCACATCATACCTAGTTTTAAGAGATAAGGTCATAAAGTATTATAAACTAATAATAAATGGAAATATTTTTTTTAAAGATTGAAAACCATATACTAACTATACTTGACAGTAAAGTTATTTTATTATTTGCATACAAAAAAACCACATTGATTTTCTACCAACAAAAATTCTTATTATTATTATTTCCTAAAAAAATATGTTCTTATAATTTCAAAAAAAAAGTTTAACCAATATTTGGAAACAAAAATGTTGTATTTGTTTTAAACTACAGATAAACACATACATACCATATGTACCATGTATGGAGTTATAGGAAGTTTAGTTGGTAAAGTGATTAAGTAAACATTTTGACAAAATTTTTTAACTTTCAAATTTATAGTTTAAGCAATATAATACAACCAGATACCATTTATAAAATTTTTTTGTTAGCATTTGGATTTATATTTTTAAAGGAGTTAAGTTATTTGGCTTTTGTATAGAATATAGTTCCATTCCTGTTTTGTTTATTGTTTTTTGTTTTATTCGTTATTACTTGAGTGACTTTTAATATGATTGGAATTATATGCATCACCGCCTAGATATATACACATACCAGAGAAAAAAATTTCTTTCTAGTAATTTTTAAAAATAAATTTTGCTACAGATACAAACCATTACAAGTTATCAACCTATTATTACTATACTTAGTATAACAGTACTAACACCATGACAACAGAAAGAAAAAAATTACGGAAATAATACAATATAAAATAGAAAACATAGTAATAAAAAACTTAATAGTAAAAATTTTAAAAATATCTACATATAAAAACTTTTTTAGCAAAGAATAGAGAAAAAAAATATAAAAATGGAATAAATATTTTTTAGTGTTTAAAATAAGAACAAAAAATCAAAAAAAGTAAAAAACTATGCTTTTTATAAGGATAATATTTATTCATGTGATATACTTTATAGATATACATACATGTGTGTAGATGTGAGAGAGAGTGACAAACATGCCGTATGCATGAGAAACTAAATTGAACAAACATCTTGCAGGTTGTTGTATTTTCTATTTATTTAAGATTGTTAGTGTTATATTTTTTCTTGCTCCTTCGTATGAGTTGCGAGGAAGAAGGACACATAGAACAAAAATTATTTTACTTTTTTCGTTTGCAACAATTTTCCCATTTGACATTTTTGTGGTTTCTACTTTCACAAAAGTGTCAGCCCTTCAGTCACACTGACAAACTCAAGATCTCACCTCTGCTGCGTTTCTTGAAATATAGCAAAAGAAATTTTTTGGCATAAATAAAAACACACTGAAAGAAAATTATATTTTTGAATTGAACCTTACAAAGTATTCCTTAAAAAGTTATAACTACAGTTTTAAGTTCTTGTTATATTAAAATTTTAAAAAAATCTTCACAAAAAATTAATTTTGAAGAAAATATATTTATTTTCGCGAATATTTCGAAATTTAATACAAAAATGTAGTTTTCTTATTAATTAACAAATATGTAGCATATTTATAGGCCTTAGTTAAATTATGATTCCATAGAGAGGGATTGTAAAAATATAAAATTAAAATCCTTGTAGTTTCTTTAAGTGCAGTCGAGTGTGTGTTTAAAGCCATGTAGTATCTCTATTGTCTCTCTTTTGTTTAACGTTTGTCTTTCAAACACGGGTTCTGTTGCCTTCGTTGTGGTTGCTGCTGTACATATTGTTTGTGTGCTGTTTTAGTAGCAACAATGATGGTTGCTTGATATTGTTGGTGGCAGTCAGAACAACAGCAACAGCTTTCATGCTATGAAACATACACAAATAATCCACAATATTTTTATAAAAATGCAACAAAAGGTTAATGCATAACTTAGCAAAAGGTTAAATGGTTTTTGACGTTGATGCCACAAAAGAAGAAAAATTAAATGGAAAAAGTATAAAATCTTAGTTGAAAACTTTTTGTTTTTTTTTACGTCTGATCACAAAATATTCTAACTTTATGTAACCCTTAACTAAATAACTATAAGGATTATGATTTTTTTAATATTTTTGTTATATCTATACATTATCAAAGATGCTTAGGAAGCGTCACCGAAGAAGTTTAACAGGAGGAATATTTAAATAAAATCATAAACACTCCCTTTAGACTATTTATTAAGGGAAAATTTATTTTTGATTCCTTCGTCTTGATTTTACTAGAGTTTAGTTGGTATTCAAATAAGCTGTCACTCTCGTAAATCTTTATCAACAAGCTTAAAGAACGAAATGAAAAGAAAACAAAAAACAAAAAAATTTAAATCAGATTCACTTTCTTATGAAAATAAAAATGTAGTTGAGTTTTGGGAATCTTAAGCCGTATCCTTTGGTCCTTGCTAGCAACTCCTCGTGGGTTGATGTTTGGACATGTGACATCTTTTTCTGCTGAATTTTTTTTGTTTTTTACTTTCACTCAAACGTCGCCAGTCATTTGTGTTTTCAATTGGATTTCTTTGACTGTAACACTTTGATTTGAAGTTTGCTGCTGTTGTGGACGAAAAAAAACTTGTTCGTTTATCCGTCATGCCATTAAAACAAATCATATTGGTTGCTAAATGGATTTTTTTTAGCAAAAATATCAAGGATAAAGTAAAATCATTCGCATTGATAAATATTGAATTGTAGCATTGTGTAAATCAATAAGATGTTTATCCATGTCACTTAACATTCCAACTCTTAAAAAGGGTTTGTTGACATGTAAAATAAAGACGCAAATATATTCCTCTAACAGAAAAATCTAATATTTCATCATGCATTGTCTTGTCTTAGAAGTATTTGCACTAAAGCTGGAATAAGGAAGGGGTTTGAAAGAGTGTCTGTGTCTGTTTAGTCATTTAGAATTTGTACAAATATTTATTTGAATTTTCAACATAAATTTTTATTTGCTTTGTACAAAATTTGTGTAAAATCTTATTAGAAAGTTAAATGAAATTGTTTATTGAATCAGAAGAAAGAATGACAAGACAAGACGAAACAAATAACTTTTAGTTAGATTATTTATAATGCTGGTATGTTTGAGTTTGAATTTGAAATGTGTATGACATTTAGAAAAGGGTTTCTTTTTATCACTTTCAAATCAAATAACTAAAATCATCGGCGTCACATATATTCAGCAAGTTTTTTTATATTTGGTTATTTGGATTTTTTGCTGCGAAAGAAGAATTGTCTCATTAAATTAAATTGAGTTTTGTTAACATGTATGAATAATTTATAAAACTATAATTTGGTAAAAAAAACTGTTTTGGAAAAATGGTAATTTTTATGGTGAGAAATAATAAATTGGAACAAATTTTCCAGTTCGTTGGTTAATATGATTGACACCTCATAATGAAAAGTTTCCATTTTTTATATGATTTCCTTGTGCTTAATAAATGTTCTGATGTTGTCATTACAATCGAATTTTATAATATATCAGCAATATTCGCAGATCAGATTTTTTTCCTATAATTTAAAGTTATTTTAAACGCATACCATATTTTAGGGAAGTTTGATTTCATAATGAGTTCTTAATAAACGTCATTTGTCCTTAGGTTTATCACTTTACTAAAGTTTAGACTTAACTTTGCTAAACAACCTTTTAATCGTTTTCCTCTTAAACAAAACCAATGATAGTTTATTTTATTAATGTTACTAATTTACCTTAATTTCTGTTTAATTACACATCAACGTCACTGTGATTTAATTGTACGCTGTGCTGGTCATGCTGAGAGTACACAAAGACTCTAGACAGGAAAAACTTTAAGTTTATCAATCTTCTAATAAAGTTCATTAATTACTTCAACATCATAAATATGTAAACCGAAAGGAACAAAAAAAAAAAAAAACGAATAAAAGTGAAAAATACAGGGAAAACAACTAGAGAAGAAAGAGAGAAAACATCAAACTCACAGTAATTCTAAACACGTAACCACAATTTTGATGTAATTACTTGTACTAAATAAAACTGACCACCATTAGCGATGAGGCAAGAGGTAAAAACTTTGCTCGTAAATAAATTTTAACCGACAACAAGACAGAGCCAGATAGACACACATCCACCAACAGACAGATGTTGCAAATTCTTAAATAGATACAGACTCACATATACTCACCTTTTGGGGGCCTTTACTAAGGTATCAAGCGGATTTTAAAGAAGTCAATGTATCCATTTCTTCAAAACTAGTAATAAATTGGTTGAAGGTTAGAATCATCTAACATGTAGTGCAGGTTTTACAGCAGAACCAATTGAAAACATTGGTAATTAAAATGGGACATACATAATATCTAAATCTTAACCGCTGGTAAACCTTTAATGATAGATAAAATTCTTCTGCAGGATACCCGCCTCAAACTGCAGGATTTATTGTAACTTTTACTTCATTCTTATTTAAAGAGGTTTCTCATTGTTGTTACACTTAAAATGTAATAAAAACAAAAGCCTCCTTCAAAAACTCGCACATAAGTAAAACAACGCAAAGGCGTTCGCTCAGTAAGTTGTTGGATAAAAACCTACATAAAAAAGGTTTTTTTTCTTCCACAATTCATTTTCTTTTACTTTTTGTTTTAATTTAGCCAAAATAGAACAAAAATAGAATTGCAAAAAAAAGTTAGGAAAAACTTTACCATAGAACGCAATACGTAAACGACGACGAGTAAAGGCATGACGATGTGTCTAGTCATGTTCGAACATAAATCAATTAACTCAATTTCCGCCTGCTACCGGCTAAAATTTCCGGCTTCTACTATTCGATGTCGGGGCAAGAGTTGAAAACAAAACAAAATCGTATAGCAGAGATGAAAATGTAAAAACTTGAACAAAAGCAATAACAAAAAAAAAAACATGAAATAATAATAAAGGGTGTTGGAAAGTTATGCAAAACTATGATTATAGTTTCTATGAGTAAATGAGTGAATGAGTGTGTGTGTATTTGGCATTGTAAGTATAGTAAATGTTTCAATGGTTATTGCAACAGCAAAAAACAATAACAAGAACAAAAGTTAGCAGTTGGTTTGTTTATATGTATGTTGTAAGAGAATAATGGCAGCCAGCAAAATGAAAAGAAATAAAAAGAAAGGGGTCAGCGAAAGTTCATAAAACTTGGCAATATTTCAATGTAAAAGTCATTTTTATATTCTGCTGTTGCTTAAAAGTGGGTGGGTTAATCAATGTTGTGTGATTTATATCACCAGACAAGAAGAGCAACGTAACGAGTTACAATCCCACAAGCACATACACCCACTAACACGTATATAGAGATTATAAATGTAATAGAAACAGCAGCAACATGCTGATGATAATGATGATTACAGCATCTCAGGATTATAATAAATGATATTTTATTACACATACATTTACAAAAGTTTGCATTACTAAAATTTTTCTATCTATTTTCAATTTTAGATTGGTTTATTGCGTGGTGGCAGAATGTTGGCAGAGGAATCTCCAGAATTTCTGAGACAACAATACAATGCTGATTCATTGGAGGAGGTCTTCTTAAAATTATCTGTC
The DNA here is from genome assembly GCF_022045245.1 of Lucilia cuprina. Classification (NCBI taxonomy): domain Eukaryota; kingdom Metazoa; phylum Arthropoda; class Insecta; order Diptera; family Calliphoridae; genus Lucilia; species Lucilia cuprina. The sequence continues at coordinate 99,911,304 of NC_060952.1, read as the reverse complement.
CTGCAGAATATGGGTAAACGTAGAAGATCTTCTATAGCTCAGGAAATTGTAGAACAGGTGGCAGTGCCAGCCATTTCTAATCCAGCCTTAGATTTATCGGATGAACAAAATCCTGCTGAAATTTCGGGAGAGTTTGGTGATAATATTTCTATGTCTTCGGCCATACGTGATCCCATATCATCGCAAGCTGCTCCCGCACCACCTTTGCCACCAGAGCAAGAAATACAAACTTCATTCTTGTACAATCTACATGTAATGAGTTCACATCATTTGCACGCTTTAATATGGAAAAACTTTTTGTGGATGATGCGTAATGTGGGGTAAGATATTTTTTTTTTTTTTTGTTGTAGTACTTTACATATGCTTATGATTTTGATTCTTTTTGTGTATCCTTTTAGCATAATGTTGTTTATTGTTGGTTTACCGGTTGTTCAGATTATTTTATTCTGTTATGCCATTGGTCATGATCCTACTGGTTTGAAAATTGCTGTTTCCAATCATGAAATGACCGAGGAAATGATTATGCAACAAAGTTGTCCTGTGCGTATGGGTTGCAATCAAACCATGTTAAGTTGTCGTTATCTGGATTTGTTGGTGAAGAATAAGAGTATGGTTGTGGTAAGTATTTGCAGTTTTTAATGGAAAATGTTCCTAGACAACTTTTTTTTTAAAATAATGTGAATGTTTCTAATTGGAGAAGAAAATTTAATATTTGGACAAAATTCGCTATTTGTATAACAATTATTAAAGATATTTGCAAGAAACAAAATAAAATTGGTGCGTGTGAAAATTTTACAACATAAGTGATAAAGTAGTTCTTTGGATGTCTAATCTAAAGTCAATTCAGCAATCAGAGCATTCTTACGGACGATGTTGAAGAAAATGATGGGAGGCTTTAAAACAAATTAAATGGGTTCATTCTTACACCGGAAACAATATACAAATTGCGTTCCTATTGTTTCCTAACACAAATCAATTACTTTTTACTGCTTTAGTTACTGCTGAAATCTTAAAACCAGCCTATTTTGCCAACACTCAAAAAATGTCACAAACTGACACTTTAACAAAACGTTCATTAAATCTTTTAATAGACTTGTCAGGCAATTCAACAAGTAAGACACAAATACATAAACAAATTAATTTAAGAAAAGTTCCCTTTTTACGGAATTCTACTGTTAAATTTCAATGTTTTTGGGGGATTTTTGTTTCGTAGGTGAATGAATTTCAATAAAAAGAAAAACTGACAGAATTAATTTTTTTGTTTGTTTGTTTTATTGTCATGAAGAAGAAGAGAACACAATGACAGAACACTGGTTTCATTTCCATCTCGTTATTGTTGTACCATTAGCATTGTCCTGTGTCAGTCAGGCTTCAATGCTTTGGGAGGGTGAAATGTTGAATATAATAGGATGCTTATATGATTGTATGAAAGTATGTATGTATCTAAAGTCTCTGCATGTAGTTCAGTGTATATTTGTGGAAAATATCACAATTTCAGTCTGAGGTGTATAAAGAAGATGTTAGAACATCAGGTAATTTGATTCAATTTGTCAAAATGTTAATACGTTGTTACGGACCATAAAATGCTACTAAGCATGAAAATACTCAAATACACTCACATACTACACTTCTAGCCACAAATAGCCAATGATGAAAATTTATTTCAAAATAGTATAGAAAACTTAAATGAAGAATAATAATGAAAGAAACGGAATGTAAGGAAAATAGAAACATTGAAGGGATGGAATAGGAAAGGTCCTTAAGTACTTCATTTGCTGCAGTTTATGACCATTTACTTATAAAGATCCCCTTTAACATTTTACATACAATTACAAATACCTGCTCATATATTCATTGTCTGAATGACTGGCTATTCCTCTAACACTCCCACCGACCAAGTGTTTGAAGGTTTTGTGTATTACAACATCATGGTGGTCGCTTCTTCGGCTGGTGTTGTTGGCAATAACAAAATGACAATATTAAGCTTAAATCTTCCATTCTTTCTTTCAATATGAATACACTTTTTGTTGTATATGTCTTCATTTAAACAAGACAAATTACAAAATAACTGAAAAAAAAACTGAAAAAGCTCAAACAAAAGAAAATTTGTAAGTGGATGGCTAGTTGACGGTCTAGCTGTCCTTGAAGTAAACAAGGTAATAATAAAATCAAACGCATTAACTTATATCAAATTTCTCCTTCCAACTTTTGTCAAGACTAACATAAAGTGTAACAATTCAGTTTGACAAATTACGCAAACTAAACAAAGTGAAAGGAAAACAAATTTCCGGAAATATTTACTTATACACTGTCATACATACATACTTCTAGGGAAAAAAAACTCACACAAAATGAATATAGAAAATTTATAATATCTCTCCCCAAAAAAGGGGGAAACTTTTACTTTTTAACCCCAAACCCTTAACAACAATTAATGGTGTAAACTTAATTATAAAGTCCACAAAGTAAAACTATTCAATAGGACCGATACTAAGAAAAATGAACTTTGTTTACTCAAATGAAAAAAAAACTTGAGGAAAAAACCCAAAAAAATTCATTAATTACCCGAAACAGATTTTTCTTTTTCTCTTTCAACATTTGCGTCTTGAGCTCCCTCTTGAGCTGCTTGTGAAGTGTCACTTAAACAAAAGTATAAATTTCTTTGGGGAAAAGGCAAAAAACGTCTTATGAGATTGCACTTGAAATTAAATAAAGTACAAGTCGGTGAAACAATAAACTCTAGACCATAAAATAAAAGAGATTTCATTTATTTAATGTACAAACTGAAAAAAAAATAAGTCCTCAATATAAAGGGACTTCTCTGAGTTACAGTTACTACAGCAACATTGTAGTACGTACATTTTTAAGAGCAGAAAAATCAATACGTGGCTATAAGGGAATTGAGAGGATTTTGTAGCAATTACAGATTAATTTTCAAGTGACTTTACTGACGACCAAAATTATTTGCTTATCGCAGTTATTTAAGGATTTATGATGTGCCATTAAATAAATGCAATCGTTCTAGTAGTAGTTAGTTGTAATATTAAGGGTATTCAAACCAAGTTCTACAAATAAAAGTATTCATTAATATTTAGAATATTCATATAAATTAAAGGTATGAAGGAAAAAATTAGTAAAAAAAAAACGTTTAATTGTTAATAATTTTGACATATTTGTTTTTGCATTTTGTGTTTTATTCGTAGATGATGACTATAAAAAAGTCGGCAGATTGTTTTGCGACTTTAAAACATAAAGTAGTTAAAAAAATATACATTTATGTTAAAATTATAATACATCATATAAAAATCTGGTTAAAACAAATATTATAAAACTTTTTTTCTCAAATATGTGATTACCCTTAATTGCTTACTACCAATATCTAACTAATTGCAAACGTTACTTTTTTTTAGTTTCCATTTCCTTTTGAAAAATAAATCGGAAATTCAACTAGAAAAATGCCTTTATATGTGTAACGGACAACCAAATTAATATTGTTTCACAAGCGTAACTAAGCCAATAAAATTTACTACTACTTTTGCCTTATTTTTTTAGACATTTACCAGTAGTGATGAAGAAGCTAATGAAATGGTGCGCCGTGGCCAGGCCTGGGGTTCTTTGGTATTTGCTGACAACTATACAGAATCATTAGTGGAACGTACAGAAAACGGACGCTATACTGATGATGCTACAGTGGAATCTTCGGATCTTAATGTTAAACTTGATATGTCAAGTGAGTATCAGTTGAACGAGGAATTATTTTTAATTTAAACAAATTTTAAACTTTTGATTTATTTTTTTTAGACCAACAAATCTCCACTTTGTTATATCGTGATTTGCAATATGCCTTCTTTAGTTTTGTGGAAAATATATTAATCGATTGTGATTTAAATCCCAAACTTGGACGAGTTCCAGTCAACTGGAATCAACCTATTTATGGTTTTAATAATCCCAACTTTACGGACTTTGCTGCTCCTGGTGTTATCCTGACCATTATCTTCTTTTTATCGGTGGCCATTACCTCGGGAGCCATGTTAATCGAACGCAATGAAGGCATGTTAGAACGTTGTTTGGTGGCAGGCATTACGGGACCTGAAATTCTTTTGGCCCAAGTTTTAACCCAATTCACTGTAATGTTTAGCCAAACGGCTTTTGTTTTATTGGTTAGCTTTTATTTCTTTGAATTGACAATTGTGGGAAGTATTTGGTTGGTAGTGGGTTTGTGTATACTTAATGGTCTCTGTGGCATGTGCTTTGGTTTTGTTATAGCCTGTGCTGTGGACACCGAACGTACTGCCACTTATGTAGCCATGGGCTCTTTTCTGCCCATTGTCATGTTGTGTGGAATTATTTGGCCCGTTGAAGGCATGTTTCCATTTTTGCAATTTGTTACCGCCTTCTTGCCCCTCACCAAACCTACTGAATCACTGCGTTCTATATTACAACGTGGCTGGGATATGTCAAATCCCTCTGTTTACAATGGTTTCATATCAATTTCATCTTGGGTTTTAGTTTTTCTAATATTGACCATTTTGTTATTGAAATTCAAAAAGGGTTAAACAAAGGGGTTTGCTTTAATTATAATGTGGTTTTTTGGGGGGGGGGTAGATTAATTATTTTACTCTTTTTTTTTTTTTGCTTTAATAGTAAAGTAGTTTAGTAGTTTGCATAAATTTTGTCATTTCATTAATAAATTAATATTCAAGTCTTATAATTTTTGTATTATTCATAATCTTAGGGGTTACTTGTTAAATAGAAGTAAGACAAAATGACAGATGGACATAGAACTAAGTTAAGCGTGAATGAAATGAGGTTCAAAGTCATCTGTTGTCTGAAAAGTAATATGTTCTAATTAAGGTTTCATAAATTAGTTAGTAGCTGTAGTTATTTGTAGTCATTTTTATTAAATACAAAGTAGTTTTTAAACGAACATTTTTTAAGGAAAAATAAAAAATTACATTTAATTAGTTTCTTTGATATAATGTAAAACACGTTTAATTAACTAAAATTATTTTTTTTTTATTTGTCACAATTTTATAAACATCTTTTTAGTGTATTTATTGTGTATTATTTAATAATTGTGTTAACATTTTTATAAAAATAAAGAACCCGGTTCGTTAGTTTAAGTTCTTTTATACATAAGTTACTTTTCCACAATTTTGTATAAAAAATTTATTTATTTAATTAAACATAATTTTTTCTTCATTTGGTAGGGTTATTTTTACACAGAGCTATATATTTATTAAATTCATTTATATGGCTGTAGTATAATTATTTTTTTTGTTAAATTTTAAAAATTATATTATAAAATATTATATTAAAAAACATTAATTTTGTAATATATTTTTAATCTTTGTATGGAAAATAAAACATGATATTAAAAAAATATAACATTGTTTTACAAAAACAAATCAGAAAAATAAGAATAAGAAATATTAAAATTTATTGAAACTCAGTTCCGTTTAAAGACAAAATCGATGTTTGTTTATTTCTGACAAAGAATAAGATTTGTGCACAGAAGGAAACCCCGTTAAAAAATACTGAAATTGATACAATCCCTTGTCGAAAATTATCTTAACACGTTAAATAACATTTAGAAAACGGATGTGTATAAGATGTAAATAAAATCTTTTCCATTTGACTACCACAGTTGTAATTTTAACAACGCATTGTAGTCATTCCGTTTACGCTTTGTGCCATTTTAGCATAATGGCGTTGCGACTTTAATACGAACCGTTGTCATATAACCAAAGCAACGTTCTGTTTGACAATATAGAGTTTTAACTATAGTAACACATTATTATTCTTTGCTGATACTTATTATGACGTCATTTATTTGTTATTTTTTTGTTGTTGATTTAAGAACTATCCATATATACATTGACAACGGATGGTATTATAAAACAAGTAAGAGTGCTATATTCGGCTGTGCCGAATCTTATATACCCTTCACCATAGTGTATTTTAAACATAATTGATCTTACAGTCTAGTTAATAAAAACATTAAAAAAATTTGAGTCGATTTAAGCCGAATGTTTCGGCGGCGGCTCAAGCAACTAAATATAGTTCGGCGGCGGCTAAGCTCCGACTCGAAGCCGGTCGACTTCGACCTCTGATTCATTGCTGGTAAACATTGACGAGACGTAGATTTTGTTTTTGTTTATCGTAAAAAAATTGTTTTAAAAAGCACTTGGAAAAAATTTGTGTTAGTTTTAAATTTCAAACTTACATTATTCGCAAAAAATTATTGTACAATAACTCACAATCTACTCTCATATAATTGAAAACGTTTTAAATACTTTTTTCTATTCATTAAAAAATATATTTGCAAAACAAAAGGGAAAATTATTTTATTTTAACAAAAAGTGCAAATCATATTTTTTTGCTGTGTATTTTTTGTATTTTTGGATTCCAAACATACAAAAAATACACAGCTGAATAAAACCAAATACATCTACACACACACGTGTACATCTTTTTCTATGTACAGTGTTTTTGTTGCTTTTTTAACAATTTTTTGATGAAATTTTCAGAGGTTGTCTCGGATTTTTGCTCATATCTCCGTTATTAACCGACCTATTTTGCTGATTTTAAATAGCGATCTTCTCGAAAGCATGTCCAATAGAATTATTGAAGATTCGGATCTGGGGTCGTCTAAAAACTGATTTCAACAGACAGACAGACAGACAGACAGACAGACAGACAGACGGACAGACAGACAGACAGACGGACATGGCTTAATCGACTCCGCTATCTATAAGGATCAAGAATATATATACTTTATAGGGTCGGAAAATTATAATATAGAAATTACAAACGGAATGACAAACTTATATATACCCTTCTCACGAAGGTGAAGGGTATAATTATGAACACTTTGGTGTCAAGGTGTTTAGAGTTTTAAAAAGTCTTTCCTTCTGTTTATAGTTGTGCTTGTATGGCGATATGTTCTGTTAGAGTTAGTAACATAATACTGTCCTTGGGTTTATTCTCTTTTAACTAGATTATTATTAATACAATGACATTAGTTCTAATATAAGCCACAATCACCGTAAAAGCCAAGATGTAGTAGATATTACATATATCAGGAAAACATTCTATAAGAATATGTCTGTTATTTTCAGCTCTATCGGTTAAGAACTGCCGGAGGAGGGGGACATTTCGGTCACGCAGGGTTTTATTTAAATGTGTTTAACTTTAAATTCTGCGAATTTATTTCAGCATAGAATTGATCATACAGAGTCCTTTATAAAAACACTCATCAGTAAATAATTCATAAATGAATAAGGTTTTCGGCATAAAATGCTACACGAATATGTTTTGAGTATTATATTTAAATCATTCATTTTGCGTTTGCACTATGTAGGTTCCAGCCCATTTTATGTTCCAACCAAAAAATTCATCGTAAGTCAAAATTCTTTTTGTGAGATGAAAACGATTGTCAGTCAGTTTTTCTTAATTTCAAAATAATTCCAAACAGTTTTACAATTTTTCATTATTTTTATACATATTTTAACTTGTAAAAAATAGAGCACTTCTTATTAGCTTCATTAGTCTAATCGCTTAACATGAAAAACAAATTATTAATACTACTAACACATTTATTTAAACAACAATACTTTATTTTGTGATTACATAATACTAGCAACTACATAAATAAGAATCATTACTAATTATATACACTTCAATGGTAATAAACTAAAATATTATTTGCACTAATTTCAAATTACTTACAATTACATACTCTAGAGCCAGCCAAGCCTTATAAAAAATAATAATTTGGCCAATACTTCTTCTTGGTCTGTATTAAAGTAAATAAATTCCAACTCATTAAGCTGGCCATAAAAATGCTAAAATATTACAATTAATTTTATTTTACTACCACATTCATAATAAATATAAAAATACTCAAACCAAAAAACTTTTACAACACACCAAAGGAACCCAACAGTTTTGAAAATAAGGTTTAAAGCAAATGCTTTACTAAGTATTTGAATTGATTAAAATATATTTTAAACATACTTTCACTCTCTCTAGGTAACGTAGAACCAAATAGATATGGGACAGCTACCTCGAACAACAGGGTATCTAGTCAATAATGCAAAACACACACACACGCCAAAAACACAAGCTACAACATATTCTCCTGGCCTTTTTACATAAACAGACTAAATTTAGTTGGTTTGTTTCAAATAGAATTTCTATTTAAATAATTTTTGATTTTATTTGAAGGGATAGAGTTTCTTTGTGTTCGTCTTGTTGTTTGTTGTTGTAAAGGATAAATGTTCAACAATTGACTTTTTGAACTCTTTTTTCGTTGGCCAGTGTTTAGTTCCAAGTAAAAAACATAACTTGATAAAATTTATTTTTTTGGCGTTTTGGATTTGTTAGTTGTTCGGTTTGTTGTTATAAATAATTGGGTGCTACCATGATGTTGTTTATTAATGAGTAGAGTCCGGGCGCTGAGGGCTGTTGTTATTTTTGTGGCACAACTTTTACTAAGCGAATTAAAAATACTTTCCTTGTTGTTATTTGAGTAACTGTCAGAGTTATTATTGTTACAGTTTGCTTTTATTTTCTTCATTTTATTTTGTAACAACTTAAGTAATTTTTCCTTAATAACATAATAATATTAACTAGAGCAACACAGCAAAAACAATTTTATAAGAAAGGAAAATAATTCGAATTTCCTTTTGTAGGTTGTTAAAAACGAAAGCCTTCAAGTTTTCACAGTCAGAATGTAACAGATGTTAAACATCAAGTTAATTGAGCAATTAATTAACACACCATTTCATGTTTTTAGTTTAAACGTGAAATAATCCTAAACTATGGAAGGGTATGTTAAAGTCACTACATGTATTTATGTGTGTATGCGTGTTTAGTTGTAGTTAAAATTTTCTATAAATTTATAAGAATGAAGTGCTTAAAAAGGTTTAAAAATATAATGTTTAAATTTTTTAATTATGATTGAATTTGTTAAAAAAAATTTTTAAATAATTAAATTTAAAAATTAAATTTGTTATAAATTCACACTCAGTTTTAAGTGTTAGACCAAATATATGAATGATTACAAATCCGTGTTTTAGCGAAATTAAGGAAGATCGTTTTTGAAGTAAAAAAGAAAGATCACAAACAAATTTTAAAAAATTTAAATATTTTTTCCAATTAGGACACGTTTAAGTTATAGACAATTTTCTACCCAAAAATTTATGATCATGAATTAAGCTTCATTTTATCTATAAGTATAAATTTTTATTAAGATCCTAAGGCCATGAAGATACTCACTAAATTTAATCTAAAATATATAAACGATGTTGTATAATTTCAGTAAATCATATAATTATATTATCCCAAAAGTATGCTATGATCTTGTAACCAATTTTTATAACAATGATCTGTTAGTAGCAATTCGTTGCAATGTTTGAAGAAGTCTATTTATACTGTACGCTACTACAGTGGGAATGGTATTATGTGTGTATGATGATATTTGTAAAATATTTTAAAATATACCGATCAATTCAGATTTTCTTTCTGAGTCGATTAAGACATGTCCGTCTGTCTGTCTGGCTGGTTGTTCATGTAAACTAAAGGCCCCAATTTTCACGATTTTTTTTTTGATAAAATAAATAAAATTACTGTAATTGCTCTATTAATTTATTTATCCCTCATACGACCCGACCTTTCGATTTGGGTGTTTTAAATTATAACAACTTCAATTAACAATCTTACATGGCACAACTGTGTTTTATAAATAGGCATAAATGACCACGCCTAGTTGACCTTTACTACCATAGAAACCCACCTTTGAAAAAAGAAGAAGAAAACGAAATTCAGCATAACTATATATTTGACACTAATTCGAATAGAAATATGTTTTTCATCATTAAATTTCTTTATAAAAAATAAATAATTTTTAAAATACACTTATGATATAAGGTATCATATTGCCGGCCATGAACGACTATACTTACCTACTGGTTTTATTATCATTTATAAAATTTCAAACAAAACGTTTATTATTTACAGCCTAAAGTATGCAACAATTTCTTCAGGGGAACAATTTTACCTAATATGATTTATTTTATATAAAAATAATTAATAAATCTCCGTCTTTACTTTAAGGCGCAGAAAATATAAAGTTAGCTTTATCTACTTAAAGCAAATAAAAAATAAACATTTTTGGAAAATGTTAAGTCTGTATTTTAATCAAAATGGATAAAAAAGCTTTCCAAATATTTCGAAAAAATTAAGCATGTATACACACTTCGACTTAAGTTAAGTGGTTTATACCATATATGTTCACATACTTACATACATATGTATGTAGAGGCAGACACACAAAGATACCTACATGAACAAATATAAAAATAAATAACAGCCAAAGACCTTTAAGACATTTAACACATTATCTTCTTATGCCTACACTAACAATTTCAACAATTTTAAAAACAAACTTACTTTATCTTTAACATATGTTTGTAGTTGTAGTAGACGTACAAACGTACTTACAAAAATTTACACATCCTTGCAAAACAATAAAAATAGCAGGAAACAATAAAATGTTATTTTATGGTTGGTATGTCAAACGGGTATCGTTGTTACTTTTTTTTTGGTGGTTGAAGGATTTTATAAAGCAGGACTGAAACCAACAAACAAATATATATATACATATATTGCTGGTTGATTTTTGGTCTGGTTGTCAACGATGGAGGGGAAAGAAGGGAAAACATGACAACACTAAAATTAAGCTATTAATAGTTAACAAAAACCCATAAAAAGAAGCCCTCTGACACCCACATACATATTTGCAGTACACAACAGCAGCAAGTTTACTCCTCAAGGAAATAAAAGCCCATCAAAATAGGAAAGGGAATACTTTGGCCCAAACAGGCCACAAAAATTTATGGCGATTGCTATCAATATGTGAATCTGTATGTGTGAAATATATAAAAACTATGACCATACAAAAAAAAAAAACTACACAAAAAACGTATGACCGAAGCCGAAACCCAGATAGATAACATGAATACCCACTTAATTTGGCAATTTGTTAAAGCTTTAATTAACTAATAATTGTAATATGAATTATACACTATATAACAGATTTTCATCTTTAAATATAGCGGAGAAAAATAATAAAGAAATATAATAAAAAGTAAGCATTATAATAAACAACAACAAATATGTTAAATATGTAAATGAATATTTCAACATTTTTGTAGCAGTATTTTATTTGTCTTGTTCAATGTTTTAATTTTATACAAAAATGAAATATTTTATTCAAGCGAGACTAAAAATCTTGAAAAGAAAACGCCAAATAAAAACCCCAAGGAACAACTTTTCAACAGACAAAACTGACATTTCAAATTAAGGAAGTTAACAAATGCAGTCAACTTCCGTTTTCCGCTTAAGACTTAGTTGTCATACGCCAAGAAAATTCAAAGTAAGTATTAAGAAACGAGGCAAGGATAAAAATAAAAATAACGCTACTTATAAAAACAGCAACAGTTTCCTCTTTAAAAAGCGCCATAAACTTAAACTTAAAGGCAGAAAGGAACCAGCAAGTAGGTACTCTGACTTAAGAATAAAAAGATGAAGAAAAACAAATTGTATGATCAAACAAGCAAGCAAACACTTGCACTTAACTCGATTGTTACAAACCAGTTAAACAAACATCTGAACAAACATAGCCTCAAACGCTAATGCCAAAATAATGGTTAAGCTTATGTATATTCCTTACCCTATTTTCCTTACTCAAAATCGTGAAAACCCTTTCCTCTATTTTAAGCGAACATTAATATGTAAAGTCTCGCCTTAGGATTTTTAATACATTATAAAATTTGTGGGTTAACCCCGAGTAAGAAAAATAATCCTTTATACTTAGTTTTCATGTTAGTGGAACATATCTTCCCCATCACATCATTCTCATTTGTCTATTTTTTTCTTGTGTGTGTGTGTGTTTTTTTTTTATCTGCTTAGTATCTTTGCCTCACGCGTTGAAAAGAGATTTTTCTTAAGTGGCAGTTTTAGGGAGGTACTATTGTTGTTGTCGTTTTAGTGCATTCAGCAGCATTTTTACTTCATGTAGCTAGTAAAAATTCCAACATTGTCTTCGCTTCTAAGTTCATCAAGATGTCGTGTAAAATGCGAACAATATTATTTAAAGCAAAATAAATGAATAAAAAAACCAGTAACAACAACAATATAATTTAAATGAGGAATAGGAAATTGCGAAATATTAGTTAGTAACGACTTGAAAGTGTTGTCTACACAAATAAGGGAAATTTGGCGGCAGAAAGTTTCATAATTTTGTTTAAAGGTTAAAGATAGTGTTTACTTTAACTAGATTAACTTTGTAACTATTTTGGTGCTGTTTTATATTTTATAATCGATAACAATAATATTCTATCGACAACATTACGATTATAAAGCTGATGATCCATAAATAATGCTTCAATTTAGATAAAAGTGAAAATATTTTTTAGTAAATATTTCCCCCATAAATCGAGTTAAAAAGACTTTAAGTCAGTCGTAGATCTATTTATATATAAAAGATTATCGTGATTATCGGGCCTCCGGTAGGTTAGTTAGTGGTTGGTGATCTAGTCTGGTAGATAGGAGATCCTAAATTCAATTCCCACCCGAGGAACTGGTAAAGGAGCTCACGACAGGCCCCATGGTCATCCATGTGAATTACTTACACACTAGCTAACTATACGAAAAACTTAAAATAGACTTGAAATTTTTTAATAAAGATCTAATTGAGAAAATAGTGAAACTCAATGATTAATCTTATTTCCCACCATGAAGAACTTAACATTGCCTCTTGATCTTTAAATAAAGCTTCAATCGGGAGAATAATCAAAATCACTTACGATCTAGTTGAGAAAAATAGAAAAGATTGGCAATTAACAATTGGCTTTAAATCCTTACATATGTATGTTATCAAAGAACAATAAATTTTTAATAATCGCTCATCTTTAATGTCAAATACTTCAATCATTCCTTTAAATACCAGATCCCTTTATAAAGTACAAAAAATTTGCTTAAGCCTACCAAGCTAACCACTTACACGCATAAAACACACTTCAATTGTCAGTATAGTGTAGAACAATTTATATGAAGACAAGGGAAAAATACATACATATGTCTTAAACAAAAGACGCATATCGTGCTAATGAAAAGAATTTCTGAATAGAATTTTATTTATCCATTTAGAAATGACAACAAAAGCGACAACATTTTATGAATACGTACGAGCTCTTAGGAATTTTAAAAAAGCAAAAACTTCTAACCGTAAATATTTTATTTTCAGCGCTTAAGATGGTTTTTTATACTAAAAAAAGTTGTTGTTTTTATGGTGACAATAAAAAACAAACTACAAGAATTTTTAATTAGTTTTATTTCGACATTGTATGGGAAAATAAAAGAAAACACTTTGCTACTTATATGCATACAAAAATATTTTCGATTATTTAATTTAAAAAAGAAAAGTAGTTTTAATGAAAACAAAATAAAAAAATATGTATATGTATGTGTATGTGAGTATGTATAAAAATAACATAAAAATTAAAGTCATGCATTTGCAGATAATTTACGTATTCTAACCATTCTTTTGTTATTTCGCAACCTGGCATCTAAACCCCCCACCCCTTGAACTGTTTTTGAAGGATTTCCTATTTGAAGCCACTTTAACTTCCTTCTGCATTTTTTTGTTTGTTTTATTATTATTTTTAATTTTTGCATACCACTATTCCATTTTATATTTCTCATACAGAGCTTAATCATACTTCAGGCTGTTTACGTAATTTTAGTTTATTTTTTCTACGAACCAACACATACACACAAATACATCCTTCCTTTTGGTTGCAAATGGAAGTGTGAGAGCGTGGCTATATATGAGTGTTGTATTATATAGGTAGTGGTAGCGGGATCTCTTATTCATCTTATGAATTGTGTTTTTTTAAACATCACATGTACGCATCCACTGCACTCACGTATTTGTCGTTTATGCGTAAAATGAAACAATAACATTTTTTCTATTATTATAAAAAATAAATGAAAAAATACTATATTCTAAAGCAAGCATGAGGAATTATAGGAAAAAAAAAATAAGTAAGTGATGTCGTTATATTAAATCTAACGGGGATTGGGTTCAAGAGACACAGTAAACTATGTTCGGTATCCCTGTTGTATTCAGTGCGAGAGAATCTATGTATATTAATCAGGTTAACAAAGCAGATTGTTATTTCTCTACACTGTTAAGTATTTTTGCGTTTTACTCTTGTCACTATGGGTAGAATATATAGAAATATGTCATTGTGGTGCCTAATGACATAATTCTTTTAATCAGATCACTTAGTTTTTTTACAGATACATTTTATATGACCTTTCTACGGAAATATTATCGATATCTTGAATTCATTAATAAAATTATCTCTAATTTGACTTTTCCTTCGAAAAATTGTATTAATTAAACTTAGAAGAGATAACCTAATGTTTTTGTAGAAAAATTATCGAAAACATGACTTCAGTAAAAAAGTTGTCAATAACTTGACTTTTATTTAACAAAATTTATCGATACTTTGGCTTTTCTATAGAGGAGTAGGAGGTAACTGGACATTTCAATAAGAAACTTATCAATAATATGATTTTTTTATAAAAAAGTAATCGATAATTAATTTTTTGTTCAAGAAGGCATTGAAACATAATTTTTGTATAGAAAGTTATCGATAACTTATTTTTTTTAAGAAAATTACCCATAACATCACTTTTTTATGGACAAATATAACTTTTCTTTCTAGGTAAATTTAAACATAACTTGGCTTAATGGATGTCTTTACTTTAATCGTACCTCTAACAATATCATAGAAAATAATATAAATTTTTCTTAATAATTATAATTAATTTATTGTTTTGTATTATAGAAAAAACACATGAGTCAGTGAAATGCTTTTATATAAATTTAATAATCATATTGCTTTTAACCTTCATCAGGTGTAGTCTAAAACCTTTAGATTCATGCATTTAGATTTATGTCTCATCAATATGCATGACAAGCAAAATAAACATGAAAAATATAAAAATCTAAAACAATTAATCGATCAACCTTTTGTTAATTACAAATAATTTACTTCCTGTTCAATAATAAATTTATCAAAAGCAACAACAAAATTCTGACAAAAGAAAGGATGTCTAGAACGAACCCATTGTTTGTTGGTATCTCAGTAGTTCCACTTCAGCATCATAAAATTCACTTAAAAGAGGTTTTTATTTTATTTTCCTTCAATACATTTAGAAACTAACATGTATCCGTAAGTCATAACTCTGAGCCAGGAAGATTAGTGGCAACACAGAAATAGTGGAGCAGGATGAGACATGCATAAGCCAATGTGTCTGTATATTTATGTATGTATCTTACAAAAAATGAAAGTGAGTTTGTATAGTTTATATAGAAAATACCATCAAGTCTTTCGAGGAATTTCAATAAGTTATGAATGGCATGTATTTAGAAGTCTGAGGGAAAAATGATATAAAAAACGACATGCCCAACTGAAAAACAGACACACTAACTAACTGACTAAAGAACTTTGCAATAAATTAAATGCTGAAAAAATTGAAGAGCTGAAGATAAAAGGATAGAAGTTGCTGCTACTCTTAGACGCTCTTTCTATTACTGCAAAATTGCTTTATTTATTGCACAATGATTATAATTTCATATACAACAACTATAGCAATAAAAAAGTGCAAAAAAAAGTAGAAGTAGTAAAAAAGGGAGGAGAGAGTTCATTAATAATTTTTATTTCATTTTATTTAAATAACTATAAAAAACGTACATGCATATCTATATACGTTTCTTAGTCGAGTGTCGCCAGTTTCAGCAGAAGTATGAGTAAATTAATGGAATTGTGTTGATGTCCGTATTGATAAGTTAAACGCAAAAATAGTAAAAAATACGTAATAAATGGAAACTAATCAGTATGATTGTACGTTCACGTATTGATTATTAGCAGCATTTAACATGACAAAAACATACAAAAAAATAGAAAACAATTTTTCATCATTTGATTTGTGTAATGAAATTGTTATTGAAATGCGATTATAATAAATATTAAGTCGTGCACACACAAACTATAATGTATTGTGTGCGAATGTTTAATATATATTTATTTTTGTGAATATTAATCATACGCATCAGTGAACAACCATTATTTTGTAAATACATAATTAATAATAATCCTACTCACTGCTGCTGTTTAGTAATTCGTTTTTATTATAAAATTTTGTTTTTCTTTCGTATAAAATGTTGGTAAATTGTATTAAATTTGCTATTAAGCAATTTAAGTTAAAATAAAAAAAAACTTTTTATCTTAAACATTCTGTTTTAAGATCTAATTTTGATTCTACAAATGACCATTTTATTAAAAATACATTTAGAAACGTGTAAAATTTTTGCTCAAATACTAAATTCCCTGAAGGGCATTTAATTTATTATACAACAATTTTCGTTTTTTTCTCACTTCTTTTTTTGTCAATATTTACGAACAATGAAGTAATTGAAATAAGTGAGATAATAGTGTTATCGATAATATGCGACTGTCAAAAGGCAAATTAATGGAAAAACAAAATATTTGAATATACTTCTTTTCTAAAAAAAAAAAGAAATTAAAACTAAAATATATAACGGAGTTGGCTGGAAATTATCGATAACTAAAAGTTTGTTAATAAGTAATTTATCTACAAATATTTATACATAAAAATTATCGATGCTAAAACGTTTCTACAAAAATTGTTTCTTCAAAAAATTCTTAATCACATAAATTTTCTTTACAAAAGTTTGATAATAAAATTTAGTTTAAAGAAAATAAAACTAACAACTTTTTTTATAGAAAAGTTATCGATAACAAATTTATCTATAGAAAGATGTCAATAATAGAACGCTTTTACAAAAATGTTATCGATAACAAAACTTTTAAATAGAAAAGTTATCAATAACTATTTTTCTACAGATAACAATCTTTCTATAGATAAGTTGTCTTTAATTATTTTTAATGGTTTATCTTGTATTTAGACATGTTATCTATAGATAATCCTAACACCAACTGTAGGGCATTGTGTGAAAAAATTAACAACTTTAAGAAACCATTAGCGTGAGAAAATTGCACTGTTGAGAGGGTCATCATCTAATAACGTTGGCCATACACATGTATGACGTTGACCTCAGCGGAAATGGTTATGAAATGTTTACACACAAATTTAAAGAATAAAAAAATAATAAGGAAAAGAATTAAGAGGAAATGGAGCAGCATCACAGAACAAATGAACTTCAACGAAAAAAAAATAACACAGAAAAATTGAAATAGAATTGTGAAAAAAACCGAACGGAACACTTAACATGAGTAGGGTTGAAAATGTCATTTACTATACTTTTCTCTTTCTTATTTTGCCATTAGCACGTAGTTATTCTATTTCAATTTTTTTTCTAAAATTTTGTTGTTGTTTTTTTTTCCTACAACAACACAAAAAAGGATGCGGATGTAGACTAACACAAAAACACTTTTACATTATTTTACACAAAAAACAAGTGTGTTTCAAAAAGTACTAGTGGTTGTACTTGGTATTTTTAAAAAGTAGATTTTATGTGTGTTTAGAGAATGTGTATGTATACAAACGAGTGTAAGAGTGTATGTGTGTTTTACGTGATAATATCAAGAAAGGCCCGAAAATTGTTGTTAAGGATCTTTTAGCTAAATTAGCTGCGGTTGCTTTCAAACCGATTGTCCGGAAAATAAAATGTGTTCTTATTATTTTTCCTGTACTTTTATTATGGTTTCTTTCTTTTTGTACTTTTTTTCTTCTTGTGTACAAAGTTTTCTTTTTATTTTTCTTTAACAAACATAAAAGGAAGAAAATTACGACAAATTGCTAAAAATGCCATGAGAAATCGCTATAAAAAGTCAAAAAAATATTGTTTTTTTCTTGTATTGCTTTTTGTACAGCAAAAATGTAAGTATGTACTAATAATAAACATTTATAAAAGAAAATTATGTATTTCATTTAAGAATTTTAAAAACTCTAGATTTGTGGCAGTAGTTGAAGTGAATAAAATTGCTTTCTATTGTACTTTAACGTAAAATTATTAAAGTATTTTTCATCTTTTAACTCTTTTATATAATGACATTTAATTTTTATTTTTATATTCAGCAACAAATGCCCAAAATTAAAAATATTTTAATGGCAACATTTAAGTTATAAAATTTCTTAACAATTATTTCCTGTATAACCAGTTGATAAAGAAAAGTGTGTACAAATAATCAATTTTTACTCTTTTCCAAAGAAAAATTTAAAACTTATACCCGCTGTTGCTAAATATAAACATCAATACATAATGAAAGGTTTATCGGATTATAAATATGAATTTAAACAATTTAGTCTGAAATTAAAAGAATTTTTTCCTGTAAATAATAAATTTAAAATATTTTACCAAAATAATTTTTTATTTTATGATAATAAGAAGATATCAACAACCACCCACATATACTAGTGAGTGAAATAAATTCATAAACAAAATATGACTTAAAAGTTTTTATCATTTACTTTGTGTATTGGCTGGGAGAAGAAGTCAATGTCTTGAAAGATTTCAATGTGGAAGTTATTCCTAATTTGTTAAGATTATTTTTTTAATTTTTTAGAAAAATGATTACTAACTTCATAATTTTTTTCACAAAATTTTGATTTCATAAGTCTCTTGTTAAAATAAGCAGTCCAATAGAAACTTTTACCGAAACCAATAATAACAATAATATGTCTATATTTCTTTTCTCTTGCCTGCATTAAAGCTGTTAGAACTCTAACAAGCATTTGAAGTAATTTTTGGACATAAATAGGTTTCCACCCAAAAATTTCTAATATCCCCGGAAGCCGATTAAATATTTCCACATCAGTACATCCAACACAGACTCCTATTATACTCAAGAGCCGGCCAAAACAAAGCATTCATACCAAATCACGTGGTATTTTAACAGAATGTTTTTGCGTATGTGTATGTAAGTGAGTATCTCCTCTAGCAAATATCCAGCCATAACAATAATGGAGAATAGATTGTTTAAGGCACACAAATATAAACTGGCTCTTACAACTAAATATTTATGTTGCTGCCTCTGAAAATGCTAAATGCTCAAAAACATTGTAATAGTTTAAGGCAATGTTACTGTTTCCATTTTGAGCCCACAGCCCTGGAAGAAAGGGAAGATATGTACTGGTTGATGGGCTGGTTGTTATGTTTCACTGTATGGAGGGCATTATAGTCTTATATATTTTAATATATTACTTTAACAACTCAACGCACATACATATAATGACAATAATAATAATAATAAAAGCAAAAACAACAACGTTTATAAAATAACTACTAAAAATACTTAAGAAAAAATCCATATCTACATTTTTTAGTTCTGATAAAGAAAACCAAAAAAAAACAAAAAAAAAAAAAAGTTACATCCCTTTGTTATAGCCCACGGGCCATTACTACATCTAAAATATGTACAGAAAAAATCCTCTAGTAAGCAAAAAATCAACTAAATATTTTGCTAAAATACACACCACATACTGTTTGAAAGACAAGACTAAAAAAATAAAACTTAAAAAAAAACAAACGGAAATAAAAAAATTACAAGTAGCAAAAATGAAGTAGAAGTTGTAGAAAAAAAGCAGATAAAATACATTACAATAAAAAATTTATTGTTATTATCCTTTAAAGCGCTTTTCAATTGTTACAACAACAGCAGGACTCAGTAATGATAAAACAGAAATTTCCAACATTTCAGTATTTTGACAAGAAGAGAAAAGAGAAAAAATGGAAAACTTACAATGGAACAGGAAAATCGTCTAAAGATTTCGCAAAAGTATAAGAAAATTATTATTTTTTAACAAATAGTCAAATAGTTATCACAGTCTGAAGGAAACCGAATATTGTTTTAGTTTCTTGAAAATGTTATTAGTGGACCTGGAGAATTTTCTTTTACATATTCTAGTCCCTGTGTTATTTTACATATTGCATAGAGTGTAAACTGCTCTTAAATAAATAAACTTAAAAAGAGCCAAAAACTTAACAATAGTAGAATATATCAATGGATTTTTTTTTAAGTGCCATTTTTTTTTTTACAAAGGTACAAATTTTAAATATATATAAATAAAATATTTATTTATGGAAATTTTTAATGAAAATTTACAGTTTAAAAAACTTTCATTGAGAATGTAAAACTTATAGGAATTGGGCAATTTGTTTGGAGAAATCCCTCAAACCCAAAAATGGGATAATACCAAAATATTATTTGAACAATCACCGTTGTAATTTTGACAATGCACCATTGTCATTGTAACAACGCTTTAATTTCTACAACAAATCGCTTCATTTTGACATAATAGCATTGTTAATTGTGCTGTGTGTATGTAATTTTATATTTTTTGGATGCACCTATTCCACTTCGTAACAAAATTTTTACAATTATATTTTATTAAAAATATTTCGTGTAAAATTAGCTTTTCACAAAGTATAAATTCTGTATACATCTTTTTAGACATTTTCTTTAATAACTTACTTTTTTTACAAATTTAAACCACAAACACCTTCCTCCAAATTATCATATCAGAGTCCTTAAAAAAAATAAAGTCTATAAAACATGTAGTATTTTATGTAACAACTCACAATCACTGTTTGTAAACTGACATTCATATAGTTCTCCTCTCAATACAAAATTTATAAAAAAAAATAATAAAGAGGCCTAAAACAACACAAGATTCTTCTAGTTTGAAAGACATGCCTTGAAACGTTAAAATAAAACAAAAAAAGAAAAACTGAAATCCAAGGAAAAAAACGAGAAGAATATAAACTAAAAAAGTGTAAAACAAACTTGACGATTTACGAGTGGCAGTTAGGCACACAAGTATACTTTTTCAAATATTCATTCATTCCATCAGTCAGTCATTCCTTCCTTTATTCAATCTTACAAACATATATTATGCACTCGTATTGTCTGATCTGTTTTTTTGGTTTTTTTATTGTTTTCTTTTTTATCCATATGTATGTGTCTATTCATGTCTACATGTTCTCACATGTCATTTGGTTTTTTATGTTAAAGACGACATTGTCAAATTCCAAAAAAATAGATTCTTGTAAGCTTTAGAAAAAAAGTTAAGAAATTTGAGAAGAAAACTCACACATATACTAGGATGGTCCCAAGTAAAGGATTAGTAGTAGTTCAACTAAATAACATGCCTATTGTGTTTCAAGAAATCACCTAAATGTTGTTTTAGGTTTCTTAGTTTTTTATGTCTACCAATATTTTGTAGAGTATAAAATCTATAACATTTTCAAAATTGTCTATGAATATTAAGTTTTTAATAATATATTTTACAGAATCTTTCTAATACGTTTAAGAACAAATATACATAAGGTTTGTAACAACAAAAAAGGCCTCTTTTGCCTATCAGCGATAAAAAATCTTGATCTCAGTTATTATTCTGTAGTCTTGTCAAAATGAGTTTTATAAATTTCCTAATTTTGAGTTGAGTACCTGAAAACATTTATAAAAAAAGTTTTAGAGTATGTTTGGTCCACAAAATTATACCTATTCACTTTTTATTAAAATAGGTTTCAAAATTGTCGTATTTTTAAGACCCACTTTAGAGTACAAATAAAATTGGTCCTCGGTACACCCTAATGTACAAACTATAAGTACTGCAAACTATATCATGCCTTAATAAATGTTGTTATTTCAAATTGTGATACGCGAAAATCTTCCTAAGAAGTCCATATGTTATTATACTCCATGCCTCGCTGTTAAGGATTTTTTTCTAAATTATAAAAAATTACATTATATGCAACATTATTTTTATGTTCGTTGGTAAAAATATTTTGTTATATTTTTTTTGCTTTTATTGGTAGGTAGTAAGTATATAGTATATTTTTATATAATACTATAAAAATGTGAACATCGTACGTAACGGAATGTGTGTTTTTTTGAAATACTTTATGATTGATGTTTCAATGACATCATTCAAATATGGGATTGTAAATATGACACTATTGTTGTTATTATTAATATACATATTTGAATCAAAATAACAGCAACAACTACGCCCAACGATACAACAATGATATTTTTAAATTCAGATAAATTTACATTCAAACACTCTGAATAACTGTGCGTCTATAAAGGGTGTTTAATAAGTTTTATTTAAAAACAAAAACTTTTTTTAGGATTTATTTGAGGATGCAATAAAACATGCTTAAACAAATTCTAATTGAACTTTGCAACAAATTGAACTTTACTTCTCCATTTTCTGTACAAATATTTTTGAAATAAATTCCTTAATAAAAAATCGTTAGAAAATAATTTTTTTTCAAAAGCATTTTTGAATAAACTTACATGAACACAAAACTTTTCATACGACTTTCGTAAAAGTATAAGTAATAGTAAGTAAATGTCTGTATTTGTAAATTTTATTTTGTGTTTTGTTTGTACGTTCGTTTTTCACATGTACAAGTACAAATACAGATAATAACAATTTGTTGTAATAACATACAGACAAAGAATATAATATTTAATAATGATGATGATACATTTATACGCACAACAACAATAGAAATACTCACATCCGACAAACAAACACTAACTACACTCCACAAAAAGGATGAATGGTAAATATTTGAGTAGTGAGTGTTAAAGTTATGACAAGTAAACAAATTTAACTATATTTATTATAAATGTATGTATGAATGAATACACACATGTCTGTCTCTTGCTAGGTTTGTCTGTCTGTCTGTATTTTTTTAAGCTCTCTCTTACACATTTTATGGCATGAATAATTTATACACAATTGTAAAATTGCTGCATTTAAAGTGATTTCATTTGCAAACTGTTTTAAATAAGATTTGTTTATTTAAAGTGCTTGTAATATTAGTCATTTTAGTAAAAATGTTTTTTTTATTTTGTTTTTAGTAGGAAATTTGTTTAAATTTTGATGTTTAGTTTCCTATTTTCTGAATAAAAATAATATTGATTTTAAAATAAATTAAAACATTTAGGGATTTTAATACAAAAATATGAGTATAAATATAAAATAAATTATAGTATAAAGTAAATTTATTTATGTATTGCTCTTAATAAATATAAAATATTTATTAAAAACAAATAAGTAAGACTGGCTATATATTTAGCTTTTTGTATATTATTTGCAAAACGTATATAAATTTATATTTGTTAAATATAAACACGTATTTATATTTCAAATATGTATTGTCAAATTATAAAATATTAAATTTATCAAACAGTTACTACGATGTCAATTTATTTAACAAAACTCAAACACACTCACACACTTATATACATTTTTCATGAGTGTCTGTGCATCTGTGTGTTCATAATATTTAATATTTAAATTGAAAAATATGTTTTCTTATGAAATTTTAACTAAATAACCTTAAAATTATTATTATGCTACTTTCATACCTTTTCAAATATTAAAAATCATAATAAAAATTCATCAATATCGTAAATGTATTTATGCATGTATATGACAGAAGGATATAAATTGGAAAAAGGCATTGCATATGTACATATGTGTGTATAGCAACACTACTAGCAGAATGTGTTGATGGCATAAATTCACTTGGTAACGAAGATGAAACATTTTTAAGATGACGATAATGATGTTGATGTACTTGTAAGTACTTCAATTGATATTGTAGGTGGTAAAATTGGGTAGAAAAAAGTAAAAGCTACTTGTTGCATGATTTGTAAGATGTTTAGATGGAATCAGTTGTTGCAGTAGTAGAGTTAAAAATGTACAGAAAGTTACAAGATAAGCTGCTTTTGAGCGAGGGCCTTAAATCAAATGGATAATATAGGAAGTATACCGAGAAATAAACGTAGTACTTCCAAAATAAAAATTGGCTTCCAAGGAACTTTTTTATAAAAATTTTTTTATTAATGAAGATGTATTTTTTGTTTAAAAATGTTAAAGTGTTCGAAAAGTTTCAACTTGGAAATTTGTATGTGAAATACTTTGAAATTTATTTAAAATTTTAATTTTATCTATAAATAGTTGATCATATTCAAGACGTAGGTTTTTTTCTTCCGATTTGTTGAATTTTTTTTATATATGTATGTACATCTCCCTTTCAAACTAGCTAAATAACTAACTAACTCACTAAACGTGATTTAGTTAGTAAGGATTATCCCAGGAAAAACTTTACTTACCCGGTAAGCAGGCAAGTAATATTGAATCCCAGCAAAAAAAAAATGAGGAAAAAGAAATATAATTTTTACCACAAATAAGATACTTGAAGTACTTCCAATTTTAGTGAAAAACCTATGAATTTTAGATTAGCGTGTCATTGGAGGGATGTTGTTCATTTTTGACTATGAACTATGAGCTACATCTAATCTTATTTATAAATGCAAAAATAAATCGAATTCGTTCAATAACATACTTATGTTAATTTCATTGGTTTTTCACCAAACTTTGAGGTATTTCGAATATGTTATTTGTAGTGACTTTTCTACATCTCTTTCCTCATTTTTAACTAGGTTTTCATTTGTAAGGAAATATTTGGTTTATAAAAGCTAAAAATATATAATCGCATATTTAGATGTGATTAAGATGTCGTTTGTAAAGTATGACATCAATTATTTTTTGCTGGGATGTGAAACTACTTACTTTTGGGGTGAATAACAAATTATTTTTTTTGGAAGAAGTTCAAAAAATAACTGGTGACAAATGTGCAAATGACATTACCGGGCTTAAACCTGGCTATACAGTTATTTTTTGTATTTATTAGACCTTCCGCTAACTGAGTGCTCCACTAACAAGTTGTTTAAATTACTTTTTGGAATAATTTAATCTTAAAAGTATAAATCGACGTTTTTTCAAGAAAAAAAATACTAATATCAACTATGATTCAAATCACATAATTGACAACGAATCCCATTAAAAAATAAATAATGTTATTGATAACTACATTCTCTAAATTCATTATCAAAATTTGTAGATTTTTTGTTGGGATTCTACAAATTAAGATGTTTGCTTTTTTCTTAATCAATGAACCAAACATTTTTAATTTAATCTAATCATATTAGAACAAAATTGTAATAATACAATCCGAATAAAATTATTGATATGTTAAAATAAACAGGTACTAAAAAATAAATATCTGAAAAAAATTTAAACTTATTTTTAAACCCCTTGGTTATGCAGTGTAATTTTGTCATTGTGTTAATAAATTCCACAATATAATTTGTGGACCTTACTAAGTATATCTTTTGCAGATCCTAATCGAAAGCGTATATATTGAGCTATTTCTGTTAAAATTAATTTTGTGCAAATTTTAAATGTCTTTCAGGTAGAAATCTTCAATTCAAAATTTTTACAAAACTTCATTCTTTTCCTATATTAAATTGGTTAAAATCTCAACAAATTAAAACAAAATAATATAATATTTTTATAAATATGAAGAGTACAAAAGATTCTACCTAATACAACACTTTTTCTTACCCCAATCAATCCTCTAAAAAATGCTATTGAAGTAAATGCATGCAAACATAAATATGTAAGCAAAAAAAATTTTTTCACATATAATATATTATTAAAAACAAATTTATTTGATAAAAAAATAAGCAACATATACGATGGAATGAATGGAATTTTAACTTTTACTCAATATATAACTAAAACTTACCAGAAACATCTGCAGCCAAAAATAGAACGCCAAAACTCATCTGTAAAATACAAAAAAATTGAGAGTATGTAAGTGAATGAATGAGATATGAAGCAAAATAAAATGAGAATGATGATAAATAAAATATGTCTGTCATATCAATATTTGCCAGCAACAACTCAGCCAAGCTACCAACCTGGCAGCCAACGAAGCCAAACCAAGCAAAACAGCTTAGCAAATTGTAAGAAAAATAAAAACTCCACATTCACAAACAATATTCATATTAAGTGCAAAGGTTTTTGGCAGTCAATACAAATTTCAGATGGAGCAGAAATAAAACAATAAAAAAATTAAACGAACAAACGGAAAACCCAAAGTGAACTCTGCTACACTGAGGATGAAGGAACAAAAAAAAAACGCAAGAAACTCAGCGTGAAATTTACGTTCAAACACTTTTACTGAAGGTAATCGTGAAAAATTGATTGGCATTTCAATTGCGAAAATTTTCACACATACGCATATCTACACTGACAGATACTCTTTCACACACATCTGCTAAAAATCTGCTGCTGGATGTCTGTGTGAGGTTGATTTTTTCTTTTTGGCTAAATGTATATAAGTGTTTGTGTATGACAGAGTTTTTAAGGAATTTTTATAAATATTTGGAAAATTTAAGGAAGAAAATTAAATCTGAGAAATTTAAAGATCTCTTAAATAATGCAAAGTGTAATTGTTTTATTCGAAAATTAAAAAGTAAAATAAATGGAACATAAAACGAAAATTATGATAAATATTTTGGTAGACAACTTAAACAATCTAACGTGTTATCAAAGCTCATAGGCTTAACTAAAGAATTTATGATTGAAGTGTTTAGTTGCCTAAAGAATTTGTTCCTTTAGATTACACTAAAAAGGTTGAACATTAATGTATGTATAATAGAATGTTCCCAGGAACAGCCTTTTTGAGAATTTCATGAAGGGATATCAATAAATCGATGCGTATTAATGTACTAAACAGAGAAAAATAAAAAATATTATTTTTTGGAATGATACTCAGTTCCCTACCAGTGATTAAAAATCCTGACCTCAGTGTAATTTCTGAAAAATAAAAAATTTTATATTTTTTTGAAATGGTTCTCAAAAATTCCGTAATTTTGAGCTGAATACAGCAAAAAAAAAAATAAGTTTTGAAAAATATTTATAGTCAACAATTTGATTATAGTAAATGGGGGAGGAACATTATTCTCGCTTTTTATAGAAAAATATTTGAAAAGTCGTTTGGTATTTGACACCCAATTTGAAAAGATTGCAGAAAAAAATTTTGATCATATTGTGAGGATCTTTTCAAAAAAATGTTTTTCGTTTTCTCGTCTTTAGTATATTTAAACGCATCGTTTTAGAGGTATTCCTTTTTAAAGAGTGGTCCACGGGACACCCCAAAATTTATAGAAATAAAATACTTACGTACGTATGTATTCTTCCATATATATGAACATATGAAGGTATTATATTTAAAGATATAAGCTCTTTACATACTTGTACTTTCATATTCAAAATGACGATGGTGATAAAATTGATGATTGTGATGAGTGCTTTAAGAAAATGAGAGTAAATATTCGACAGATAAATATTAATTCAGTCGTTTAAAATTCACCCGTGAAAATATAGAACCGCCACTAACAACAGCAACAAAAATATCATGTGCAATAAAAACAAGCAAACACTTTAAGAGTATATAACTATAACTACATACTACATTTTTCTCTTTCTGTCATACTCACTACCTCATCCTTCTATTTTTACAAATTTTTCTAACAAATTTTTTTTCTATATTAAACAAACATTTATTTAACTTCCGGCTTAAGGCTTAAAGTAGGGAAATCTTAAAAAAGGGTAAAGAGTCTTGAAACAGAAAGAAACAAAAAAATGCCATTGTGATTTTATTGGTGTGAACATAAATTTTAATTTAATTTTTACTGTGTGCATCAACCTTTTCCTATATATTTTTAACAGTGTGCTAAACGAACATACCAAAAGAAGTGAAAAAAATTGGAATAAAATGATATTGAAATGGTAAATTAATTCAAATATGAAAGCAGCTGTGGCAGAAATTTTTGCACGTTACTTACATCCAAATGCAGACGTGTAATCAAATGTTTGCTTTTCTTAAGCGGTTTTTAGCATGTTGACTGTTGAACGTTGAATGTATGTACGTTCGTATATTTAGTTGCTAGTAACGTTTACTAGCATTTTATGCGCTTTTATTTATTTAGCGTTTTGAATATTTGGTGCAAAATATTTTCAGTTGATTTGCCAGAGGTTTTTCCAACTAACTGAGTTTGTTTATACGACATATAAATGTGGCACTCACATTCGCAATGTAATTGTAATTTTAAAACCAACATATATAAAACGTTAAATTAAAGTAAAATATTTGTTATTCCATTGGGGGTAAATGGAAGTTTGACTGGATTTAATTAAATTATTTATTTAATATAATAAAAGACAACTGATCTCTAATTTTTCATTAAGCGAGTTTTACTTAACTTAAAACTTCAGTTCTAGTTTAGTTCTTGTTCATTTCTAGTTTTAAATAAAGTTCAGTTATATTTTTGTTTTAAATGTTATTTATCTATTGAAAACATCAACAAATCAAATTTAAACAATTTATTCAACAGCAGCATTCATATTAAATTTTTAAAATCCTTTAGCAACAAGAACACCAAGCAAATCTGAAACAATATAAATAAATATGGAACAAACCTTTTCTGACTTTGACGAAGCAAAAACATGATGTCGCTGTAGATGAATTGTTGTTTAACAAACAACATGAATATATATGAAGAAAGCAGAAAATTCATCATCATCACAGAAATTTATTGATTTTGGCTTTGAGCGGGTTAATATGGATCACTGGCGGAGAGTGTTCATTTTATGCAAACATTTCCGGTTAACATATAAAGTGTACTTTTATTATTTTTCTTTTTTAGTTCTTGTATGTTGTTGATATACATGTTGTAGTTGCTGATGTTGTTATAAATGCAGTACTTTTAACTGTACAAAGTGTTGGCAATATTTTTCCGCTCTTCACACTGTACTTGACACAAACACTTGCATGCGTTTAAACAAATTTTAACTTTACTGTATTGCTTAGTAACACTAATATTTGTACATATATATGTATGAATATGAGTGTCTGTAGTACCCTTAACCAGAAGCCAAACACATAGATTCATTTTAATGTACAAAAACAAAAATGTATATAATCAAACAAACTTTCATGTAAATAATTGTGCTCGTGTTTGTAGTCACACATACATAAAAATATGTATGAGAGTGCTGTAGCCACAAGCAAATGTTTCATTACAACTATCAACAGATACATACCAAAAAAATGAGGCTTGAAAAAATAAGAAAATAACTTCCTAACAAAAAAAACAGCTAACAAAAATCGACTGTCCAATTTTGTAAGCTTAGCATACATTTATACTGCTTATTTAATAGAACTTTGTAAAACAGTTATCCGATGGGATACCTGCGTAACTAAACTGCAGGGAAGTTAATATTACAAATGATAAAAATACATAGATATAATATTTTTTTATTATCATTTTATTTTTTGGTCCCTGACAACAACGTTCAAATTACACTGTAATGCTGTACAGCTCAATCATATAGTGCTGTGTTGAATTCATTCAATATTCCATAAGGTTTTTTTTCAGTTTTCAACACAATTTGTGGCAAAATCAATTAAACCGGAAATGCATGTATGCCACACGTGCAGCCCAACATCCGCTTACACCAAATAGCAATAAAAAGAATATATTACAAAAAAATACAAACACTTAGACAGACATATGTATGTACATCACCGAGCAAGCAAAAAACAATTTGAAACATTTTGTCAAAAATCAGTGCTAAAAGGCACAAGCTGAAAAAATAAAGAAAATGAAAACAAACAGATTCTCACATTTGACTTTAAAGTAAAAAAAAAACAAAAACAAAATAAAGATCCTCAGAAAACTACAATAAGCTCAAGTGAACAAAATTGCAATCACTATCGATATGCTGGATTCATAGAAATAGAACATAAGTATGGTAAGAGCCTAGAGATTTGTTTAAAAAAAAAAGCTAAATCAGTGCACGTAAATATTCGTTTTTTATTTTTCAGAGTAACACAAAGTACAAGTTTTATTTCCATTTTTCTTTTATATTTGGTATGAAACTTCTAGTATTTGTAAGTGTTTGATAAAAGAAGCTTACGTCAGTGGTAAATGGACACATGTATCAACAACCGTCACACTTCCTGTTAACTAACTTTAACACACAAAAACTAAAGACTCATAGTTGTAGCACAACTGGTAGAAATAGATGAAAACTTGTATTTAAACTCGTAATTTTTATAGACATATCATACATATACCTACACATATGCATATGAATATAAATTCTTATTTGAACTTACAGAATATATACATATGTGAATATGTGTGTTTTAGCCAGAATAAATTGTGACATATCTTAACCACCTTAACAGTCAAAATGACAGCTACAATAGCCAAATGGTTGTCATTCACGTAAGAACATCACAGGAAGGAAAAATGGAATACGAACCATGAATAAAAAAACTAAACTGTCAAAGTAGAAATGTAACGTTTTTATAAAATACGATGACAATATTGTACAAAAGGACTTCGCCGATTACATTGTGCTTAAAAAGAAACCGTTTGCCATTGGAGAACTTTTTTAGCTTTGATTCACTTTTGAAACTTACTGTATTATTTCATAAGAGTTTACTAGGAATATTCATATATGTATGTGTTTGTAAGATTTTATTGGAAAAGACCGTGTAAGTTGTCATGTCAGAGTGTTGTTGGTCTCGTTTAGTTGATTTGATGATGAGCTTGTTTGGTTTGTCTCTAACTCTACTCTAACATTCTATTACCATTGAGTACTTCATTCCATTGCATACATATATAACTTTTTATATATAAAACTGACATATAAGAATATATAAATAAGTATGAATTTATAGTCGGACATTGCCGACCATGTGATACCCTA
This sequence comes from Lucilia cuprina, assembly GCF_022045245.1. Lineage (NCBI taxonomy): Eukaryota > Metazoa > Arthropoda > Insecta > Diptera > Calliphoridae > Lucilia > Lucilia cuprina. Next base: position 99,880,524 of record NC_060952.1, on the reverse strand, counting down.
TACCAGTCAGTTGTAAAATTTTGGATTATTTTTTAAAATATAAAGCATTTTATTTTTTTTATTGTGGAATATTTTAACATACTGTTGTCAAAAAAAAGAGATTTTGTACTAATTTTTGCTGATAATTTGGCCTGATTCGTGGGGTACAGTTGTATGGGGGCTAGGAGAAATAATGGACCAATTTTAACTATTTTCAATAGCGTTCGTCCTTGAACCAAAAAAGTATGTGCGAAATTTCATTAACTTATCTTGCGACCTGTAGCGTGCACACAAGGTTTACATGGACACACAGACAGACCCACGGAATCGACTCAGAAAGTGATTCTGAACCGATTAGTATACTTTAAGGTCTAGGACCAATATTTTTGGGTGTTACAAATACACTATAGTGGTGTAGGGTATAAAATCATGCCTGATATTTATGCATATTTATGTAAGTGGTTGCATAGTTACTATCGCTATATTAAGTGGATATCAAACTTATATAGACTCAAACTAACATACTATCCTTTAACTTATTACGTTGTTTTGCGGTGTTTTGTTCTCTTTTTTATGTTTTTTTTCTTGTTTATTTTTTTAATGAAGTGTCACTGCAGAAAACTGTCACAATTACAATGTTCTCTTTATTCTCTTCTCTTTCTTTATTTTGCAATATCTTTCTGTTGATTTTGCTATTTCTTGTATGAAAATTTTGCATTTTATATACATACATGTACATATCTTGTATATTGTTGAAGAATGTGTCATTTTAAGCATTTCCTTTAGTTGTGTTCATACACTACATACATATACATGTACATAAGTTTATAGAGAGTGACTATTTTGCAATTCTGTTTGGTACGTGGTCTTTAAGAATAAATATTTTTAAAACAGCCAAAACATGACAAAACAGAAAAGAAAGTAACGAGAATAATAAGAGAATATTTCTAGGGTTTACATTTCAGATGTTTTTGATTTTGATTATGTTGCTGAATTTGATTTTGATTATATCGACAATTGATTGACAGTAGTAGTAGTAGTATTCTATTTAAGCAGACAAAGAACTAAATACATAGATTTTCATACATACATACATACATACATACTTATAAACGACTAAACACCTTTAAAGACATTTTTGTATGAATTCTTCTATAGTTTTGAAAATGTATGTTGAAACTTTCTTTCATTTCTATTTTTACTGTAGTTTTTTTTTCTTCTCATCTATTGCCTGTTGTTTGTGTGAGCAAATAAAATAAAACTTTATTATGCTTAAGCTTGGTTGAATGTGTCTGAGTGGGATACATAAAAAAATCTTCTTGTTTTCACACACAGATTAGAAGATGATAAATTTTATTTTATTGTTTTGCATTGTCTGATCATGAGCAAAATGGTAAATGGAGATTTTATTGGATTTCAACAAATAGAATAAAATACCATTCACATACAAATAATTTTGGTTGGATAAGTGACACAGAAAACCAATAAAACTTATTTCAAAACGTGCCGTTTAGAATGTGTAGTTTTATGTGGCGTATGATTAATATGTATTCAAATAATATTAAGTATACGCTACGAAATTTTTATTAGGCTTTATAAATAAACATAAATTTTTAAGTGGGGTGTAAAAAACTAAAACTACTTTAAAAGAAAAAACAATACAAACATATATATTCTAATTTTATTTGAAATTTTAATTTGTGTAAGACGAAAACAAATCTCCATAAAATCAGCACTAAAATTTTCATACCTTATTCTTTTTGAATAAAAATAAAACACTTTCATCGCAAATAATGGTAAATTTTCCTATTTCAATTAATAATAAATACGGATTAAAATTAAACACTAATGAAAAGTGAAATGGGTCCGGCTAATCTGTCAATTTCCTTTATGCATTTATTTTTATACTTTTATTCTATTATACCGCCAACTTATCTAACCCACTTTGGAAATTAAAGCCAATAATTTTTAATTTCATTAATTGGCAACAAACCTTCTTTACAACGTTCATCTACTTCTCTTATTTTCTTTTATTTTTGTTTGTTATTTTTTTTCAACTTAGATTTTAATATTTATAGTCTCTTAAAAGCAATAAAAACATAATTAATATTTACGGTCATTTAACTCAATTAACAATTAATTATTTCACTGAATTGATTTCTTAACAACGTAAAAATTCAATATTATTTACTATGAAAAAAACACATACACTGACGACAAAAACAACATAAATAAAAAACAACAGTACCGAAGAAATTGAAAAATTAATAAAATAGAGAGACTATTTTTAGAAGCGGCAAGGTGGACTTTATAAGGTTGTATTTACACGGAAAAAACAACGCAGCAACTTACTTTTTAATACGAATTAAAAAAACGACAGTGAGCCGTCATTATTCCTATTTTTGATGACGATATAGTTGTGTAAAAAAAATGAGTTCAAAATTCTAGTTAATAAGAAGTGAAAAGTAATTTTAGAAGTTTCTTTAAGAATTCTACTATTATTAAATTAAATATTTCTCATACTACCCGTAGTCCTGTTAATCAGTACTACTTCAGAATTAGCTCAAAATTACTATCGAAAAGAATAATTTTGAAGATCTTAAGTAACAAATTGCATCATGTCTAGATGTATTCACTAGTCAGTCAAAGATATCTAAATAACTTTTAAAAATGATTATTTTTGATAATCCATGTTATAAAACTTCTATACAACTTAAAGATTCACAAAAAAAATGTAGCATGACAAATATTGTGGGTGTCGTAGAAAAACACAAAATTAAAGGATTTTGTAATTTATAAAAATGCTAGTCAGACCTTCAGTCAGTCAGAGAAATTTTGTAATGTCATCATTTTAAACAGTCAAGACATTTTAAAAATTATAAATTATTTTCACAAATCATAAAAAAGGTTTGTTCTACATAAACACATACAAACACATTCAAATATTCAAATACTCTTATATATATAAAATCACATGTACACTACCATGCAGTTCGGAGTGGTTGTACCGATTTTAGCATTCGTATTCAATTCATTTAAATAATTATATTTAAATGAATTGAATACGAATAGATTTTGTAAATTTTATTATTATGCAAGGTATAATTAAGAAAAAAGCTCTACACTAATAGTAGTCAGTAAAGTGGCTATAATTGCCATTTTTGTATTACTGAAATGCAAGGCTAGTAGCAAGTGAATAAAACTTTTAAAAATTCAAACCAACCAATTCTGATATTTTGACTCCTTGCAAAACTGCTTAAAACTGTCCGCCACATTATGTATTAGTATTATTATTATTTTTTTTCTTAATTTAAAAAAGCCATCGTTAGTGAAAGTGTGAGTTAAAGTATGACTATAAAATAATAATAATAATAAATATGTACAAATATACTTATTTTGCTTAGTTTTGCATAAAATAATGTTTAACTTTTATAAAATATGTGATTTAAACACGCAAACATTTAAATAAATTTCATTTTATTAATCATATTTAAAACAATTTTTGGCAAAAACATTTGAAAGCAAAATATAAAATGTGAAAAGGTAATATAAAGGCGAAACAAAAATGTTACATTTATTAAATAAAAAACCTCTTGTAATTTATAAATTTTCCTACAAAGAGAGGAAAAAAATAACAAAAACAAAAATAGAAACCACCAAATCTATCATTTTTTATTTATATCTAGACTCTAGACATTTGGTATGTATTTCCTATTGTATATGTGCATATGTACGTATGTATTTTGCAAATGTTTGTGGGTTTTTGTATTGCTCTTCTTTAACTCCACAAACATTTATTTAATAGAAATCATTTTATATTTTAGTGTATGAAGCTGTTTCTTTTTATTCATAAAATATTGATAATATGAATATTTATAGAGAAGAGGGTGTCTGTTAAATCAAAAGTGTTGGGGGAATTATGAAGTATTTTTACTACGGTGGTATTTATTCATTTTGTTCTTTTTATACCCACCATCAAAAAAGATGGTAGTATATTGATTTTATCATTCCGTTTGTAACCCATCAAAATATTGATCATATACGAAAGTATATATGTCTGTCTGTATGTTTGTCTGTCTATCTATCTGTCTGTTTGTCTGTCTGTCTGTCTGTCTGTCTATGTCATGTCATGTCATGTCATGTCATGTCATGTCTGTCCGTCCGTCCGTCCGTCCATCCGTACGTATGTCCGTCTGACTGTTCACAATAGACTCCGAACAGATTTGGTATTGAAAATGGGCAATATCGGCCGCTATATAAGTGGCCGCCGAAAACAGCTTTAACACTCACAACATTTTTAAAAATTCGAGAATTTGTGAGAATCGCTCCATAATTGACCCTACTCCTCATATAAAGTCCCCTCCAAAAATTACGATATAAGCAAATTTTTCGTACTAGAAAAAAATCTATTTTCCGAGAATCGGTCTTTAGGGTTAGTACCCTCATATAAGGAACTCCTATGAAAATTACTTTAACGCAAATTATTAGCTAACAAGTGTGAGTGAAACAGAAGTGAATTTCTTACAAACTAAAATCTTACAATAATCTTACGCCAATGTTTTAGACAGCATTCCATTTACTGCATAAGGTTCGATGGTGGGTATATAAGATTCGGTTTATTCGAATATAATACTTTTACTTGTTTTCTTTTCTTTCTTGTTTTTGCTAAATTTGTTGTAATTTTTTTGTAAATCATTTAACAGATTGCAAAACACATCATTATTCATTATAATTTAAATACAGATAAATATGAAAATTTACATATGTATGATATGTATAGATATTCCTATCTATGTATATAGATTAGTAAGTGCAAGTATGTGTGTGTTGGCAGCAGACAGTCAAAAAAATAAACCCAGGCAACCTTAATTTTAAGATTGCTTTTGGATAAATTTTTGTAAATTATTAAAAACACATACATAAGTGGGAGGAAGGATTTATGATACATTCATACATAAATATGTATCATTTACATCCACATTCGTAATTAACATTTAATATTCTTTCAAGTAATATTAAAAATTAGATCATATTTATAAACCGTTACTATTTAACAAATGGATCAGTTCTACCTAAGCGATCTTAGCGGATCTTAACTTGGTCTTCTTTATTAAAGAACATCAGTTTAAAAAGCTTTGTAGAAAAACATTTAGAAAGTACTTTTTTGCAAAAAGTGGATTTTTAAACTTTTTAAGATGTATTAAAGTAAAAAAATATTGGAAAAAATCGTAATTTATTTTGTTTTAAATTGTTTAATTAGTAAGGAAATACACCAAGGCCTCCATCAAACCTTTTGTGTGCCTGTTTTACAGCAAACCTGATTGGAATCGAACTCATGACCTCCGCCCCAACAGACTAGAACACTGACCAATAACCAAAAGGAGGCACACATGACCTTTTTTAAACTTTAACAGCAAATTGTTTATTTTAAATCTGTTTATTGTTTAATATTGATTTATATGTGTAAATAAAATAAATTTATTAAATAAATTTAAATATTTTATTATTTATTTGTGTTGGCATTTCCCACACACTACATATATTAAAACACACAAATCAACTAACAAAAATAACAAAACACACTTTTATACATATATACCATAATTTTAGCATAGTTAACACATACATTCATATGTACATATATACACTCACAAATAGATAAATATTTATGTGTATATTTAACTAAACGAGTTCAAATATAAGATTTCATTTTCATTGTATTTGTTATTCTCTACTCTATCATAATTTTCATTTTAATTTTAGCATAAACAAATACATTTATAACAGTATTTTGCATTAAATCAAAAACTTTTGCACTTAAAAATTTATGAATAACAACATTTTTGTGCAACACCCTACAATAATAAAAACAAAACTGAAAAATATACAAACAGCAGCAACAGTGGTTGTAGTAGTCGGAAAAATATATAAACAAAATTATTTATGAGCAGCAACATCAACTAGCAAAACAATAATAACAACAACAACAAGAACCACATTAAGAAAATAAAAGTTATTTGTAGCTGCTGCTGGTATTGCTGTTTGCCAAACCGAAAACAACAACTATAAGTTAAAGTTAATGCCCAACAATCGGCAGCAGCAGCTGCAACAAAAGCAGAAACAAACATAAACTAGAAAATACCAAGTTTTTAGAAAAATGCAACCAAACATTTACAACATTCTGCTTTTACTGAAAGACTGAATGGCAGGCGTATAGTCTTAAAAAGTCAGAGTCATCACTCCAATTTTACCAATTCCTAAATATTCGATTAAATGTACAACTAAAAGCGTTACCAAAGTCAACCATTTAACAAACCAAACCCAGATTCGGTATTTACCAAAACATTTACCATAAAATATGTTTGTGTGTGTATTGCTTTGTATTGTCATTTCTGTAAAGAGGAAAATGTTTGGTTGTCAGTAATAAAAGCAACAACAAAAGAAGAAAAAACACAAAAACAATGCAATGCAAATAACAAATTCAGAAATAATTTAAAATTTATCTAAAACACAACAGGCACATGGAGTTGTTTAGCATTTCAGTTATTGCAGCAACAAAAATTCAAAATCCTATGTAGAAAGTCCTTTAAAACAAAAACAAATTACAATGAAAATGAATTGAATTGAATGCATTCGAAGCAACTAACTTTCAACTCTTCCTACCAGGGAGTGTGTGTATGTGTGTTTGTCTGTTATATAGACAATTTATAGTGTGTCATACAGTATATTATTTCAGTATCCTGTATGTAAGAATGTTGTGTGTTTAGACATATCAAGTTGAGTGAATTATATTTTATCGGAAATATAGAGAAAATGAAGGACATTTTGAATTGAGTAATGAAACCCCAACATGCTGATTTATAGTTTGTGTTTAGAGAAAAAAAAACTGAAATACTACACAAACAGTTAAACATAAATAAACTTTCAGCACAACTGTTGAGCCATTAAAAGTAAATGATCTAAAAAGTATAATTAAAATCAAATTGGCTCGTAAATAGGGTCTAGTGAAATTTCAATGTTTTATTGAGGAAAACATTGATTTTTCAAATAAAACTATAAATTTTATTTTTATATAGCTGGGCAGCATATGTTATAGATTACTTTTTGTTATTGTTGAAGGGATTGTAAATTAATATATTATTTATGGTTGATTTTATTTGTTTTTAAAACAAATAGATGACTAAGCAGGATATGTAAGTCAATATTATGGTATTTCTCTGTCCATTAATAGCAATCTTTCAAAATATTTAAATTTTTTTTGTGATGCTTTGAAATCTTCCTAGAACTAGTCCACTGAGTATTCTATGAACTGGACAAGATTTGCTCTGATTAAGACAAAACAGTACAGCACCTCAATATACTAGTTAATAGAGTAACACACAGATTTGTTAATAATTATGGCATAATTTTTCGTAAAAAAATTCACAAACTAATAATTAATCTATGAACTTGACGTTTCTAGTCTATGAATAAGTCCAGTGAATAGTCTATAGGCTAGTGCAGAATCTAAAGTAAAGTAAAGTATTCAGTATAGTAACCCATAGACAAGTCAATAGAATATTCCATAGATTGATACAAAATATATGATAGACATACCTATAGATTGACCTATTTAGTCAATAGTCCTTTAACTATTCAATACATAAAAGGACGAAAAGTTAAGCAAAAGTCTTTAGATATTTTACATTTATTGTAAAACAGTAAAGATTTTATTTATAAAAAATTTAAGTTTTTGAGCTACCTAAACCTTAACAATTTTCAACTTTTACCATACAAACGAAGAAGGTGACATAAATTTGCACTAGAATACTAAGGTGTATTTTCTAAATTCTAAAAATATCTCATGAATATTAAATTTATTTCACAACCGCAATGCGACTATACTTGCTGTCTTGATGAACCAACAGAATACAAGACAAAAAAAATTAAACTAAACAGCTACAACAACATAACATGAATAACAAAAACAAAACATATTTCCATCATCCATACATTAATTAACTTTAAAAATTTTTATTAGCATAGAATGCATTTACTCCAAACTAATTTTTCTTTCTTTCAATTTTGTTTTTTTTAACAAAAACTTTTCTAAGTTTAAAAGCAACATAAACATACACACATAATAATAGAAAAACATCCCGTTCCATAAAGTTCTTATGAAACACGGCTCCAACAACCACTACAACTCAAAACCCTCCAACGGATAATTTTGCTTTAATAAAGTTTCAAAAGAAAAATGAACATAGAAATAAACACTTGCCTATGTGTGAGTGTGTGTATATTCAGTTTAAAAAGCATAAAAGCTAAAAATAGAGCAACATTTATTTTTTTCGCTAACTACTACCACAACTTTAGTTCTTCTGTATTTGTTATTATTTTGTGTAGTTTTTTTCATCGTTGTATTGTACGGTGACGATTATTATGATTACGAAAGGATAACATTCATTGCACACACTGACTCAAACATTAATACGTGTGTATGTTAGAATACATCCACATACATACATATGTACATTTCACATACAGTGCCAATGGGCCAAAGCCATCCAGTCAAGCCAAGTTGAAAGCCAAATAATAACGTCAATGTCCTTGGAATAAAGAAGTGCATGGAAAAAATCCTGCTAAAACTATGAGAGAGTATCTGTAATAAAACTTCTAACTATGAGTGTGATTATACTCCTCTGTACACATACTTACTTTTAAACATACAAACGGTTTTATAGGTATGACAAGTTTTCTAATATGTATTCAGACAGAGTTCAATCAAACTGGTGAATGCGATTATTAAAATAATAAAAATGTTTTTTTTTATCAATTATTTATGGCTGAATTTGATTTTATTCCAGAATATTCCCAGAATTTATATTTTGATAAGTTTGTTAAAAAAGTGGCATACTTTTAGGCAGTTGAAAAGGAGAAAAATTCTTAATCAATTTAAGTGATCACTCCCTTTAATCTCATGTGTGTTTGTTTTGCACTTTTCAGACTATATGTGTTAACAATGTTTGCTTACAATTACTGCTCTATATATACTATACATCTTGATATGTAACATACTCATGTTTAGCTTAGAGTGGAGACAACAAATATCTATAAAAGGACGACACATTAAATACTTGGCCCGTTATCACGGTATGTGAATCATAAGCGAAAAAAACAACTACAAACAAGCACAGAATATAAGGATTATAACGAGTACATATTTGGAGCGCAATTTGATGGAAAGGAAGACAAATACAACGCAACACTTAACAGTTGACTAACAAGTGGACATCTACCTTTAACAATGGCAAACGACATACTTATACAACAAGAGCAGCAACAAAGGGAAAAATAACGGTCATAACAATAACAATGATAACTACTATTTACGAACCACCAAGCAGTTGTAGTCATCGACGACGGACGACATTATCGTTATAATTTTAAAGACTAAGTAATAGTTTGTGTTGCAGCAAACAACAATATTGAAGTCACTCACTCGCCTACCTCTTCTCTTATTGCAACTTCAATACATATTGTTGTTGATGGCTACTTTTGCTGATGCCATTGCATTCATCGTTTAGTGTCAATGGTGTCACAGTATGTTGCAGGTGAAAGAAGAAAAAAATACAATCTACAGATTTTAGTTTAAAAAGATTTTGTATATGTGTTTTTTTTTATAAATTGTTGTGTTCAATTTAAACCAAGGTAAATAAATGAACACTTCAGAATTTTATATAGTTAGGTAAAGTGTGGATGACAAAATATACATTTAAACTTTAAGTAAAATAACAAGGCGTAGCATTTTCTGAAAATTATCTATAACATCGGCAACAGTTAAAAAATTTTAAGGACATTTATATTTACCCAGTTAAATATTTTAAAATGTTGATAGTGAGCATTGTTTTAATGTAGTTATTTCATACATTACTTGGTAATGGGTGGTTGTTATCAATTAACATTTTTGTTCTACTAAATTTTGAATCAGTATAATTTTGATACACCTTAAAGTATACCGATCGATTCGGAATCCATTTTTGAGTCGATCAAGACATGTCCGTCCATCCAACCGTCTGTCCGGCTGGCTATTTTTTTAACAAAAAATTGCTTAAATACTATGGAATTAAGGAGAAATTCAAAATTTTCTTTTTAAAAAATACAAATTTTTAAAATATACTCATGATATAGGGTATTATATGGTCAGTCATGTCCGACTATACTTTCCTACTTGTTTATTAGAATACCTTCTCCAGCTTAGCATTTTAGTAGCTACTAAAGTGACTTTAAAACGGATGGAAAAATTAAAAAAAAACTTCACGGTTATTGAGTGTTTATAGCTGTGAAAAACATACGCAAACACGCAGCTCACGCAATTCTTAAGTACTTGGTTCTAACGGGTGTTATATTTTGATACAGGACTTTCAAATGAAATATGTAGTTGAACAACAACAATGAAATGTTAATATCATTAATAAAAATACTTCATAATCTAAACATTCCAGAATTATTTCCGGAAGAGCGAAAATGAAAATATGTCCTAATTATGTAATATATTCACAAAATTTTTTTAATTAATTAATCTTTGTTTTACAAATTGAACACAAAGTCAATATCTTAAACGTAAGGAACTACAACTATGAAAAATTACCCTTTTTATACTGAGGAAGAGAGTTTATTCAAACACACGCCTACATTTCTGAAATGTTGCAAGAAAAAAACTTTTATTAATAAAAGGAAAAGCTAGATAGAGTCTTCGTTTTATTTTTCTGTTGCAACTTGCACGTGGCTTATAAGAATATAGTAGATACAACTTTTTGAATTAAGTAAACAGCAATACTACATTTTTACACAATTTAATTCTTCATTTATACAAATATTAAATTTCAATTTGTGTTGATTTTTTTGCCCTAGATTTATTAACTATTAAATTAATGGGATTATTAATTTATAAAAATTGTTTAATATAAAAATTAATTCTAATTTTCACACATAATGTCAGCTTAAACACACACACACACTTACAAATATAAAGTATTTCACACGTATTTAATTTTACTAATTTACAATTATATAAGCACATAATACATACATAAATATATATTTATTAATTTAGTAAATTTAAGCCTATTTAAAAGTTCAAACATACATACATACATACATACATACATACATACATACATACATACATACATACATACATACATACATACATACATACATACATATGTACATAAGTTTATATAATATACTTACATTTATATTTGTATGTTTGAATGTGTGTTGGCACTATGAACATGTGTTATCATGCGACAAACCAAGTCAGTCAGGCAGGCAGGATTTTTTTATTATTTAATTTTTTGGTAAGTGGATGTGTGTATATATGTGTAAATAGAAATTTATGTAAATATTTAATGAGAATTTTAATTTAAATTTATTTTAATTACCATGATGTTTCACCAAACACTCACAAACCAAAATTATTTACTCTGTAATGGTTGGTTTTGTTGGTTTTCATTTGCACCCAACATTTTTTATTTCACTTCATTTCTTTTTTTCATAGTCCCACCGACACTTTTGGTTCATGTTCACACGCTTGTTTGTCTAGTGGAACAATAAAATTAATTGAATTACAGTACTGTCTCTCTTTCCCTCTTTACCCATAAAACTAATACACATACTTACATTAGCCATACGTGTGAGTGAACTAAGGTAATTTGTTTAACTTCCTTGTGCGTAACATTTTTGTCATTTCGTTATTTAAACATTACTATTTTGTTAGGACTATAAAGGTGTTTTCACTTTTAAGCGTGTTTTTATCTGTAATTACTTGAAAAGTTTTAATATTTTTTAACAATTATTTATTTAGGGTTAAAATGTCTAAGGCTTTGTAATTCTGTAGAATTATGTTGTTTTTCTGAAACAAATATAATTACTAAAACTTTTTTAGGCTTCTACTTCAAGGTTGGTAAAATAGACTGATTTCTTGGGTAAATAACACCGTCCGACAAAATATTATTAAAATATTTTTTATAGATCTTTTGATCCTTACAAAATAAACTAAAAATTAAAAAAAATATTTAAAAATCTTTTTGTTAGTTTGACATTAAATTTGGCGTTGGTTGATTAGTAGAAGTATTTTAAAATATTTTTTGAAAAATGTACTTCTTAAAACATTAAAGTCCTTCAAAATGGACACAGGATAATGAAATGAAAAACTAACAAAATAGTATTTCTCCATTAAGTTTATAGTTTCAGACTATCAATTACGTTCTGAGATCACATTAATCCCAACAAGGGAAAATCAATGCTTTCATACTTGGCCGATTCCATATTGATTCAAACAGTTTTGTTGAGTGTACATTTTTTATACCCCACAGCACCTTAGTGGTGTATTCAATATGCTCTGGGTTTGTGTTGATGTTTGTAAGGCACAATAACATTGGTCCTATACCTATCTTAAAGTATACCAACCGGCATAGCTATGTCCGTCCATCTGTCCGCCCATGTAAACCATGTAATCATAGTACAGGTCGCTATTTTGAAGATGATACAATGAAAATTGGTACATGATTTTAACCATTTTCAATTGGCTGGGTCAATAGCCAATTGAAAATGGTTAAAGTTTCACATCCGAACCCACGATACAACTTAACCCGTCCATAATTATGATTAATATACTCGTATCTGGCCTCACCCGACTATAGTATCTTACTTTTTTAATTTTATCTTTTGTTTAGCAAAAACAAGTCATAACTTCATCTAATTGACCTTGAAATATAAAATGATTAATTTATAGATTATTTTTCAAATATTCTTGTCGATATTACAATTTTCAAAATTTTTCATTTAACCTAAACTTTTCAGCTTTGCAGTTGTCAAAGAAATCTCTTTTCAAATTTTAATTCTTTAACATTATATACAAAAATTTGTTCTTGTAACCTTGAACAAATAACATTATTTAATAACTGATTTATACCTTACAAAATATTTAAATAATATGCATAAATACAGATCAAACATATAAAATCATAACTCATTGACTTAATATTACATTAATGAACAAATAAATATAATAAACACATTAAAATATACGTAATAACAGACAAATCCAATTTTAAAATGATCCCATTATTTAAAACATATTTCTTACATCTTTTTTCCATACTTTCTTTTGCGTTTTCCTTTTCTCTCCTTTATTAATTTCTATTCGTAAAAGCTACCTTACATCATTACTTTCAAAACATTTAACTTTTACAAAAGCAGCTTTTCATTAAACAACTCAAACGATTATACCTCATTTGATTTGATACTCAAAATAAAAATCCACATTGAAAGAAAAGAAATAATAATAAATTTTTCTTTTGAACTTACAACGAAATGAACCGCACACACTAATGTATGTATGAAAATATTGAAAGTATATAAAATTCAAATCAAATTTAAAGAACACGTTACTTGTAAAATAAAATTATAGGTTTTATATCTTTATCATATAAACCGGTAGTGTTTAAAGAGTTGCATAAATTTTGTTAAGTGTAGATTTAAAATGAAAAAGGGAACCCAACAACAACATATTTGGTAGGGTAGGAAAATGTAAATGACTGAGAGTAGGTCCGTGTGTGTGTGTTATTAAGGATATTAAATGTACATACATATATTTTATATGTGTTTAAGAGTCCTCTTTATGTATGTAAATAATTCAAAAGATTTGCAAAACTTCTTTCTTCATTTAAATGTAAAACATTTTACAATTGGGTGTGTGTATATGTAACACATACACCTACATTTGTGTGCAGGTGTATTGTATGTATTTATTTCTGCATATCAAATGTATTTTAAACATTTATGTATATATGTCAGTGTGCCTTTGCATAAATACCTAAAAAAATTTGTGGTATTTTTTCATTCACATTTATTAACAAGAATTTTCATCGTTATGATGCGAACATACACATAAAAGTAAAAGCAATAATATATTTGACTTAAATAAACATTTATTCCCCAATTCAATATATGATAACATATTGTATTGCGTATCGCACACATCATTCAATGATATTGCCTGCGAATATATGAATTTAAAATAAACAGAAAATGAAACGGAAATAAAACCATACAATGACTCGATCTCATCAATTTACACTATTAAATCAGCATACATTTTAAATTCAATCAATTGAACGCATATGAGGAAAAATATAATATATTATGTATGTGTGTGTGTACATTCCTGCAATTCTCTCTTTATGTATCTCTCACTCTCTGTATTGTCAATACAATAAGAAATGAATACTCAAGTGGTTGGTTGATATTAAAAAACAAATATTTGCAAAGAAATCAAAAATGGAATTATAAGTCAATCAAAAATGAGTTAATGAATGCAACTGTAAGCACGTTTTTCTCTGTATTTAGCCTCTCACACTCTTTTTCACACATACCACATAGCAGAGATGGAAAATTCAACGTTGTTGTACTTTTTTCAGTACTTTTTAAATGGAAAAACTAAACAGAACCTCCTCGAAGTAACAAGTCTAGTTATGTCAATGCTAGTTTTTTGCCTAGTATAGTCTATATACTATTCCATATAGTCCAAAGGCACAAGTCCATACACTTGCTTATATACCGTAGAGGAGTCTAGTAATGACAACACAAGTACGTAAATACTCACTTTTCAGCCTTGATATTTTATTTTTAAATGTTTTTTTTTACAAAAACCAAAAACTTAATTTTGGTCCAACCTAATAGTAGACGCTGTGTACGTAGACTAGTATTTCGTACTTAACTATTTAGATGAAGGCGTTGTCCCTATTTGTAAGCGAGCATGGTCTGTACTTGTATACAATGTCATCATCTTATTAAAACAGTGCGTTTTTGCGGTCATCATATTTACTCTTATAATAAAACTTTTTAAAATGTAAATTTCCCATGCCTGCTACAGAGTTTGACTTTTGAAATCGATGCTCAAATGAATTACAAGTAAGTACATCAACAATCCTTCATTTAGCTATTTGACTTTTTTGTTTAATAAAAAGATATTTTATTTACACAGGTACAATTTAATTAATCATTGGCAATATACAAATTTTATTCTTTGTCGTAACAAGGCATATAAATTAACTGATAAAGAGAATATGTTTTCAATAATGTTGGCGAATATATTATGTATGTTATAAGTATATGTAAGTTTAAAATGCTTTTATATATAGCGCAATCAAATGTGTATATATTGTTTACCTTGCCACGAATTTCTATTTATATGTATAGCTTTGTACGTCTGCATATTTATTTAAATTTTAATGTCAATCTTCCAAATTCAAAAATATATTTAAAAATTTAAAATTTCCTTAAAAAAATCTAAATTTTTTAAAAATAATTTTCTTTTGAAATTCTGTAAACTTTATTTATATTTCTGAGAATTACATTAGTACATTATTTATACAATTGATACAAACATTAAAGAGTTTATAAAATTGTTCTAAAATTTTTATAATTCCAAAGAAAAATCAATTATGGTTAATTATTGGCAACATGTTTAACTTTCAGTAACAGTAATGGAAATTGATTTAACAGGAGTCAGAAATTAGGTTAATTTAAAATTTCTGTGAATTTTTTTTTGTCGGGTTTTTAGGTCAAATACTTGCATAAAAGCCTTAATGTAAACAGTTTGGTTTCTTGTGCTTAACAAATACTCATATGCTCACACTCATACACACACACATTATTATATCATAAATTTTAATCTAGATTTGCAACAAGAGGCAAGAAAAAAGAAAAATCCCAGAAATACTTTCGAATAGAAACTTTGAGTGCCAGACTTTGATGTTTTATAAATCATATGCAACAGGATGTTGCAACATTTGTTATATGTATGCACCTATAGAAAACTAACATTAATAAAAACAACAATAGCAAAATTTTCCTTTTCATATAGAGTTTACTACTTAAAGTGCAAATTTTGTGCTCTTTTATTAAAGTGCAATAAAAAAGAGAATGAAGAAATAAGAAAAAAAATGTAATTTTTATGTTTATTCATGTATGTGTAAATGAATGTTTAAGGCAAAAGAATTTTTTGTAGCAGTGGAAACAAAAATCCTTTGCACAAAATCATTAAAAACAAGACAATAATATCAAGAAAATTTTACTACTCTTTGGTAAATATTTAAAAAAATTTCAATTTCTTCTATTTAGAAACAAATAATAGTATAAAATTTTTCGCATTTTTCAAAATTATAAACGCATTTATGCGTAAGAAATTAATGTTCTTGCTACAAACGAACACATAAAGTTTGTACAGTTTTTTTCCTCCCTTTTTGCTTTTATTTCCGGTACAAAGTCTAGTGGTGTTAGCTCTTTTCCTACATCTTGGCCTTTTTATATTGCCTTTCCCATCCCTTTGGCCTGATTTCATATTTCAATTTGGGCAAAAATTATGTTTACTTTCAAAACACAGTGATTTTAATAAACTTTTCTACAACTTAAATGTAGTTGAGAGTGTAGTAGCAGCGACTTCAACAGCATTTTAACTAGAGAACAATTTATACAGCTTCCGTTGTTAGTGACTTAAAATACAAGATTTACATTACTTGCCATAGATTTTCACTCCTTTACTGTGTTATCAACTCCCCTGTGTGCGAATTTTTTTGCTTTGCTCTCTTGTTGAAATTCTAAACGTGGTGGAAAATTTAAGAACTTTGGCGATAAAAATATTTATGAAATCTTCTTGATTTCTTTACTTTCCTGGTATTTTAGAACATCTGCTACAACTACATTTGCAAAATAAATAAAGGCTTTCTTTGAAACAACCTTAGATACACAAATAACAAGCACACATAAACCTAGACTAAAAAAAACCATCGAACAAGTATAATAACAACGATTTAATTAGGTTAAAAATACTCTATAAACCAGGCCAAACTGTTGGGGAATTATTTCTTTTGCCAGTTAAATATTTTAGCTTATTTTTGGAGTAATTGAGTGTTCGTGTGTGCATTGGTATTCTAAATACATAGGCACCCTGTAGTTCATAGAACTAAATTTTTACTAAATAAAGATTTGCTCTAAAGTTTTTTAAAGAAAAAAAAAATTTGTTTCTCTTTATACAATACTAATTTAGCACCTCAGATGGGGTTTCATATATGTAATACAATTTTTGTTGCGTTTTTTTTTGTATGTATATATTGTACCCGTAAAAACATGCATATCTCTGTTTCAAACACGTATTTTTACATGTGTCTTCATGTAGACGCGGACATTAGAAACAAACAACATTCAAGAATTTGGTTACTAACGAGCCACAAACATTCCATCGGACACAAACACACGAATTCTAAAACCCTTTTAAAATCTAAAAACATTGGCATTCTACTGAAAGTGTGTGCGTTTGTCTATAATATTAAGCGGGTCCTAGAAAAGAAGGAATTAAACATAATGTGTGCTTATTTGCACTATCATTTTTTGTTTCCGGTATCCGGCAGTGGCAGAGATCCTTCTTTTTCTATCAAAAGTACAGCAAATCTTTCAATAAAAAATTGCATTTTATACTAAGAATAACAAATTAAAACTCTATCGATTTTTCCCCGGGGGCCTATTACCTTGGCGAAGACCTCCGCCTTGGTGTTATTGCAATCCCGGGGTATAAAGAGGGCCCAATACCTCCAATCTGACCGGGATTGAAAAATTGGTGTCTCAGTCTACTGCTTTGCTTAGTCCTTGCATAGATTGCCAGAGGTCTGACCAGAGCACCGCATAATCTGGTACTACGGGTGGCCAGTTGCCCGCAGGACTATGTCCTGGCTGGTCAGTTGGTTGAGGTTCCTTCGGGATCCACGTAGTGGCTGTTGGTTGAACCCAAATTCGCGGGAAGAGAATAAATGGCGGTTAAAAGACTGATGCATGATAATAGTCAATATTTCGGGATAAGGTTCGGTGCTGTTGCCGAAAATCAACAGATACCCCACAGAGGAGTGACTGTGGGACTGTTTTTCTCTATGAATGTGTCGAATAAATGAGATGTGTGCTGGGTTGAATGATGATGGATGAAAGATATCATATACAAGATTAAGTTTCCTTCCTTGTCCAGATATGTTCAGAGTTTACTCTGTTCATATTCGACTTGCCACAGCGTGTCACTGTGAGTAAGAACGATGTCTACGGCTTATTGAAGGATCGTGCTTCGGTCCACCGGTTACGTCTCTAGGTGCTGTTGCCGAATCAACAGAGCCTTAGTAGTGTGGTTGTCTTACAACGTGACTACTTTGGCAAGAGATTAGATAGCTCGAGTACTCCAACAAAGTACTTGCGCATGGTACCGGTCATAGCCAATGTGCAAAAATTGCCACCTGCGTCTTCATTGAAGACAAAGGGACGATGGTAGACCGTTCTCAAGTCTACCCAGTGGATGAAAAAGACCAAAGAGATAAGGCCGACACGGCAGGTGCTCACGTTAAAACTATCGACAGTCTATCGATTTTCTTCTCAAATTTTGGACCAGACTAATGTACAACAAAATATGTTTGGCATCATGTTTAATATTTGTAAGACTGTCAGTCTCTTATGGGAACTAAAAACATGATGTTTTTACGTATGTATTTGGTAATGTTTGAAGTAAATTTGTGTGTTTGTATGACGGCATGTGTTTATTAACGGACAATTGCTTTACAGCTGTGCTCATTTGATGTTCTACTTGTTTTATTCCGTACACGGTTTGAAATACACACCCATACATATAACCATACAGATGAGAGCGAGGTCTAAATTTTAAGTTAATTATTTTGCAAATTGATTTAATAATGTAGTTTTCTTTTAAGATAAATTTTAGCAGAAGTAAACAATATTTTATTTAATTTAATACAAAAATGTATATTATTTTATATTATCTTTTACGACATCCCTCGTATATACATATGTATGTATATAACTAAGAGCCATACTTTTCTTATGCTCTTATAAACCTTTTAATTGAATACATCAAGACTTGTTCCAAATATGTAAGTAAGTATCTCTATGCGCGCATACATATGTATGTGTATATTTTCAAAACATTTAACCAACAAAACCAATTGCCAAGTTTTGGCGTATGTTTGCATTGAGCGACCAACAAGCAACAATAGAAAATGTATATGCTTGGGGAACATGCCATGTGTGTGGCAAGTTTTAAACAAGCGACCAATTGTACGGGCAACCAAAATAAATACAAACGAGCACATACGCGTTAAATGAAGAACCTTTTTTTTTTGTCAGCCAACCAACCGACCAAATACACTCAAACAAACACTTAGTTATTTCTGCATTAAATGTGTGTATGAGTGAATCACTTACTGCAGGGTTTTGTAAAATGAAACAAAAACGCACGAATAACTGACACATCCTTAGGCTAGAAAGTATATTATTACATCTGACCCCTTTTCCCTTACACCATTGCCGATTTCTACTCTTAAATTATATGTAGAACGATAATGGTGTCTAACTAACTACAATAGAAAATAAACCTTAAAAAAGGACAACTAAGTTAGTCTGTGTGTATTCAGCGTCTAAACGCACTCTCACTAATACATGTGGATAGAAAATTAGGTGTGTTTTAAACTAATGGAAATTGTAAACATGAAAACGTTTCCTTATAGTAGATAATTCGGATTGTGGAATCAAAAAAAGAAATCATAGTCTTGAATTTAAATAGGGATTTTTTTCTTTAACCATTAACAAGCTAATTTTCTGTAAAAGGAGCAATTATAAAACATGGGTAAGGACATCCCATAATAGGAATATAATAAGTCACACTTATTTATCTTTTCACGAGTGTTGCAAACGCAAATAAACAAACAAACCAACATTCAAATAAAATAAACGATCTTCATCATCAAGAGGTCCTTTATTATATAAGTTAAGCCATTGAAAGTGAATGTGAGCGTATGTGTGTGTGTTTGTTTGTGTTTAAATATAAGGACCTCATATATGTGTTAACAATTTTAACTCTTTTAGTTTACAATGTTGTTGTTGTTAGTTGGTTGGTTGTTTATTTATTTGTTTACATTAAACACCACTTAAGTGTTATTTAAACAGCAAACGTTAAACAAAATATTTTTTCACTTTGATGTTTTGAAATGAATTAAAAGCCAGAGAAAAGCAGCGTAAGAGTTTTAAATTTCTGTAAAAGAAATACAACACAATACGCTACATACGTTTTTTTTTAGAAAATTATGAATCATAAATTAACTTTTATTTACAAAAGCTTATCAAAGTATACAACACAAACCTTTGGAATGCCGCCTTTATTCCTTTAACTGACATTTTTTCCTGAAAGTGTTTTAGATGCATTAAAAGGGTATTAGCTTTTTTACGCTTTAAACCATATTACTGCCAACTTTTTTTTAACCATTTTACTAAAGTAATTGCTTTGAATGGTTTGGACTTAACACTGCAGCTTATCGTTTTTTTTTTTTGCACTAACCCAAAGGGGTTTCTTTGGAAACATAGTTAAATTAAAGCATAAAGAGTTGTTTTCTTTTTTCTTTCATTTTACAACAGGATGAGTTACTTTGAAGAGCAGCTTTTTGAAGGGAGAATAATTACAAAAAAAAAAAAACAACTTATTGTGTTAAATATAAAAGTAATTTTTTTAATGCTTAAAGCTTTATCTAGAAAATGAGAAAAAACCTGACTGCTAGACTATTATGATTTAGTCATTTGTTGCAGAGACAAAAATTACAAACACTTAATGAGCGGATACAGATGTACAGACTTTATTCGCTTTGAAAAGTGGTTTCTTTGGAATTATATACAATAGCCATTTATAGAATTGTCATGGTTACAATGAGATAACACAAATGTGTTGAAAATTTTTAAATTTAAGGGCGACACGTTTAAGTTCGCATTATTTTGCAGAGTATTAAGGCAAAACGTGCTATAAGACTAACAAATGTTTTTCAAGGACATTATTAGAGGTTTTAAAATAATCCTGTTAAATTAAAAATTGTTTAAGTTGAAAAGAGTGTTGAAGAAAACAAATATTTATAAACATATTTTAATATTTATATATATATATATATATATATATGACTTTTAACTTTTTATGAGAATTTCAATATAAAACCAATTAACATTTAATTAACTTTAGATAAATTTGTTTTCTGTTTTGATTGGGCTATAAAAACCACTTTAAACCCACCACGCATACATTACGAAATTAAACCACAATTTATATTATCAATATTTACTCAAGAAATTTATAATCAAGATTTCAATTTAACTTTTTTCTTCCCTTTAAAAAAAAGCACAAAGGAAGAAAAGTTGCCATTGCCTACTTAAGGGCGTTAGATTGTGTTTATATTATATAGCCTAACTTAAGGCTTATAATTATGAAAAATACAATTTTTTCACTTCTTAAAAAAGGAAAACAAAAAAAGAACATTAACCCGTCTAGACTCACATACTCACGTAATATTTCGTATAAAGGATATTTTGCCATATAAAACTTTTTTTTTAATTTTTTTATTATTTTTTCGGTTTAACAGCCCTAAAGGCAAAACTGGAATCATCAGAGTCACCGTGTGTGAATTACAATAATATAAATTATTCATACAAACACACACACACATAAATATATGTTAGAATGAATATGCTTGAATATTTGTCTTAAATTAGAGATTCATTTAGATTAAAAAATCTAGTATAAAAAGAAACAAATCTCATGAATTCTAAATAAATACAAATACCAACGAATATAATTTAAATACTGAATTTCCTCTAACGTTGTTTTTTTCACTTCTATTTTTTTTTTTTTTTGCCTTGGCACTAACCATTACCACATACATGCATATATAAAATCACACACCCACATATATATAGAGTGTTGTACTATATATGCATTTGTATGAAACAACAAAACTGGAAAGTGAGAGAGGAATGAAATAAAATAAACCATAATTCATAACTAAATTTATAAAGATAGACTTGACTCTTATGAAATAAACAAGAACAACAACAACAACAACTGCAGCAAAACAGCAATAGCAACAAAAGGTAAACACTAGACGTGTTTTGTGAATGAAAACAATTCCTTTATACTCTGTTATTTTTATTTCATAGACCCACTCGACAACAACACAACCGAATGATTCTAAACTGACTGTTGAATGCCTCTAAGGTTCATTCTTCAGCAAAGAGCAGCCATATATAATCACATGGTATTTCATAATAGGCTGGTACTCTTATATTTTGTTTTTTCATGATTTTAAATGCAACATTTTTAGCTCTAAAAATATTTAAATACTTGTGTACTTAGTATACTGGCGTACCCTCGTTGTTTGCTATACTAATCAAAATTAATTACAAAATTTTGATTATTTTAATGAAAAATTTAAATTAATTTGAAGTTTTGTTTTTGTAACTTAAAATTTTGGAAGAAAATTCATAAAGTAATCTTTGAATGGAAAAAGACTATTGCAACATTTTAAAGACGTGTACATACGTACATATGTAATGACTAGATTGTGGAATTTAATAAAGATACACAATATATATACTTATGTGAGTCTATCACCAATATGTGTTACAAACGGAATGACAAAATCAATATATTTTTTGTATAGCGGGTGTAAAACGTACGAAACAAGTGTTTGATAACTTGTGAGGTAAGTCTATTAAATTTACGAAATCATAATATGTGTATTACTTAAAAACTTATAAGAGACCAAAAAAGCTAATAAATCAGCTATGTATGTTACGCATGTTAATTTTTGAATATTTTAGGACTAGTTTTTAAACCAGTTAATGGACAAGTCTATTGTCTAGTTCTTTTTAAATCTAATTGATAAATGTATTGAGTAGACTATGGACACTATATTGGAAAAAAATAGCGAAAAAAAACTAATCAGAAATTTTGTTTAATTTTACAAATAGGTTGCACCCTAAATGAGCATTGTTTTATTTTTTTTGCCATCTCTAACATTTTTCATGTTGTTGTAAGCTTTTGTTTTTTATACAGTTTTTTTACTTAAATAAAAAATCCATTTAACTTCATACTCTGCTTATATACAAAAACGAAAAAATATCTAAAGCTTTGCCAGAATTTTATTTATTTATTTTTTTTTTTGTATGTATGAATGTTTTGTTATTTCATATTTGTGTAGTCGTCGCTCGTTTTCATAGTAGAAATTCTTAAAGCATTTTGTTAGATTTTTTTCTTTTTGCAATGTTTGTTTATATTTTATACTTTTGCAAAGTACTTGTACACATATTTTGTTGAGTATGTAGGGGAGTGGTGGTATGACATTGTATATACATATGTATATGTAGGTGTTTAGTTGTAAGTTTATATTACAACTCCTGACGGCTGTTTTAGCTTCTGTTTAAGAGTATTTTTTTAGTTAGTTTTTTTTTCTTTACTGAATGCCTGTTTACATTTGCATTTGTATGTAAAGTTGTTTTTGATGCTGCTGTTTTTAGTTGCCTTCAAACAGATGCTTAATGTTTAATTTTATCTAAAAGTTAGTAGAGACAAATACACATAAACACTCTAACACTTTCTAATAACAACAAAAAGAGAAAAAAATCAGATCTTGAAAAACAAAATATTGAAATAAAATGGAAAGAAACAACAACGAATAAACCACACAAATAACAAAAATTACATTGTAATAGCAACAACATGAAAACGAAAAAAAATATACATATATATGTATATGTACATATAAGTATATGTATACAACTTGAACCAAGAGAAGAGCAACAAAAAAAGTTAAATTAGTGTTTTGGCACTCTTAACAAGGTGGTTAGTTTAGATGGTTAAGGTAAAAACTTAGAAAGAATATTTTTGTACAGTTACATTTTTATTGTTGTATAATTTAACTGTACAAACAAAAATATACATAAACAAAGGCAAACACTGAGAAATTATTAACCCCTTAGTAGTCACTATTGCCTGTATGTATCTCTGGGGGTTCAGCTAAAAACTTGGTGATCGAGAATCATATGTGTTGTTCACATATGTTGATTGGTGATTGTCGTTTGTTAAAAGTCTCTTTTTACTTACTTTTATTTAATGGACGGCAATTTTTAAAAATATCGTTTTCATTGTTATAAAGCATTATTACGTTTATTTACCTAAAAATATGCTATTTTTGTTGGTTGCGTATAAGAAAAAACAAAGAAATATTCCCGAAAACAATAAGAGGTTTAAAAATATTAAGTTATTTTTGAGTAAATTGATGACTAATGTCAATAAGAAGTTCAAGTAGCTCAGAATAACAAAGTAAATTTTGTGTAAAATTCCCACAAAGGGTTAATACACACATGCAATAACAAACGTCCTTCTCAACTGAAGGTAAACTGAAAATTAAGTTTAAAGCAAAGACACGTTTTGATAACAAACTAAACCGAATAAAAGCGAAATAAAACAAGACAACAAAATAAGAGCAAAAAAATACACTTTTTATATGAACACACACTCATACTTAAAAGCACACAATTGTACACATAAGCAACACACATATACATATTAACACATAGATACACTCAAAAACAAAGCGTAAATGTTTAAGCTAACATTGATGTTGGATGCCAATGACTTGGTAAAATCGGAACCTCAAAGTCGAGGAAGGAAAGGAAACGAAATTTTTCTTTTTTTCCCCATTCACATTCACTCGTTCATTATTTTATGTTGCATTTGAAAAAATCTAAAGCCTATAAAAACTGTCTGAAGGCGGAGGGGTGTTTGGGCCCCAGCTGCCTAGGGTGGGTTACATAAAATAGGCCACCATGAATTGTTTCAAAAGACTGTTTTTCTATAGTTTTGTTTATGTTTTTGTTTTGGTTTTTGTTACATTTCTGTTTCTGTTTGTAGTTGTTTATTTGTGTTTGTATTTTTTGTTTTTGTTTTTTTTTCTATTTTTAGATTGTATTCTTTCTGTGTATGTGCTTCAAAAACATTTCGTTCATTGTAATTGTAGTATACAAGTAGACGGTTGCGGCTGCTGTTATTGTAGTAGCTCCTGCTCCTGGTTAGTCAAAGTTATAAGCCACACAATATGGTAATGTTGGCAAAACCAAAAACTTGTGTTTGTAAAAGTATTGTAAAGCCTTTATTTTTGTTGTTGTTTTCTTTTTACAACTGCATCAAGTTGTATTTTTCATTTTTCAATACTGTTGATACATATTGCTGCATGTATGTATGTATGTAGTTGTAGTTAGGTTTTTTGTTAATTGTTTATTTTGGCTTCAAATTTTGTTGCAGTAAAACTTAAGCCGTTTATACAATGAAGAGCTGGGATAAAGAAATATTTGTTTAAAAAAAATATTTAAATTAATCAACATTATTATTAATATGCCAACATATAACCGTGGGTATAGAGTTTAAAGAGCTGCACTTTTTTAATATTTTTAACATACTTTCAGAAATAGCCAACTTTTAGTCCAGACAGCCTGAAGTTAGGAATTTATATTAAAATTAATAATACATCTTAAGGCTCTTTCTTAACAAATATTAATAAGCATTTCAAATATTTTTGCCGTTGCACATATAATGAAAATTTAAACAAGTGAAATTATTTGAAATGTCTGCAAATTATTTGGAACACTTGCAGCAAAATTTACAAATGCAAAAAAACTTAGGGAACTTAAAAATTTTATAATGAAAATTTTTTAAATTTTTATCAAACTTAGAGCTTTAATAATTAAATATAAATTCGTGAGATGTTATTGAATTAAGAAGCAAAATATTTATACAAATTTAATTTTATACAGTTAATTTTTATTTAAAAGAAAATATGTTACTTGTATTTTTACCTCCATACCATATACACTTGCAGCAATTTTTAAGGAATTTGTTGTTTTTTTTTTTTTCTTTTTTGTATATATTTCCTAAGGTTAGGAAAACAAACTAATCAATTTTATCTAATTAAATTTTTATGCAAAAATCTAACAAATCCCAATTGAAATATATTGAAAAACATTAGGATAGTGCATAAATATCCTATGAGTAATGGGAAAAATTCCGAAAAAAAAACATGAACATACTTTCAGAAAACTAAACATTGTGGTAGGAACAACAACATGCCACTTCAACATGCATTGTTATATTGAAAACGAGAGCTAACGATAAGAAATTTCCAATTTATACATACATATGAAGTATTGGAAATCTTCACTACCCTAATATTTATCCATTCTATGGTCCAATATTAAATAAAGTTTTAAAGTAAAAGAAAATGAAAGAAAAAAATATTCAAGAATGAATGAATGATCATCATACTCATAGTAAGAATACATTATTTGTATAAATAGACTAACTCTATAATATATATTAAGTATTTTAAAATAGAAAAGATTACTTTTATTTACTATAAAAAAGTAAAAATTATCAAAAATACCTAAAGAGTCTAAAAACTTAAAAAAATGGTGGAGTTAATCTATTTGGCTTGTGAAGCCACCAAATATCGATGTAAATACATAAATGCCCAACAGCCAGAAAAATATATATATTGTGCAAGCACATACACTCACTTATGTTCATACGCACATAAAGTACCATTTATTTGTAGAAATGTATGGGTGTATGTATGCATTTGTGTAATGTATGTAAATATGTAAGTCTGTGTGTATTTTATATAAAAGAAACATTTTATGCAAACATTTTATATACATGCATATAACTTACACAAACGATATACACTCAAACAAATACCCATACATAAACACTAACATGCAACTGCAACATTAAATAACCAACAACAAAAGTTGGCATTCAATGGGTAAAATGTACAAACGAGGCCTTATTTTTTTTTCATTTTTTGGGATTTTGTTTTTGTTGTTAAATATTTAAATACAATTTAGAAGAGAATTTGTACCAAACAAACGACCAGCAAAGGAAAAAATTTACAAAAACAACAATACTAACTATCCTATGAAAGGATGCTAAATAAAAAGGCTCCTTTTTAACCAAAAAACTTGAAACTGGAAAAAGGAATAATTCCATTTAAATTTATTTCGGTAATTATGCTTTCTTTAAAATTATCCAAAAATTATAAAATAAAAATTTAATTAAATTTCAATTAATTTTATCATAAACCTATCATTTGGGGGTCCTTCCTAATATTTCAAATGTTTGTGTATTAGTTTGCTTATTTGTACAAATGTTAGGCAATTGCCAAAAAATGTTAAAAGAGTAAAATTCAAATACATTCATATACAAATGAAGATATATTTATATAGTAAATAAAGTATAAGTTTATATTTTGTATATGTACATATTTATGTATGTGTATGTGTTCTATAGAAAATATTTGTTCTATTTATTTTATTTAGTTTAAAGTCACATTAAACTAAAGGATTATTTCAACTCTTAAGAAAGAAAGAGTCACACTTTTAACATTAAAAACACAACAACAACAAAAAATGTGTGCTTAATGTTGTTTATGAAAAACTGGCAAGAGTTTCTAAACCATGTGTCTGGTTGGCCTTGTTCAGAGGAAAAACAAAAACAATTTGTATAAATTAATATCAAGTAGTTTAAAAAAATATATCTCTTTGCTAAAAATTAAAGAAGTTAAATTTTTAAAGCGCTCTAAAAAGTAATATTTTTAGGAAATGTAAAGGAATTTCTTAGTCTGGGAAATATTGTAAAAGTGCATATATGTATTCATTAATGAAGTCACAAGTTCTCATTTCCCATATACTAATAGCGAAATTTAGTTTTTTATTAAGGGATCCACCGTGACGTTGTTTACCACGAGATAGTAAAGAGAATTATCATAAAACTAAGAAGTGAATGGGAATGTTTAAGAATAAAACAAGTAGAAAAGTATAATCCTATACCATGGGAGTGTGTTTAAAACTTTTATTTTTCATAAAGAGACATTAAGTCGAATTTTACCTTAATTCCAAAGTGTTTAATCAATTTATTGATAAAAATCATAATTTTCAAAATGAGGTTTTATATAGGAGTATAGGTCAATCCTCATTAAATTTGGGAAAAGGATATATTTTTAAATAATAGTTAGTTTTGTTGATTTTCATTGCGATACAAATGGTTACAAGTCAATTGTAGACGTTTAAAACATTTTTTGAAGGTGGTTTGTATGGGGGCTAGAGTCAAATAAGGGCCGATCATTACAAAAATCTGCGATGTTATTTATACTTATAAAAACCTTATTTGTGCCAATTTTTAGAGAAATAATAGTATATTTGACGTAATTATGGCATAAAAAGTCCAAATTGGGAGATACGGTTGTATGGAGGCTAGGTAAAATAATGTACCGATTTTCAATATGCTTCGTCCCTGTGATAAAAAATCATAAAATAATCTTCAAAATACTTTGCGCACAAGGTTTACATGGACAGCCAGGCAGCCAGCCAGCCGGACAGACGGACGGACATGTCTTAATCGACTCATAAAATTAATCTGAATCGATCAGTATACTTTAGTGTGGATATTACTAATATTTTTGTGTGTTACAAACACAAATGCACAAATGTATAATATCCTCCCTGCTATAGTGGTGTAGGGTATAAAAATAATTCTAAACATCTTTAAAACAAACAAGCATCTTATATTATTTAAGATTTACATTTAATTAAGGTTAACTAAATTCACCCAGATAATTTGTTTATTAATAAAAAAATGAAATAAACCCAGCAAAAATTTTCATTACCATGTATGGGGTTAAAATGCTAAAATATTATTACACAATAGCATTTTAAGTTATTATTTTAACACGGTGATGTCATTGAAGTGAAGTTCTTACCACAAACGCTTACAAGTAATTAGAAAAAGTTGTCATTGTAAATAACATGAATAAACGTATACAGCAGCTGTATCTTTACTGGCAAGATGACTAATGAATCATAAAGTATTTATATAACACATTATAAGTAAGGCCTTATTATTGAAAAGTATGTTGATAGGTAAGTAATTACAATTGAAAGTTATTACCTAGTTTTTGCTGGGAAGTTTAAGATCATAAAAAGTCTTACTTAAATTATACTTAATTAAGTCAATCAAAACTTTATTAATAAAAGCTGAGAAATTGGAAAAGTACCTAAATATTTAAAACTTCCTTATCTGTCCTATTTTACTTATAGATTGGTCGACAAAATTTATGTATATATGTATGTATGTATTCCAAACATTTTTAATTAATATATTTTATTTTTATCTTCTGCATAATGAATAATAATGACAAATTTAATCTACACAGTGCTCTTAAAACACATAAAATAATAATAAAAAAAGCTAATAAAACGGCCAGCATCCAAAGAATTTAGATATCTTTATAAGGATTTTGTTTATAAAACATTACAATAACATAAGCTCATTTCAGCACGGTATAAAATAAGTATAAATTTAAGGAAATATTCACTAATTAAGGTACTTTTACAGTACACAAATAAAATATATATATATATACACATATATTTAACAAGCTACAAAAGTACATTTAATGTCTATTATAGATATGGATTTCGTTCGCCTTAAAAATACGCTTTTATTAAAGTCCTTCATAAAGATTTGAATCCAAAAACCATGATTTATGTTAAATTTGTTGTACTCACTTAGCTAACCGCAGACAAACTAAATACAATTTTATGGTCTTCTATTAAACAAAAAAAGCTTTACCCATAACTAAACCAACTTACTCAACACATAATCTATATTGAGTATAGGATGATAAATTTCCCAGTATTTTAACTTAACCACACAAAAATACTCATTCACAATTTCTCTACACTCGAAAAGCAGAGAGAGAGAGAGTGTAGTAAAATAAACCAAAAAACTTTCTCTCAATATTAAGTGAAAAAAGAAAATGCTTCAAATTTAAACTTTTACTTTAAAATTTACACAATTTAAACTTGATTTGCAGGTTTTGCAAACAATGCGAAATTAAAAGCCGGCGTGTAAAAAATAAATGTTTTTAAATAAAAATGATTTTGTTTTTTGGGTGGGAAAAACTTTAAAGACATTAAGCACTTAAGCTTTTTTTTTTGCTTCGATTTGTTTGTATTAAAGAGGCAAGAGCAAAATGTTCCGTTTTTATCAGTTAAAACTGTCAAACTACATGACAACTGTTCAATTCATTTATAATCAGTCATCGAAGTAAAATGTCATACAAAAGAGAAAGCATTATTTTTATCACAAGTCTAAATATATTCCTTTTCTGAATTAGGTCAATGCTATTTCTGTTTTAATTTTGAGTTATATCTGTCTTTTAACATTGTGCTACAAAAGTTTTAAGGTTAGGCAGGGTATAATATGTAGGCTGTCAAAGTTATTCATTTGGTGTAGGGAATCAGAAAAAGAACCAATGTGAAAAAAGATTCGGCACAGCCGAATACGGCAATATAACTCACACAACATATAAATATTTTGTATGAATTTTAAAAAAAAATTTTAATATTTTTTTATCTTATTTGAAGAGCATATAATATTCATAAGAATAAGATTTAAAATTTTCCTTTAAAGAAGAATAATTCCTAAAAAGGTTTATTATTAAAATAACACAATACTTTTCCTTCAACATTAAAATTACAGTATAATTATGTTAAAACAAATTTGTTTTTATGATTATAATTCAAAATCTAAAGTTCAAAAGAACTTCTGAACAGTAGTAACAAATTACGAAATAAAAAATATTTATTATTGCAAACGTAGCGTTGTTTCGAGTAGTAAAATATATATGAAAATACTACAACGTAGTAACAACATATCGTATACGCATTATTTCTTGTCAAATT
Source organism: Lucilia cuprina (assembly GCF_022045245.1). Taxonomy (NCBI): domain Eukaryota; kingdom Metazoa; phylum Arthropoda; class Insecta; order Diptera; family Calliphoridae; genus Lucilia; species Lucilia cuprina. The sequence continues at coordinate 99,849,840 of NC_060952.1, read as the reverse complement.
AAATATTACTCATACGCACAGAGGGCGCGTTCACTGTAGTACGTGTCTGCAAAAAGCGCGCCATGTAAAACAATATTTTTTTCACGCCAATTATAATTATTTTTAACGTAAAAAGGCAATTTTCTTCTTTTAACAGTCAAACAAAAATAAACATAAAACTTTTCGAAAATAAAATAAAAAAAAACACAAAGTTACCAACAAACAGTAGTAGAGCAAAAATGTAAAAATTGATGGAAAGCACATCATTATCCCAACAGTAATAATGATGATTACACAGTGTGATAATAAAATATAGAAAAAGAAAACTTCTCTACTGATGATTGTCGATGGTGTTGATGATGATCATGATGTTGTTGTTATTGTTGTTTTAACTGTTAATGAAACATCCTGCTTACTAGTGGCGTTTGAGTGGGAGTTCTCCTTAAACCATTAAAATTCAACTTCCTTTGTATTGTTTATCGGAAATAAGCAACCAAATATGTAAAACGAATTATAAAAATTCTAGCAAAATTGTTGATGTTATTTTTTCTTCCTGTAATTTAAACATACTATTTTATTTTGAAAAAACATTGAAATTTTATTTTTATAAATACATATACACTTGACTTTACAAAAAATGAAATGAAATGATAAACACACCCAATTTTTTCATTCTTGAAACAATTTAAAATTTATATTGTTATTATATACATTGTAGTGATGAACATATACATACACACAATTATGCAACATACAAAAAACACATACAAATATAATAATTTTATTTTATCGACACATTGTATACTAATGTAAAATATGTATATTGTTTGTAGAAAATACCCTACAGTTAGAAGAGCTCTTTTACGATTTTGTTTAAAACTAAAATATTTATAAAATAAAAGGAGCAGAACTGAACTTGAACTACAACAGAACTACAACAGAACTAGAACAGAACTAGAACAGAACTAGAACAGAACTAGAACAGAACTAGAACAGAACTAGAACAGAACTAGAACAGAACTAGAACAGAACTAGAACAGAACTAGAACAGAACTAGAACAGAACTAGAACAGAACTAGAACAGAACTAGAACAGAACTAGAACAGAACTAGAACAGAACTAGAACAGAACTAGAACAGAACTAGAACAGAACTAGAACAGAACTAGAACAGAACTAGAACAGAACTAGAACAGAACTAGAACAGAACTAGAACAGAACTAGAACAGAACTAGAACAGAACTAGAACAGAACTAGAACAGAACTAGAACAGAACTAGAACAGAACTAGAACAGAACTAGAACAGAACTAGAACAGAACTAGAACAGAACTAGAACAGAACTAGAACAGAACTAGAACAGAACTAGAACAGAACTAGAACAGAACTAGAACAGAACTAGAACAGAACTAGAACAGAACTAGAACAGAACTAGAACAGAACTAGAACAGAACTAGAACAGAACTAGAACAGAACTAGAACAGAACTAGAACAGAACTAGAACAGAACTAGAACAGAACTAGAACAGAACTAGAACAGAACTAGAACAGAACTAGAACAGAACTAGAACTAGAACAGAACTAGACAACTAGAAACAGAACTAGAACAGAACTAGAACAGAACTAGAACAGAACTAGAACAGAACTAGAACAGAACTAGAACAGAACTAGAACAGAACTAGAACAGAACTAGAACAGAACTAGAACAGAACTAGAACAGAACTAGAACAGAACTAGAACAGAACTAGAACAGAACTAGAACAGAACTAGAACTGAACTAGAACAGAACTAGAACAGAACTAGAACAGAACTAGAACAGAACTAGAACTGAACTAGAACTGAACAAGAACTGAACTAACTAGAACTAAAACTGAACTAGAACTGAACTAGAACTGAACTAGAACTGAACTAGAACTGAACTAGAACTGAACTAGAACTGAACTAGAACTGAACTAGAACTGAACTAGAACTGAACTAGAACTGAACTAGAACTGAACTAGAACTGAACTAGAACTGAACTAGAACTGAACTAGAACTGAACTAGAACTGAACTAGAACTGAACTAGAACTGAACTAGAACTGAACTAGAACTGAACTAGAACTGAACTAGAACTGAACTAGAACTGAACTAGAACTGAACTAGAACTGAACTAGAACTGAACTAGAACTGAACTAGAACTGAACTAGAACTGAACTAGAACTGAACTAGAACTGAACTAGAACTGAACTAGAACTGAACTAGAACTGAACTAGAACTGAACTAGAACTGAACTAGAACTGAACTAGAACTGAACTAGAACTGAACTAGAACTGAACTAGAACTGAACTAGAACTGAACTAGAACTGAACTAGAACTGAACTAGAACTGAACTAGAACTGAACTAGAACTGAACTAGAACTGAACTAGAACTGAACTAGAACTGAACTAGAACTGAACTAGAACTGAACTAGAACTGAACTAGAACTGAACTAGAACTGAACTAGAACTGAACTAGAACTGAACTAGAACTGAACTAGAACTGAACTAGAACTGAACTAGAACTGAACTAGAACTGAACTAGAACTGAACTAGAACTGAACTAGAACTGAACTAGAACTGAACTAGAACTGAACTAGAACTGAACTAGAACTGAACTAGAACTGAACTAGAACTGAACTAGAACTGAACTAGAACTGAACTAGAACTGAACTAGAACTGAACTAGAACTGAACTAGAACTGAACTAGAACTGAACTAGAACTGAACTAGAACTGAACTAGAACTGAACTAGAACTGAACTAGAACTGAACTAGAACTGAACTAGAACTGAACTAGAACTGAACTAGAACTGAACTAGAACTGAACTAGAACTGAACTAGAACTGAACTAGAACTGAACTAGAACTGAACTAGAACTGAACTAGAACTGAACTAGAACTGAACTAGAACTGAACTAGAACTGAACTAGAACTGAACTAGAACTGAACTAGAACTGAACTAGAACTGAACTAGAACTGAACTAGAACTGAACTAGAACTGAACTAGAACTGAACTAGAACTGAACTAGAACTGAACTAGAACTGAACTAGAACTGAACTAGAACTGAACTAGAACTGAACTAGAACTGAACTAGAACTGAACTAGAACTGAACTAGAACTGAACTAGAACTGAAGTAGAACTAAACTAGAATTAGAACAAATACTATGGATTATAGCCGAATATAACTAATATAAAAACTTTTTTCAACCTGGGTTTGATGTGAAGTTGGCCTTTCCCTACAAATCAAACACAGCCAAAAAGTCTGTTTACTGTGACATGTGGCAAATTCAAAAAAATCCTGATTTATTTAAAATTTATATATTGCTTTAGCTGAACGTTTTGTTATGACAAATGAACTTGCTATAGTTGTAGTTCGTGGCCATAGTTTTCAATAACATTTCCACAACGCAGGGGCATTGAACTTAATTCATATGTAAATATATATATTTTAATGAAAAAAAAAAACTTTTTTATATTTGTATAATATTTTTTTATTATTTTCTTGTAACCAAGAGAATAACGTTTAAAAATTAGTTTTTCTTCTCGATAGGTTTTTTTCTACTAAAATAATGAATGAAGAGTCCATTGTTAACAAAGCTTTTAAAATAATGATAAAAAAACAATGCATTGGCTGTATTTGTAATATATAAAAATAACAATAAGTAAAAAAATATAATAAAGTAAATGCTTTATAATGCTCACTTTTAAAAAATCAAATATTTAAAAATGCTATACAAGTTTTGTTAGTTATTACATTTTTCATTTAGTGATGCATTGATTTGTTTAACCAGTTTATTTTGTTTAGTTTCGCTAACACAGCATTTTGCAAATTTTTATTTTTAACGAAAATAAACAACAAAGTTTTAAATTAAATTCATTTTCGCTTTTTTTTTTTTTTTTTGTAATTTTAGCTTTCTAACTGTAAAATGTATCATGAAAATGTTACAAAAACATATAAATTGAAGCCTCTTTTCTGCATAACATTGTAGGGGTATTGGCTCTTGTTTTAACCTTTACCTTGTTGGAATGTAACCAGGAAGGAGTCTGTAACAAACCGTTTTACTACTAAATGGAATTGTTAGTTTAGTTAAAAAAAAATAAATATTTATATTGAAAAAGAGGAGTATGTTAGGAGTGAGGCCATCATATACAGATGACGAGCTGTTGATTTGTACAAATTTGACATAAAAAAATGTTAAAATTAAAAATACCTTTGTTACTTCCGCATAGCAGGGAACCTGTCAAGATTTTTTTGAAAAATCTTTGTTCTTTTTCACCTTAAATTTATTTTTTAGGGAAAAAAATTACCAATGAAAAATAGCTTCTTATTACATTAGTGAAGAAATTATTTAACATATTTTTTTTGGAAATCCAAGCATAACGGGTGCTACAATTTGTAAGCAAAAAAATAAAAAACCAGAACTAATCAAAAAATTAATTAGGATTGAAACCAATGCAAAGATACATTCTAATATATTTTATTAATTTATATATTTTAATAAAAATTCGAACAAATTCCTATTTCTCTAATTTAAAAAAAAAAAAACTAATGTTAATCCCTGTTTAAATTAATAACTACACGTGGCGAATGAGTAACATTTGATAGAAACATTAAGTATACGCTTAGTTATTTTATTTATTATAAGGATCAAACTATATAATAAGTCTTATAACAAATAAGACACAAAGTAATTTTTAAAATACAACCTTTTTTAAAAATTTTCCTTTATACAACAACAAAAAAAGGAAGAAATCAAACTCACTAAACAACCTTAATATCAATTTCCGAAAAAAACCCTATACCATTTCCTTTATAAATGAGCATTACGTTTATCAAAATTCACTCACGTTAAAAAAAAGAAGAAAAGAAACAGACAACTTCTATTCAACATCTTAATATCAATCAACAAATATGTTTAAAAAAATATAAACAATTTTCCAAACTCAAATTGATGGCAGTGATAACAATCGACATTTGTAACGAGCGAAAAGAAGGAAAATAAAAAAATAAAGAAATCATCCAACAATCAGCCTAAGAACCCTTTAACTAAAACCATGAAATCTGTTTTTAAGATGTAGAAAATCCCTGCCTTTGCTCTTACAAAGTAACTCTCAAAGACAACACAGATTCTCACAAATACATACATAAAACTTTAAGAACATTTTATACAAATTGTAACAATTTTTGAATGATTTTTAAGCTTAAAAATACTTAAATATTGAGAGCCACATACTACATATACACTTGCTAGAATAGAAGCACATCTTTATTCTTAAAGCCAACAATATAAACCTCACAACAACAGCAGCAACAACAATATTAACAATATAAAAAAGTAAGAACTTTAGCAAAAGTAAAAAAAAAAGAAACAAACATATTAAAAAGGATGTAGACATATTTTCTTTATAGGATCTTTTACAAAACGCACAAACGAAAAAAGTTAAAAAAAATCAAATGTAAGCAAACACACATATACATTTACACTTTTACTCATCCTTTGGAAAAAAGTGTAAAAGCAATTTTTCTTGATATTTTTTTTCTTTATTTCTCATTTCAAACAAAATTCACACGCACTTATTATTGTTGTAGATGTTGTTGTTTGATGTTGCCGTAAAACAGCATTTACGGATGTTGCCACATTTATACTTACGTATGTATAAATAAACATAATAATATATGTATTTGCTACAATATAGAAAATTATATATTATATGTTGTAAGTTAAAGTTTATGAAAAATTAGGTAGAGGTTGTGTGTGGCAGGAAGATGATGCCAAACAAACAAGTTGATGTCTGCTACTGCTGCTTCTATAAAATGCTTGCTTTATAATAAATATACATATACGTACATGTTTATGTTTGTAATATAAATATTTTTATTTCCCCCCTTTTTTTAACTTGTTTTCTGCGCTTTTCCTTTCTTTCTCCCTCTTAAGTTATGTTGGTAATAATTCATTTTCAGCAATTTACAACATATTTTTGTATATTTTGCCACTTCTTGGAGCTGATTATCATCAAATTTTCCATTAGCTTTTCAGTTTTTTTTTCTCGATTTTTTTGCTGCAATAAAAAATCACCAACAAAGAAGCAAACGGAAAATAATTTTGTGCAAATGTTTAAAAGTAAAATGAAGTGTTGCGTTGCCTTTGCTATTTTGTCGCGGTGTTAAGACCATCAGCAGCAACAGCAGAATTAAATTTTTACTGAAATTTTGTAACAAACTGTAAGAGATTTATTAACCTTTGAGAATAATAAACATGAAATTCCACTTAATATTTAAATCACCTTTATTGAATTTTTACAAAATTTTAAAAATATTTATGTTCAATTCTATACGGAAATGATAAATTATTACACATTTAAACGAATATTATGTACTTTAGTATTGAAAAATTAACACACTTTTGTTTCGAAAAATAAAATATTATTAAAAGTTTTCAGGAGTCGAGTTTATATTTACTTCAAGTGTCCATAGAAAGAGTAAAAAATTTAATTGTAAAAATTGATTTTCAAATCAACAAGACGTTCGAAATACATATAAACTATCATATCATTAAAAAATATTTTTTCATTTAACTCGTATTAAGTTGAAAATCGTTGAAGCATTTTCCAAGCACACGCTCAATTAGCATTACTCGTTGCCCAGGGCTGTCATACATTACAAAAAAATAAAAGTTAATAAAAATGGAAAACAAATTCCTAATAAAAATAGAAAGCAAACAAAATATTAATTTCCTTATGAAAAGTTCAATATTCTCATAATGTTCCCAATTTCAGCACATTCCACACTAGTTATTTTTAGGGCTTGCTTTTTGCTAGATTTTAATACAATTCCTATTTTTTTTCTCATATTCTAAATATTTGACATAATTTCTATTTGTTTTTTTTTATAAAAATACATACAAATGTTATTTTTTTCTTCTGATATTTGTTTATTTTTGTTGGGTAAATTTTCATAAATTTGACATGACGTGACAGTGAATAATACACGTTATGATTTTTGTGCGATTTTTAATAATAAAACTCTGCAACAATATTGCTGTTACTGCTATTTTACTGTTGTTGTTTTTGCTGTGCATTTTATGATTTTTGTTGTCTGTTGTCATTATTATGATTATTTTTCATGAAACTCACGGTTAAGTGTTTAAGTGTAAAGAGAAAACCGAAACAAAATGTTAAAAAAAGAACAACAATAAGTAAAAAATATTTAATAACTTTTATTTTCTGCATACATACATTAAATTGTTGGTCTGGGGCGGAATTTAAGTGCGTTCGTTGTTATTAAAGGTTTTTGGGGTGTTGTTTTTTTGATGGTAGTAAATTGTATTGTATTCGTTTTTTTAGCAGCACTTTAAAATTATTTTACAGATTCTGTTGGTTTTCGTTTAACAAAAACACTTTAATAAACCACAGCATTTCTGTTACTACCTTTAACACGGTCTAATGTTTTGTTTACACAACTCGTTATTTACTAAAACATCACCAGCATAGACAGAAGTGGATTTTTTTACACCCCAACAGGAACAGGATAATAACCATTATAAGCAGCAGAAGAAAGGAAGTTCAGTTTAATGTCAGCAGGTTGTAGTAATAACGTTGATGTTGCGCAAATACTGTTTATTGTAAACTGTATTGGCACTTTAGGCGGATGTGTCAGTCTTTAATGGTGCCAATGGGAAGTCACGCGTACTTTTGTTTATAACTTTAGCAAAATGTATGTTAACAATAAAAAAACACTCAGAATGTGCAAAAAAAATGTATTTATAGGAGTGTATGTTTGTGTTTATGCGTGTAAAATTGTACAAATATTTTTTCCACAATTACTATTGCATACCTCGACAAATTGTTATTTGTTGTGTAAATTTTCTATGGTTGACTCCGGTATAATTATTACACACATTTTTTTTTTTTTTTTTTTTGTCTTTTTATAGAAGAGGTTAAAAACCTTGACAATATTACATGTTCATTGTCTGGATAAATTGACTTGTACTATTTGCCCAATAATTGGAATGAAACGGTTGTGAGAGGATCAATACAATAGAGTTTTCCTAAAATATTATCTGATGATCAGAAATTCTTGGTATTAAAGATGGACCATTCAATGCAAATAAATTTATAGAAAATGTTGATATTGTTGTTTTTAATGAACCTTTGACCTTCTGGCTTCTGGTACATTTAGTACAAGAAGTAATTATACGTTTTTTGTCTGAATGATTTTTATGTTGACTATAGGCAAAAATTTACTACTCTTAGAATTCATTTAAAATTAATGTATTGTATTATAAAATGAAATTAAATAAAATTGCACATATTAAATATCAGTTAAATTCCCTTTTAAGAGAATCACATGCCTGTTTATAAAATTACATGTTATTGATTAATATCTAATAAGAAAAAACAATATAATCCTGTCACATATACAGTAATGAACTCATCATACCAACCACGTTTTCAGACTGCCAAAAAATCTGTGATAAACAGTAAAGGAAGAAGAAGTATGTCATATGAAAGCTTATATGTATTATTTTTTATTTTCTTAATTTACAATGCTGTATGAATGCGTGAATATTTACTTCTTCTCTATTTTGTTGACTTTTGTTTTTATTTACAATATAAATTTTGTTTCCTCTCTACACGTTTGTAATTTTTTTTTTTTTTTGCTGGTTGGCTTTTTTATACATATTTATACGTAGAGCATGATTTTATTATGATTTCTGGAATCTTACCCATCTTGATTATAACAGTTTGTTTCTACTATTACTATGTATGTATATAAGTAGTAGTGCTAGTGAAATTTTGTTTAACAAAAAATAATAAAAAATATTCGTTGTATCGGAAATAATTACTTACGAATATTTTGTCAGCGGAAGTATAACAAATTACTAAAGTCAAAAAGTTACTTAAAGCCTGACTGTGTATGTATTGTGTGTGTAATTTACTCTTGACTATGTGTATACATAAATATTTTGTCTTATATACATATGTATGTAATTTAAGGTTTAATATACTCTCGAGTAAAATTTTAGCTAGTAACTATAGCTACAATATGTATTTCTTTCTTTTTTTAAGGAATTTTAATAACACAACACATTATGTGTATGCATTGTCTTTGAAGTTGGAGTGTTGTAGTGGAGAGACGTACATAAGTGCTAAAAATGTCTGTATATTGCTGTGTCTGGCTTGTGATAATAATATTTATATTAAACTTGTGGTAAAAACATATACATATTAACAAACATATTTGTATGTGTGATAATGTGTCGGCAAGATCTTGGAAAAAATGTTTCTCTGTTATCGAAATTTATGCATGTATCTGTCACACATACAATTTCATATTTACCCAGTATCTTCCACATATCTAATTACTTAGTGGATTTAATGTTTATTTGTCAAGCTCTAAAATTACATATATTTCTCAAAAGATCAATTAAAAAAATATTTTTTGCCAAAATAAAATAACGACCTTTCAATAAAGTTTTAACGGAGTAACCTTTTAAATATACCTGTAGTCATTTAAAGATAAAATGAAAAAGTTTTGTGCTGTTCTGAACATCTCTTTTAAATTTTTTAAATGGTTTATAGATTTTTCTTCATACAAACTTGTAAAATTACTTGGTTAGAATTACCCCCTAAAACTGCCGGGTGCTTAAACTTACAGTAAATAAAACACGATTATGTGTGCGTGTGCATAAGCTTTTACGTTTCTTTCATTTTCATAAAAATAATTACATTTCATTGTTTTTGTTGATGTTGTTGTTTTTGCTTTATCTGGTTTTGTTAGATGGATGGCATCAAATGAATCGTAAGTAATACACCATCCAGCTTGTATGGAAAAAATTTCCGATTTATTAAGGAATTAAGAAAAAAATGTCAAGTTACAAGTACATGAAGGCAATATTGTGCAGTAGAAAGACAACTTTTTTTTTTTGATTTTTTTTAGAAAAGTTATTAAAATTTCAAAACATTTATGTTTAACATGAATTTTTAATTTGCATCATAAATAACAACTTAAATTGCGACATTTTAAATTGCGATTTTTTACAAAAAATGTATTATAACATATGGTTTATATATTTTGTGGTTATAAATTGCTATTTTAAAATAGGAAATTTTAAGTAAAATTAATGCTTTAGACTTCATAGACCAAATAAATAATAGAGAAGATTTATTAAGAAAATATTTTTTTGGCCTAAAATTTATATTTTAATTTCCTTAATTTTCACTTCTAATGGAACAAAAAATGCAGTTTTATATTCTTATGAAATGTTTAATTAAGTTTTCGTTTAAACTAAATGAACATCTCTTTTGTATTTAAACACAAATACCTCTATTTCTAAGAAAACACAAGTTTGTTTTAAAATAGGAAATTAAATTCGTATTCCAAAAAAAAAAAAACAATTGAAACTAGCTTGAACAACCAAGCAAATTGAAAAATCATTATGTAAATTACAAGCGATTAAACTAAAAGAATTTCGTTTTATTTAATTTCCATTTAACAATTTGCAAATAACAGGCCATGAATATCTAAATTTCAAATTAAGTTCCAATTGTAAGATAGAATATTTAATTGATCGTAAGGAGCAGCTAGCAACAGCAGCAGCTAAAGAAAACTACATTTTTCAATTACCTGAATAAAAAAAAACGTATAAAATGAACACATTGCAACACTATGGCAACTAACTATTCACACTTGAAGTTGTTTAACAATTCTTTTCTTATTTTTACTCAAGCAGAGATTTTATATTATTTTAATTTTAGTTAGTTTTTTCCTATTTCTACTCTTAACACAAACGCATGCAAGTCTTAAAGTTTTTAAGATGATTTTAAAGAAAATTATATCCTTAGCACAGGATTTGAGAATCTCTGTGTTTATGTGTAATAAGGGTATTAGTTGTTGCATGGAAAAGATTCGTATTCAATCACGCCATTGAAGGGAAACACTAATGCAATGATAGTACGAGTATAAGAAAATATGTGTGTATGTGTATTTCTTTTTCTTGCAAAGGAATTATAATGATAATACACACATAGACATGTATAAATCTATTGCAATTTTAGTTACTATATGCTTGCTTTTGTGATTGTTTCTTTATTCTATGGAAAAATGTATGTGAAGGTATTTTACCAACTATTTATTTTTTATTTCGAACAATAAACAGCAGTAGCAGATTTTTTTTTTAAATTTCCTGAAAGCGGAAATCTATTTAAATTGAATTTTATTCTTTAGTAGAGAGTTTTACTCAACTACATACAAATATATATATTTTTTCTTCTTTTAATATTTTACATCTTATATATACGAAAGTACTGGAATATAAAAATAAAATAAACTGACAAAAGAATAGAAGAATGTGCAAGTGATTTAGTGCAGCAGAGACAGAGGAAAAGCAACGAAAATGTTTTGGAAATGAGCAAGGAGAGTGTGTGTGTGTACGTCTGTCTTCAACAGGAAAACAAAACTGCAATTGTTACAAACTTACACATATATTTATGTATGTATAAGCATGCATGTATGCCATTCTAACTCATACAAGCAAAGCTTGGTTTAGTTTCTAAGTATAATACACATTACTACTTAACAAACTCAATGCAACAAATGAAGCAGCAGCATTGCAAGGTAATATCTACTACACTCTACTATAGCAAACATTTTCTATTTTACTGTTGCTGCTATTGTATTCTTCACTCATGCTCAAGTTGAGTTGTTAAGGCCTAAAGGATCTTATTATAAAACCATTTAACAATATAGCAGCAAACAGTAGCTGCAACAGTAACAATTGCTTAAACTTTTATACATGCAACAGCATTAGTTGCAGGGGGAGCATTTCAAACAAAAAGAAAAAAACAACTGCTAAGGAAGAAACTGAAACAGTAATATAATTTCCTTCAACATATACTTTATTTAGCTTACGTTACGCATTATGAACATTAATATGACCAACAAGAACTGAACTAGAACTGAACTAGAACTGAACTAGAACTGAACTAGAACTGAACTAAAACTGAACTAGAACTGAACTAGAACTGAACTAGAACTGAACTAGAGCTGAACTAGAACTGAACTAGAACTGAACTAGAACTGAACTAGAACTGAACTAGAACTGAACTAGAACTGAACTAGAACTGAACTAGAACTGAACTAGAACTGAACTAGAACTGAACTAGAACTGAACTAGAACTGTACTAGAACTGAACTAGAACTGAACTAGAACTGAACTAGAACTGAACTAGAACTGAACTAGAACTGAACTAGAACTGAACTAGAACTGAACTAGAACTGAACTAGAACTGAACTAGAACTGAACTAGAACTGAACTAGAACTGAACTAGAACTGAACTAGAACTGAACTAGAACTGAACTAGAACTGAACTAGAACTGAACTAGAACTGAACTAGAACTGAACTAGAACTGAACTAGAACTGAACTAGAACTGAACTAGAACTGAACTAGAACTGAACTAGAACTGAACTAGAACTGAACTAGAACTGAACTAGAACTGAACTAGAACTGAACTAGAACTGAACTAGAACTGAACTAGAACTGAACTAGAACTGAACTAGAACTGAACTAGAACTGAACTAGAACTGAACTAGAACTGAACTAGAACTGAACTAGAACTGAACTAGAACTGAACTAGAACTGAACTAGAACTGAACTAGAACTGAACTAGAACTGAACTAGAACTGAACTAGAACTGAACTAGAAATGAACTAGAACTGAACTAGAACTGAACTAGAACTGAACTAGAACTGAACTAGAACTGAACTAGAACTGAACTAGAACTGAACTAGAACTGAACTAGAACTGAACTAGAACTGAACTAGAACTGAACTAGAACTGAACTAGAACTGAACTAGAACTGAACTAGAACTGAACTAGAACTGAACTAGAACTGAACTAGAACTGAACTAGAACTGAACTAGAACTGAACTAGAACTGAACTAGAACTGAACTAGAACTGAACTAGAACTGAACTAGAACTGAACTAAAATGAACTAGAACTGAACTAGAACTGAACTAGAACTGAACTAGAACTGAACTAGAACTGAACTAGAACTGAACTAGAACTGAACTAGAACTTTACTAGAACTGAACTAGAACTGAACTAGAACTGAACTAGAACTGAACTAGAACTGAACTAGAACTGAACTAGAACTGAACTAGAACTGAACTAGAACTGAACTAGAACTGAACTAGAACTGAACTAGAACTGAACTAGAACTGAACTAGAACTGAACTAGAACTGAACTAGAACTGAACTAGAACTGAACTAGAACTGAACTAGAACTGAACTAGAACTGAACTAGAACTGAACTAGAACTGAACTAGAACTGAACTAGAACTGAACTAGAACTGAACTAGAACTGAACTAGAACTGAACTAGAACTGAACTAGAACTGAACTAGAACTGAACTAGAACTGAACTAGAACTGAACTAGAACTGAACTAGAACTGAACTAGAACTGAACTAGAATGAACTAGACTGAACTAGAACTGAACTAGAACTGAACTAGAACTGAACTAGAACTGAACTAGAACTGAACTAGAACTGAACTAGAACTGAACTAGAACTGAACTAGAACTGAACTAGAACTGAACTAGAACTGAACTAGAACTGAACTAGAACTGAACTAGAACTGAACTAGAACTGAACTAGAACTGAACTAGAACTGAACTAGAACTGAACTAGAACTGAACTAGAACTGAACTAGAACTGAACTAGAACTGAACTAGAACTGAACTATAACTGAACTAGAACTGAACTAGAACTGAACTAGAATTGAACTAGAACTGAACTAGAACTGAACTAGAAATGAACTAGAACTGAACTAGAACTGAACTAGAACTGAACAGAAATACAATTCTCAGAAACCCAAATAAATTTATGTAGGCTATTAGTTGGTCACATGAGTTTCCGTAATTGAATGTGTTTCTCTATTAATGCAGTTGTTGCTGTTTTATGCATTTTTTGCTCAAATATTAAATTTTTACTTGTTTCACATGCTTATTTCCAATTCAATGGATAATCATCATCAAGCATAATAGTAAGAATAAACAGAAAAAAACTTTTCCAAACAATAACAACTACTACCACTACCTCAACATATTCCTATTTCAAAAAATAAACTTACAACAGAAAAAATAAATAGTTCAGTATGCTATGTGTATGCGTGCAACATACAGGTGAGTGTTTAATGGTTGACTGACTGAATGACTGGTTAGCTAACGGACAGACATGCTCTCGCTTGCCATTTAGCCCGGCAAAATTTCTTTAAAAATGCAGATTTGTTTCAATTATTTACTCATATGTGTGTTGGCTTTTTTTCGTTGAAAAAATGCAAAGAGAATTGAAGAATTATCGAAACAAACAAGTGCTGGTGAAATGAAGTTTATACTTTTAGCATACAGCTAAAAAAATAACAAGAACATATGTATGTTAGTATGTATGAATATGTGGGAGATATGATTATTTTGTATGCAAAACATTGAACAGAAAAAGGTGTGAAGAAATAAATCTATAAACAAGTATTTTATACAAACACATACAAACGATAAATACATACGTATGTATGTATGTATGTATGTATGTATGTATGTATGTATGTATGTATGTATGTATGTATGTATGTATGTATGTATGTATGTATGTATGTATGTAACGTACAGGTTCAAGTGTTTGGCTATTTTGGAAGAATGCAATGTATTCCTTTGCCAATTTTTATAGTAGTTTATTTTTTAATACAGAATTGTTTATAGTACCTAAACAATTTAGAAAAACAAAGTTTGAAACAGCCACATCAAATTGCAGGGTATTTTCATTCCATCATTCATTTACTTGCAAATACTTACTATTGTTAAGTGTAAAAGTATGCCAAGATCTTACGAAAGTAGAAAGATGCAGATACGAGGTGCCTATGATGAATTTAGATTAAATTTATTGTTCTTAAAAGGTAAAATTTACTGACAAATATCAAAGCAAATGTTGTTACAATTAAGAATTGTTCCCTTAAAATATCATAAGTTTATCAACTATTCCTCGTAAAGGATTCTATGCATTTCTGTGTCCAAACAAATAAATATTTGCATTTCATCATAAATACATATTCTGTTCTCAAAAAATGATACAAAAGTGAAGGTACATATGTATTTACAAACATAAATGCACATATATTTGTATGTAGGCAGTATATTTACAAACTAACATACATACATATGAGTTATATGCAGTTAGACATTTAATGCCTTATTCACAATCATTTATTAAAAGTTTATAGAACAAGATTTGTATGAAAAATTTGTCTAATAAGCCTTTGATAAAATATTAACATAAGAAACAACGTAAAACCCACATAATTTACACAATAATCATAACTAAATGTAAAAACTGCAGCAGAAACATAAAAGATCTACAACTACAAAAGTAAAATATTTACTGTTTTTATAAACAAAATATTTTGTAAACATTTTGTTGTTTATTTATGAAATTTATGCAGATGTTTATAAACGCAACCAATACTTATTACAAAATCACAAGTATAATTTCTATAAACATATACATAGGTAAACACAAATACTTATGCATGTTATATAACAACCAACACACAAGCAAAAGGCATTAGTATGCATTATAGAATGTTTATTTTTCTAGGTGTTAAGATTTAAATAATACTCACATAATTTCCGGCAGTTCGAATGGACTCTACCATAGACGCATTACCACTGTTCATGGGTAATAGAATACATCTCTGTTAAATAACTAAGTGATGATTGACTTATAAATTTGATAAACATATGAAAAATTTAGTCAACAAGTTATAACCTTACTACTTGCGAAACTTCTGGGAAATATTTTGTGAGTTTATACACGCAGATATTTTAGTTTATACATACTAAATACATTTTCACAAATACATATTTTATTTACACATTATACCTGAATTTATGCTACTAATGCTGAATGTGTTTTAATACGACATTTTTTGACATAAACATAATGTTATTCGAATTTCTTAGAATACCATAAAATTGTTGAAAGAAATATAATATTAGATGAAAATACGTTGTATAATAAAAGTATTCACTCGATCAATACCATGATGATATAATTAGCTCTATAACATAACATAAAAATATTGACATAAATATTTCAACATTATATGTCCCATTGTTCAGACTCAAAAGATGTTTTTTTTTTGGAAGGACAGACATTTCTTCTAATAAGCAATTTGAATAATTTTCAAACTTTTTCTAATGTCATTCCTTAAGATTCTTCTTTACAAGACCCATCGATCGGACAGTTGGAGGATTAGTTTAAAAGTTTCGCCCTTTGATCAATAGAAAACATTTTGTTAAAATTGTATTCTTTAATATTCTCTCCCCGAAGCTTCATAGATTCTACAACAAAAAAGGACACAAATCTCTTAATAGTTATAGAAGTTTATATGTATTCAAAATATATATACAAGCTATATACTAAAATCGGGAGATATAAGTTGTTGAATATTTCGAAATTAAATTTTGTCAAAAAAATATATTTTTTCCACAATTTGTGGTAGTCTAATATTCTAAATATGTTAAAATGCCAGAGAAGTCTTCAATGATATTAATGTATTTATATAGATGTAAATGTAGTAATTTTTTCTCTTTTGCATGTTCATATGATGCAAATATTTTCTTAAAAATTATATAAATTAAAACAAAAAAGTAGGTATGAAATGTGCTGAATAGAGTGCATTTTTAAGACTACAAACAACATAAATGTTTAACTTATATTAAGTTTATAAAACTTTTGATGTTGGTTCTTGCGTTGCACAAAAACAAAAAAAAACAAAGTGGCAGCATAACATGTGGTTAAAATTATATTTGTAATCTTTTGTTTTAAAGTTTTAAATAAAATTCTTTCAACAATTTAAGTTTTAATTAAAAAGAGGAAGAGCAGAAAAAAATTTAAGAAAAATTGACATTAATAAGAAACTTAATAATAAGAAAAGGTGTAGATTAATTCAACAGAAATTCCACAATATTTACATTATTCATTAAAGTCATAAATTTATATTTCATGTAAAATGTTACACTTTTTACATCAAAAGAAAAAAAAACTACTTTAAAACTTTTTTTAGCTACTGTATTGTTTTTCCATTACCTAAAAATTTAGATTAGATTGCATAATTTTTCAAATTTGCATGCACAATTTTCCGGTTTTTTTTTCTACAAAAACATAATTGTATTCAACCTTTTTCTCATGTTTAATGAAATACAAACTACAAGTTTTGAAAAACAAAACCAAAGAAAAAAGGAGAACGAACATAAACTGTCATACTGACAAATTTCCTTCACATCAATTTAATGTGAAGTTAAAATATGTGTTGAACGAATTACAGCATTGAATAAAAAAATATGTATATAGAGAAAAAAACAACAACAATTTAAATAGCTTTTTCTCAGCCAATAAATATGCAAACACATATACCGATGTATACATATGCCGCAACACTTTTGACAAACTTCAAAAAAAAAAAAAACGAAACTGTCAACTCGTCTAGAATTCATAGTCAATTTTGAAGTTACCACAAGAAAGTGTCGCTATTGCAGCTCATACATACAAGAAGAGACATGTTGAAAAAGAATTGGAAGAAAAAAAAATAAAGGAAACTTCAACACTTATGAAGTGTCCTTTTACGTTATTTCTTGATATGTCTGTATTTGTAAGTATTATTAATATGCGAAGTCAGCCTAGAAAGTGTTTTAAATAATATGTCTGCTCCCGTATTCATCTGGGTTGCAAGCTTAATGTATTTTGATGTTTTACTGATTACTTTTGACTATTTCTGACTAAAACCTACAAAACTGAAATCTTTGATACACGGTTGTCAGATCTTACAACGTTGTCAATAAAATGTGAAAAAATGTTATCGTTTGAACTTACAATTTTTGCTTTGAAACGAAAGATCATTTCCAACGGTGTAAGATCTAACAACCGTCTATACATAGCTTTACTGTCAAACATTAAAATAACACATTTTTACAAATTCTCCATTCTCCAGCAGATCATTTCCAGGTGCAGATAATTAAAAAGACCATTTAGGCCTTATTTCACAGTGGTCTCTTTCAAACACTGGCTTCTTACACTCCGGTAGCAATTTACGGATATGGATATCTCAAGTGCTTGAGCTATCCAATATCTAATCATTGCTTAACTTCCCAAATGCAAAAACTTCACTTTCGTTTACAACCATGCAGATGGGATGGAGTCGGAGACATTATTCTTACTTACAAAGAACACACTTTGGTATGAACAACGAGAACATACATCATCTTTCATCATTCACTTCTTGTTGGGTATCTGTTGTCATCGGCAATAGCACCGAACTTATCCCGAATTATAGACTCTACAGTTCTTTAATCTTTTAACAGCAAATTAATCATCCCGCGATTTTGGGTTTTAATCACGTTCTAGATCACTGTGCTAGTTTGGTTTAAACAAGTTTTTAACACGGTTTATTATATTTCGTCTTCAATATTAAATTAATTAAATCTTTTCTCTCAATAATACATTATTTTTCAAAATCAATTTTTAAGGGATATAAATTTTTAATAAATTTTAAAATTTCCTTCGCTATATAAAGACATAGGATATGTTTTTTGCTTTCCTATTATATTTAGTATCTTTATGTTAACTAAACTAAAATATACACCTTTTCTAACTTGCCACATGTAACCTCAAGGTAAAATTGGTATAATGTGTTACTAACACACAAATAAGTGTGTATGTGTAAATATAACTTTGTGTGTGTCTAAACATTAACGAAGAAGCAAATGCATGTCAACATAAATCAAAGTTTACTGACAACCCAAATAAGATTTTTTTCCATACTTTCTTCAGCATTGTGTATGTGTGTTTTATTAGGAGAGTAACTTTTTATTACAATTTCAAAGAAAAGTTAAATTTGAATATAATAAAGTTTAAATAAAAAACAATAATTGAAATAAAATTAATAAAAATATAATGAAGCAAAAATAATATGTTTTGAGTTCCCAAAAAGTTACACCCCTACTTTTTATAACCGAAGTCTATAAAATAAATACATATTTATGTAATCGTAGAACTACTATATAATACAGTAAATAATCAGCAACAGCAAAGGAAAAAAATTGCTACAAGTTTAGGTCCTTATCAAAAGGTCATTGTACGGGAATGATGGTGTCTTGTTCTGTTGTATTTTTATTTTCTCCAACATTTTAGTGGTTTTTAAGTTGGTTTGACTTTTGGTCGTTTTGGCTGTTTGATTTGCGGTTTTACCCACTGGGCTCATAAATTTCTAAATAAAAATACTGTTAAGATTTCAAACAAACACTGTATTGGGTTGGTGACTGTTCGTTCAGCTTTTTCTCAGTGCTTGACCTTTTTTGCAGCTCGGGGCCAAACAAGGATTTGTTATTGCAATGTCTAGGGGACTTAAAAGTTGGTCAGCAAATTTTAATAGAAATAGAAATTAATAAAAAATATTGTTTTTCAAATAAGCAAAACTGTCAATAGTTTTTTTATTTATATGTTTTTTTTTCTTGCTGACAGTTTATTTCTAAAGTAGTTTTGGTTTATTTGTATACAAATATTGGATTTTATTAGTTTTTGAACGGAAAAGAAAAGTGATGAAATAAGAGAGTTTTCAAGAAATTTTTAATTTAAAGAATTTCGAAGAAATTTAATGGAAATATTTATTAGTTTCAAATTCTGATTGTTATAAAACATTCTTATTATTTAAACTTTTCAATAATTTACTAATATTTATTGCAATGTTGTGATATTTGTGTAAATAAATAAAAATCTGTAGACTGTTAAATCTGTGAATATAAACCTCAATTCCTTTTTAAGAAATTATATACTTTTTCTTTTCTTTAAGTTTTTAGGACTTTTCTCTAAAACTTTTCTCTTTTATGAAAGTTCCAAATGAATTTTGTAATTGTTAAACTGTGCAATATTTTAACATCATTTATCAAAGAAGATTATTTTTAAACATGTTTCTTTTACTATTTTCCATAATATTTTTTTCCAAAAATGATTTTTAAAAGTTTCGAGTTGAAGCAAGTTTTTTTTTCTCTTCTCTATACACTTCCATATTTTTTTAGTATCAATTTGTTTTTTTTTGTGATATATTTAAGTTAAGGTCATAATCATTACCCGCTTAAACGTCAGCATCATAATCGTAATCTTCATTGTACTTTTATGGCTTTTTTCGTTACACAAAAAGAGGTCGGTAGGAATTTTAACTATTTCCGACAATATACTTTAACTTTGCCATATATGTAATTGCATGTAAGTGGGACTAAATCAGGAAGTCTCTTGTCTGTAAAATTTTTAAGTTTGTGACAAATGTAAGTTATTGTATGACACATAAAAAGTCCCTCATTCACACCCCTAAACTGTATATTCTCTACTCCTTTAAATACATTTATTTAAAGAACATAAATATAATAAATTCGGTTCCATTTGGAAAAGGTTTTTTTTAAAAATCATTCAATTCCTAAGTTTTTCTTAAATCATAAGATTTTACAAATGTAAACTCCATTTAGACTCCAAAAGTTACACCTATTGTAAAATTGTCTATTGGTACACATAGTAGATATATATTACAGTTAAAAAATATATTTTTTTATTCAATTTTTTTCTATATTGAATGCAGACAGACTCTTTTATATTTAGACAGTAAATCATAAATATAATTTTGCTGTTTTCCTCTTTTTTGTCTTTGCTTCCGAACTGTAGTATTATTTGCTCTAAAAGTGCAAAGTTTCTTTATTGCGTTTTTTTTCTCTCCTGCAAGCACTCTTCTCTATAGTAAGTGTGTTGGTTTTTTTCTCATTATTTGTCTACTTGCTGTAATTGAAGTCCATGGAATAGATGATAAAAAGGTTAAATGGTCAAATTGTTTGGAAATATTGCAAAAGTATTTATACACACTTTACTTTCATACACAAACATACAAGAAGAAACACACAAACAAACATTTTAACATCAAGACATAACATTTGCTGTTATGTCGATAATGTCTCTGCTTATTTGTCATTGTTGTCATTTTTGTTACAGTTGTCTGTATCTTAAGGACATTTCATAATAAAATGTCCTTTTTTACATGCTGTTTTGTTGTTGTTGTTGTTTTTATGTCATTTCTGTTGTTATTGTTGTTGTTTTTGTAGCTTTAACATAAAGTTATTGTAGTTAACCTGTGGGTTAAACAATTCATAAGAGTGTTTATGGTGGTGAAATGATGTCTGTCGTTTAAACTTAAACTCTGCTGATGTTCATGTCGATGTGAAAGTCTTAAAAGTCTCAAAATATATAAAATATGCAATGTAGAGTTCAATGTGAAAACATTTATACTTTAAAGGTTAATTTAAGGCAATTTTAATATACTGTCAAATGCAGATGAAAGGATAATAACAAAAATTCACTTGTATTAAAATTAATATTATTGGAATATTATTAATATAAATTCTTATTAAATATACAAATTATTAAGCAGGAAAGTAAATCTACAAATAAGTTTTGCAATATCTAGTTATTCTAAAACTATTATGCAAAAATCAAAAAGAGATACAAAATTTAGTCGGATTGGATTTGAGCCCAGGCATTTAATTTTTACTTTTTATGATTTTGATTGAAATTGGAAGATTGATCACTTTTTTCTAGCAGTCATTCTTCTTACATACTGATATGGCTTAATACCATTAGAAAGTATACTTTGACGTATTTTTTCTTCATAAGTCTGTAAAATTCTAAAATGAATCTGATCACGTTTTTTAAATTCCTTAAAGTAAAAAATTTTCTTATAATATCACCTAAACACAAATCGTAAACCCCTTAAGGTTTTTAACACACAAACTACCATTAAACTCACATTATTTAAGAACAAGTGCGAATATTTGTGACATTTTTATTAATTGTTTTATTTCAAACCAATGCCTTTTAATTGCTCTAGTTTTTGTAGGTCTTTGAAGATACAAATGAAAATGTTTATTCTACTTATTTTCTTTTTATATTTATAATAACAATTTAAGCCTGTTTTGCTTTTTTACACAAAACTCTTAGCATAAGCACAGCTACACTACTACATAGGTAGATGTTTGAAACAACCATTCTACAAGCAATCCTTTAGAGAATTGCTGTAACATTGAAATGGTAGTACGGTGACAGAGCAGACTCTCATACATACTTATATTTCGTATTAAAATTATGTGGAAAAATAGTTTTTAACGTTACATATTTTTCTACAGTTTACACAATATTTTTGAATGATTATTTCGTTTTTTTTTCATATTTTTCAATTTAATATTAACAAAACAGTTGCAAAAGATTTTAATTATAACTACTTGCAAACACAGTTTGAATCTTTAAGGATTTATCACATAAATGTCAAAAGAATGTAAGGAGCAAAAACTCAAAAAAATAAGCAATGCAGTTGTGGGAAGGGCAAAAAATATTAAATTCTTTTAAAAGCACGACGACGGCATAGTGACACATATACATCAGGTTTCTTGTCATCACCGTTAACATACATATACATCCTCGTATATAAATATAAAAATAATAAAATGCAATTCATATAAAAACTATTTTAAATGCAAGTAGTAAAAATGTAGGTTCCTTTGCCTTTATAATTATTATTTTTTGTTCGCATTTATTTTGTTTGTTTTTTCGTTCGTTTAAAGCATTTATTTCTTATAGTTCTGTAAAACTAATTTATAGAAATGCTCTTAGAAATTAGAAAGCACATTGCACTGTTGTCATAAGCCGAACGACAGTATGATAAACAGATATGCTAGTTTTGACATTAGCAACATTAGCCAACTTTTTTGGAAGAGAGTTAAGCTAATCTATATGTGTGTGTGTACTGTTGCCGCGACAGCATCAACAAAGTTGACAACATGGCAAATATGTGTCATAAGGGGCTCCAAAAAATGACTTAATGTGGTTCATGACAGCTGAGCATGAATTCCGCTTTAATCTTGATAAATGATTTCTTATACATGCACGCTCTTACAAACACAGATATTATATTTAATACACCAACTATTCTGTATTCTAGTATACTCTTAGCACTTACTACGAAATTTTCCCCCTTGGAGTATTGCAAGTTTGTTCGGTTTGTATATGCGTAAGGCTGTGTGTATGAATCTGTGTTTGAAGCAATGTTAAAAGCATAAACTTTGTTTCCTTTTTATAGTTTTTCATAGTTTTTACTTTTATGCGACGACGACAATAATAAACCAAAGTTTTTTTAGTTTTAGCAAATATTGTTGTTGGTTTGTTATGTTCCCGCATTTATGTTTTCCCGTAGTATTACTATAGTAACAAACTAAATCACAATGGGGTTTTAATCCAAAAGAGGAAATATTAAGAAACTTTTTTAGATCTAGTTCAGTTCTAGTTCAGTTCTAGTTCAGTTCTAGTTCAGTTCTAGTTCAGTTCTAGTTCAGTTCTAGTTCAGTTCTAGTTCAGTTCTAGTTCAGTTCTAGTTCAGTTCTAGTTCAGTTCTAGTTCAGTTCTAGTTCAGTTCTAGTTCAGTTCTAGTTCAGTTCTAGTTCAGTTCTAGTTCAGTTCTAGTTCAGTTCTAGTTCAGTTCTAGTTCAGTTCTAGTACAGTTTTAGTTCAGTTCTAATCTTAACCAAAAGTAGTAAATAGTAAATTTTTATTTGTTTAGAAATTTAGGGATATGTGTGTATGTAAGGTACACTAGACCCATGGTGATGTTTTGGTGTTATAGCATTTCTCGCGTTTATTCTTCTTGTAGCTTTCATTGGTAGATACATACTTTATTGCGCTTGTGTATATAATATTGTTGACAATGGTTGTTTGTCAGTTGGTTATAACTACTGAGAGATTATCATTTCTGGAGCTTTCATCCTTTATTTTATTATGATTTCATTTCAAATTCTGTAACTATGTTTCCTGTGTTACTTTCAAATTCACTAAAGCACATATTACACACTCACATCCAGACATATTTCCGCTTCCTAAAATGAAGCTTTTATTTTGTCAAATAAAAATAGTTTGGAGTATGATCTAAAAGATAGAAAAAAGAGGAGAAGAAACAAGAGAATAAATGAATGAAACAAATATTATTTAAAAGATTAGTCTGTGTTTTGTTAGCATTTGTGTGCTTCTCCTGATGCTGCTATTCCATTTAACTAGGTGATGCCATTTCTGTTTAAAGACATATGAAAGTTTCCTCCAAAGGTTCATAATGTTGAATTTATTTCCATTTAGTTTGTACTGCTGCTAAAATATTAGTGGTTTTACCCAAATTAAAACCACTGTCATGGTTGAGTTCACTGGTGTTAGGGGTTTTAATGTGACATAATAAGTCGCTGATAAAATTAGTAAGTTTTTGTTTAAAAATCTCCCCCAAATTTTTTGTTTATGATAAATCATTAAAGCTGTGATTGAGGTGTAAAAAAGGTTGCTGCTGTTAATCCTACTGGATTTACAAAGGTTTATAAGTGGTTTAGTAGTTGGTAGTAAGGAGCAGCTGCAAATTGAATATGTTCTGAACATGACAGGGATTTAAAATTTATTATTTCATTAGACACATTTAAACACACATACACACGTATTTACCTTTAGGTAAGTATTTAACAATTAACGTTTATAACTATTTGTTGTTTTCCACTTAATTTTGCACCCTTTGCTAATGACATTCAAATTTACTCTAGAACGCTTAACGATTATATCAGAATTTTCTACTCGTATACACAAATCTAATGGAAAAATATTTTATTAATTTCAAATGCATATGCAACCTTGCACATACAAACCTAACAAGCGAGAATTGAACATAACTATTACATTAACTACGAACTGTGATTTAATGTATCATGCATGAATTACTTATTTATTATTGTTGCAGTTGTAGTAGGGATGGATAATGATGGATATGATAATGATGTTCGAGTATCTAAATGTAAAATGTTTTAATGAGCTTATAAGATATGGATAAACACACGTACGCCGTACACCTGCTTATAAGCATATACTATGCACCATTAAATTTATACATGCAAACACTTTTAAATCGTAACAATTTTCCCTGTTTTTGTTGTTAGTACTGTGTTTGCACACTGGGTACACGGTGAGTGCGAGTAATGTCAACAAAAAATTAATTTTTCAATTAGTTTCTAATTGTTTTCGAGTGGTTGTACATGTTTTAAACACATACAGAGAAAGGGTAGAAAATAACATTTAAACAGAAATGTTAACTGCATGCGTGGGTAGGTTAAACATTTTTTTTAAATGTTGAATTAATTAAGGTTTATGGAAAAAATTGAAGTCTTTGTTAAAATGTACTTGTTGCAGATTAGCGTAGAAAGCAAACCAGAATCTACTGTCTATTCCTCCGAATGCGAACGATAATTTCACAGTAACAAAAGCACTTTTTCGAATTTATTTATTGCTTTCATTATAAAATTAGCAAAAACTTTTTCGTTCCATTTTGAACGAATGTGCATCACTTGAAGTAAATATATTAAAAACAATAATTTCAATTCCACTTAAAAAACTTGAAGTGATTTTATTTCATTTTCTGAAAAAGAAAAATAATAAAAAGCCTGTACTTATTTTCTTTTGTAAAAATTAAATTTACCCTCCCTTGTTAAAAAAAGTTATTACAATACTAAATGTTCTCCATCACATCTATTACCAAGTAATAATTTGAAGTTGTACAAGTGTTAATTGTATGTGTGTTTGTGAGAGTATGTATGAAAAATCACATACTCACGCACATAAAGTGAAAACAATCAGCTTGATGTATTGTTTACTTGCAACTTGTTTCTCTAGACTTAATTGCATAATTGCATTAAATAGTGTTGTTGCATTTATTACACTTTTTCTTCCTCTTCTCCAATCTCTACCTGAAAACGATCTAATAATTGCATACAATAATGTGTATTTGTTTGAACAAACACATTTACTTATATACATAACCTGCAGTGTTAAAGGTATCAATTAAAAGATTTGCAAACTGGAGGAAGCTCCAGAGGGCTCAATGACGCCGATTCTTTACTAATTTTTTTTCTTCTAACTATAAAGTAACTAATTATGTACCACTTACATGTCCTGCAGAGATTTATTTTCATCTGAAGGAAATTCAGATGAAATAAACCCATTGTTTAAACATTTTATAGAAAACTCTGAAAAAGTCATCAGTTTCATTAAAAAACAAGACAATTTTAGAATGATTTGCCAAAACGGAGTCCCTTTGACTCTAATTGACTGATTGCGCTCAGTAGACTAACACATTAATCATATTAGAATGATTGATTTTTAAATTTTTTTTTCAAAAAATTCGAATTTATCCACAAATTGTTTTAATCACTGATAGACAAAATATAGTCATGATATAGACTAGACTATAGACTAGACTCTAGACAAAACTAAAAGTGTTATTGTATTTAGTTAACTGCGTATAAAACTATATATAAGATGGGAAAGTAGTTGCCCATCTTTACCGCTTTAGCTACAGTCCCCCTACTTTTCTTCTCAATCTGACAACTATATAACTTTTCAAGTCAATGAACTTAAGAGTCCATAATTTTTCGTAACAATTTTCAGTTAATATATTTTCTAGTAATTAGAAAGCAATTAGCAAGAATTGCATTTCATTCCAACCAAAATGAAGTATGAAGTTTCTATCATTTTCCCCTGTTGGTGAGATTATTGGGTAAAGGAAAAAAGATTTTACTAAATTATTCAGAATCAATATTTTTCATACATATATACACGCAAAGGAGAAACATGTTTCGGCATGGTTATGGCATAATATAATATATTAATAATATATTTTCAATTTTTTTGTTATTATAAACATTTATGTGCATTGTATGGATACTTAAAACAAATATAATTACGTTCATGTTTGTGATAAACTTTTCTAAAGGATACAATTACAAAACTATTGTGAATAAGTTATTTATATCAAAATTGATTTGTAGTATAAAATTTTGAAGAAATCAAGTTTGTATAAAAAATTACACTCTTTTTCAGCTGAAATTAAAACATTTAAAAAGTTATAACGTTTAGCATTTCGTTTAGTTTTTCCAAAGAAATTATAATTTCAAAAACCCAATATTATAACTAAATGTAGGCGAGTGTGTTTCTAATGTGGTAACTTTGTCAAAAACAGTAATAAAATAAATAAAACAAACGGCAAACAAAAAACAGTATCAAGTCATTAGTTAATTGTTATTCTTTTCAAACTCTACAGGAGAGAGTTTCATAATATTTCTTCATTTTGCGGTGCTCGAGTTATAAGTATTTTTCAGAAATACAACTTTTACCATCTAAGAGTAAGTTAAGGAATAATAACACACATACTAAGGGTGGAAGTAAACAATTTTATACTTTGTGAGTAATTAAGCTCATAAACACTGAGAATTTAGTACTCATACTCCTTTTACAAACATAAACATATTCATATATACATACATTCACACTAACACACTTATACTTAAGTAAACATGCTAATTGTTTTATCAGAAAAAACAATTATGTAGAAGTGTGTACAAAAAGGAAAGTAACGTGTCCTTTCATGTGTTCTAAAGTTTGTGACAAACTATAAAATTAAATTAAGAGAAATAAATTAAATAAAACTATATTTAATCATCTTATGACACCTGTACTGAAGTAAATACTTATATTAAAGAACATTTTTATACTTTTCACTTTCCTGAGAATATTAATATAAGTTGCGAAATCGATTAAGCCATATTAACTAACCGTATTTTAAGCACAAGTGTGGCCTCCGGTAGGTTAGTGGTTAGAGTTCTAGTCTGGTAGACCGGAGTTGGTAGGTTCGATTCCCATCTGAGGCACTGATTAAGGATAGGCCCGATAGAGGCCTAGGTGTATTTCTTCGGATTTGATGTATATATGTACATCCTCCTTTCAAACTAACTAACTACAATTTTTATATTTCATTTTACAGCCGCCAGCATTATGAAACCAGAAAATAAATATGTTGGCTACTTAAAGGACTATTGTTCTAATTGTACATTGGCCGGTTTCAGTTATATTGCCAATACAAAGTAAGTACTTTTCGTGTCTTAATAAAATATTAGTCGACTAAAGGGAACGGTTACAAAAAACATTTGTATATTACCATTAGACGACTCATAGAAATAGTCCATTCATTAATGTTCTAAAGAGGTCATGATTTTCCTTTGCTTAAACATTTTTAAGAACTTGTTCGTGCTGTTTAGGGCATTTTTCCTAATCACTGATTTTAAAGTTATATTTGTATTTAATTTGTATATAATTATCTTTATAGCCTTCATGTTATCGAACGTATATTTTGGTTTATATGTGTAGTCATATCAGCTTTTGGTTCTTATGTCTTGATCAGCCAATATCAGCGTGATTTTAACAGTCGTGCTGTTAGCATTGTTTATGAAAGTCTACCATCCACCCATAGCATTAATTTTCCCACTGTAGCGGCCTGTGATATGTATAATAAATATGAGGCTTTACCGAATTTGATTGATTTTGTGGAGGAGTAAGTTTAATATTTTAATTTTAGTAATAATGCAATAATTTTTTATCTGAAACAAAATTTTTTCTAATCAAAAGCTTCTAAAATCCTTTTCTAAAAAGCTTGAATAAAGAATCTTTAAATAACTAATAAATTTTAGTTAAAAATATAAAAATATGTTAGAAAAAAGCTCAAGTTTTTTAGGATAAAAAGCTTGTTAAGAGTCAAAATTTATCGATTTTAATTCAATTCGAAATTTGTTTACATAGTAATACGCTCTTATTCCCACAGACTAGATGGTCCCGATGCCAAAGATTATAGTTATGAAATAGAAAACTTTATAAGTTTTTTAGTTTATCCGTATATTTATCGAGAAGGTAACATCAAGTCCTGGTGTAAAGTCAAGTGTTGTACAGAGTGTCCCAAGGACAATTTACGTGATTTATATCACCGGGTAAAGTTTCCTTAAATCGTACAAGTAACTATCAAGCTATTTTAATTGAAATATAAATTTTTCCTTTTTCAACAGTTTAAAACCAATTGCAGTGATTTCTTTCAATATTGTGAATTTTCTCTAAAACCCTTTGATTGTTGTAAATATTTTCTGCCTTTAGTGACACCACATGGTAATTGCTTTATGCTGAATTCTTTACTGAATAATAAAAGGTAAGTTGAAATATATTTAAACAAAAATAGTTTTTAATAAAATAAACCTTTTAGAGGCAGTCCAACTTGGTTTAATAATGAACTAGATCCCATGACAGATACAGCAAAATTAAAAATTGTTACAAAAATGCCCACACAGGTACAAAATATTATTGAAAAAAATCTATTAATTTTAAAGACTATTTTACTCCTTGTAGGTTTCTATTATGAACGAGGAAGATGTACCTCATGATGCTTTGCCTGGTTATAAAATCGAGGCTAATAAACCCGGCCAGGACAAAACCTTTCAAATTTTTATGCAAACCATGATAAATGATCCCGATGTGCGTGATATTGCACCGGCCTTTCGTCAATGTCGTTTTCCCGATGAATTATTACCGGATACTTCCTATAAGGCCTATAGTTTTAGTACCTGTTTTGTGGATTGTTTAAGAGTACATCAAATGAATGAATGTAATTGTTCGGTATTCTCCGTAATGCCAGAGAAGAATGCGAATTATAAAGATTGTGATTTGGAAGGGTTTTTGTGCTTAGAAAAACTGATTTTAGTAAGACCGGATGGTAGAAATTTATTGCCCTGGGCTAAAAGTAAATACACCTGTGAGTGTTTGCCCTCTTGTACAGAAAGTGATTTTAAAGTTGTATTTGATTACCAGCAAAAGTAAGTAAATCTACTTAATTTTTATATCACCTTTGGGTCTTAATTATAAAACATTGTTTGAATCTCCAAATTAACATAAAATTTGAACATTATCTTCTCTTATGCAATTTTATTTTATTTATATGTTTAATCTCTAACTTTTATACATTTTTCTTGTTTTTATGTTTAGAATTAATGCATCTAATCCTTATCTAACCATCTCTGTAACGATGCCAGAATTTGCCACCGAACGTTATCGTCGTCAGGCTTTGCGCACACGTTTGGATGTGGTGGTGACCATTGGTGGCATATTGGGTTTGTTTTTGGGTGCCAGTATTTTAAGTGGCATTGAATTTTTATATTATTTCACCTTAAGATTATGGAATAATTATAAAATGGAAAGACGCCAAAAACGACAGCAACAACAGCAATTTAACACAACAAGGCAACAGCAGCAGTAGCAGCAACCTTATTAAATGAAAGCAACAAATGAGAAAACACTAGGGAGCAGAGCAAAAGCAATACAAGGGAGTTTAGTGCTTATTTTATTTATTAAAATGTTAAAATGCTATAAAGAAGCAAAACAGAAAAGCTTTTAGTCGAGCAATATTTAAAGTTATTTTTCTCCCCATTTTAATCTTTATTGACACTTAAAACAACAAACCCTTCATTCGCCACCTTTTCCTGCTGCACAACAGCAAATCACACCTGTCGTTTACTTTTACGACAAACTGTTGAAATTATCAAATATTTATACGAAGAAACATTTAATAAAATTTTAAAATTAAAGTACTGCACCATAAAAAATCTGTGTCAATTGCTGTAAAAGAAACAGGAAAGATTTATAATACACAGGATATATGTAAGTATATGTTCAGAATTTAAAATTAAATTAGAAGTGAAGAGAGCTAACAGAATGAGGTAGGTATCAGCCCAAGACAATTTGTTATGCTTTAATTACGTTTTAAGGTCTGAAAACTCACATTTTGTTTATCGGGATATATATATGAATGAAAATATATATTTTTCGATAATAATATGTTTCAATGATAGTAAGTATTGCGAGAGTATATCAATGTGGTTTTTGGGGTTCAATTCTCACCAGAATCTTGAGTTTCCCTTACAACAACTGCCTCATAGTCATCGTGAATGAGACGAACAAGACAAACATTTTATTGAAAATATCGATTTTTAGAAGAAATATATATTTCAGAGAACAAATTTGTTTTTTGTGAAAGTGTTGATTTTCAATAAAAATATCGATTTCCAGTTTAAACATTTAAAAAAATTTTTAAAAATTTCAGTGACTTTATAGATTTTTAGTAAAAATAAAGAGTTTCAGTGAAAGTATTGGTTTTCAGCAAAAATATTGATTTTCAGTGATAATATTGATTTTCAGTGAAAATATAAATTTTCAGTAAAAATATAGATTTTCAGTGAATTTGAGTAAAAATATTGATTTTCAGTGATAATATTGATTTTCAGTGAAAACAAAATTTTTCAGTAAAAATATTGATTTTCAGTAAAAATATAGATTTTCTGTGAAAATATTGATTTTTAGTAAAAATATTGGTTTTTAGTAAAAATATGAATTTGCAGTGAAAATATTGATTTTTTATAAAAATATGAATTTTCAGTACAAAAAAATATTTTCAGTAAAAATATAAATTTTTTAGTGAAAATATAAATTTTTAACGAGTGTTGCCTTAATTACTTTGACAATGAATGTTATTGAAAAATTATAAGCAATTTGGTGTCAATTTTTTAACATGAGTGTATATTTCTTTTTCCGCTTGTGTAATTATAAATTTTTGAAGAATACTTATATTTTAACGAAGAAAACGATGAAAATATAAATTATCAATGAAGAAATTTGTTCAAGGAAGTGTTTCTTTTTCTTTATAATTTTATATACTTTTGTTATATTTACTTAACTTTTGCCTTGATTTTTCTATAGAATATATAACTAAAATCAAAGTGTAATGACAAATTAAATATCAACTTTGAATTTGTAAATTTATCACTAACATGAAACTAGAACGTGTTATCGCCACCTTGTGCTTTCTATCTGTTACATAAATTCTCTTGACCATTAGTCTTCTAAGGGCATTATTTTTCCAACCCATTGCTAATTTGTTTAAATATTTAATGAGCACTATGTCTTGGCAATACATAGATATTTTGGTTTTGTTTTTATTTTGTGGGCTGTTTTTGTTCATGAGCACAGGTCACTTGATGCTTTTGCTGTTGCCTCATGTTGGCAACGCCAATTCATTGTTTCTTTGAAAATTCTAGTGAATTTCTAAAATTTGTTCTTTTAACATTTTTATTTTTATCTTTTGATGTCCTGGTTGAATTCTTCCTTGTTTTTATCCTGTTGCCACATCAACAATTGAGAACTGTGATTGAAAAAGGGTAATGAGTAGGGATGAGGATGCTGGCTGCTGGTTACTGGCATGAAAGCAAACAAAAATTGTGCAGTAAGTGAGATTTTTAATTCAATACTGCTGCCTTGGATTCAACTCATCCAACTGTAATTCAACAGAGTGTCTAAAGTCTTACCAGCCATTAATTATTTATGTTAATTTCTTTTGATGCTCATAAAAGTGGATTTTGTTATGCGCAGGCATAACAGTATGTTTTATTCAGATACGGTTGGAAAATGTTATGGGTAATCAAGTTAATTTTAAATATATGGAAGAATTCAAAGTAATCGGTAATTGAAAACATATAAAAGCATGTGTTTTCTATTGAAATGTAATATTAACATAAAATACATTATGAAACATTACTATATGTTTTTAAGCATAATTTTATATTGATTACAACTTTTGAGTAGACCTAGAGTTAAAATCACGACTGAATTGCATCATCTCTAAACCTCAAACCATTTACTTTCAATAGTCGTTAGAGAATTTCTTTTTCGTTATTGTCTTTTGTACTACTGTATGAAATATTTATCTTTCTTTGTTGGTTTGTAATAATTTTATCTTCGTAATTTTGCTCTTTTTGCAATGAAATGAAACAATTATAAGAGGAGTGCAAACAAAACGTGACCTCATTGCTAAATGTTGGTTGATTGTACTAGAGACCTCTAAGTATGTATATTACTTGTTTTGTTTTTTTTTTTTCATTATTTAATATTTAACATTAATTTATCAAAAACAAAAAATAACAATAAAATAAAAACAGACAACAACATTACGAAATTAAAAAAAATAAAATGTAAAAGAGTTTCTGTTTGTTTTCTTAAAAACTCCAATCCACATACAAAGTAATAATGTGTTCATGTTTATGGTGTTGATTTAATGAAATCACTGAACAAATCGGAAAATTCTTTGTAAAATATTTTACACATGAACAACTGGAATTTAAAAACAAAAAGCGTTGAAATGAATTTTTAAGAAAAGAAAAACATTTCATAAGAATATAATATAATGAAAATTAAACATGATTATAAAAGCTGAATTCTTAAATTGCAATCTGTTAAAGTGTCTGTGTAAAATGTTTATAATTAAAATTAAAATTAATCTTTAAAGTAGACTTAATGTTTGTATTTATTTAAGATATTAAATAAAATCGTATTAAAAGATAAGTTAGAAAATTGTGTCGACATACAATGAATAAATGAAATAGACTTTTTTTAGTAAATTTAGATTGCATACACATATATAAAATTCTGAGTTCAGCTTACATTAGACGAACATGTGCTCTAAAACTACCTCTTTAATAGCACCGAATACTAAAGCCACCTTATTCTAAGCGATCTTTATATAATGATCTTCTTTGTTTGCAGCCCAAAGAGGATCAATTCCTTCATATGTTAGGTGAGTATGCTAGAATTGAAAGCCTACTAACCTCAGCTTTAAACCAACATTCAGAACACATGGATGTTGATGGAATGTTTAAAGTGAGAGTTTCTTTCCCGAAATAATTTTAATGTTAAATACATTTGCTTTAGTTCAAAATGTCTTTCTCAAAAATCTATTAATATCTTCCGAATAATTTTATTGGTTATTGCTTGTAGGACATCATGTAATCTTAAAATTCGTGGCAACAGACGATCTAGCATGGGATGTCTTTTTGATATTTCCACCAGAGTAATGAATGAGACAGGTTATTTCTTTTGAAAGCTAAAAATAAATATATGCAATAATCAGAACACTTGAAGAAAGGTAAAGCTAATGTATCCGTCCTTCTTTCTCTGAAAATTGCACTAGATAACTTCTAACTAGAAATAAGCGGGAAATATCGAGATACAGGGAGGTAGTCAAAATCGTCTTGGGGTATTTGTTGCAAGGACAGGGAAGAGAAGAAAAAAGTGTTTTGAAACTTATCTGCAAATACCTTGTCAAGAGAGGTAAATTTTAAACCTATTCTGCGATTTATCGTGCGAGTAGAGTGGTCTTACCAAAATAGAGAACAGTAAACTGCTATGTTAATCGATCACCGAAGTAGCAGCAAAAATATTCTTCAAAGAACAACAATTTTTAATGAAAATATAATTTTTAAATTATTAGTATTTTTGATGAAAGAATTACTTCTATGTAGATCTTATTAGAGCATAGTCATTATATAAATAAACACTTTAAGTTGTTATTAAATGCTATTTAAGCTAATTACAATTTACATATTACAAATTACCATCTATTTAATTAAAATTTCTATAATTATTCTATAATTTAAACACTCTCGGTTTTTCCATTAACAACAATTTTCTTAAAGCAATTAAGTGACTTTAAAATTAAAAAATAATAATAAAAACCAACCTTTAAAACTGTCAACAAAATAAACAAGAACTAAATTAGTCTCCAATCAAATAATGATGTTGTCGTCTGGTCTCAATTACAGCATTACAATTACAACAAACAACAACAGCACGAACAGGCCTAAGTCATTAGAATAGGTAGGCTTTTTGACTATACAAGCTGTTACTATGTAGTACGTACAGACTACTTTACACTCATAGTATGTACTACAGCAACAACTACAACTTTAGCAAGAAGCTGACATGATACCTCTGACAAAGACTAAATTTGTAAAGGTAAGCACTAAGATTCGTAATAATACTACTACAAGTAGTAGAGTATGTAAGGTAAGTGACTTTATTTAACACTTGTTCAAAAAAATCTACAACAAAAATAAAACATTCTAAATAACCAAAAAATATATATTGTAAATACAACAGCAAACCATGTAACAACAGACACTTTAGACAACTACAAACGTACCGAATTGAATACAATACCCAGAAAACATTTCAATTTGATTTATTGCAAAAAACAATAGCTAAAGAGATTATGAAATTTCGAGAATCTATTGTGTAATGAATTTCAATTGGATTTTAAATTGTGAACGCTTAGTCAAGATAACACTTTTAACTTAATCGTAGACGTTTAGCAGACATCACGCTATACAATGGTGAGTCTAGGCATCATTGCTAATGCGTTTTTCTCGAATGTTCTTAATTCGTTCACAAAATGAATCATACTTTGAAAAGATTTCTATTATATCAGTCAAGTTTATAGCAAATGTCCGCTGGTTGATAAAAAAAATGTGTTAAACATGATCTAGCCTGTAAACAAGTTTGTAACACACACAGTTGTTGTAATCATTGAATACTAAACATGGTTTAAATGTAAAACGAAATATTACACATTTTAGTCTAAATAACACAAAAGGTCTACACAATATTAGGCCTCCATAACATAACACAACAATGTTTAGAATTTTTGCGCAAATTACTGGGAAATAATATGAACAAAACTGAACCATTTCACACAAAAATATAAAGAAAATAACACAAACATTTATAACTTTCTATTTAAATTTCATATTTTATTATTTAAAAAATTAACAATCAATAAGTTTATCTTAAAGCATAGGTACATTTGTTAATGTTAATGTTGTATTTGAAATTTTGTGGACATTCACCGTGAATGGGACGTTCGGCAACGCACAAGTTACTGGACTTATCCAATTTGGAGTTGCCAGGACAGCTTTGGCCCGATACGAGAGCAAACAAAGCAAAGATGACGGCAAAGAACCAGGTGAATTGCATGATTATTGACTAAAATAAGTTTTTAAAAATTTCAATTATTATTATTATTATTATTATTTTTTTGTAATTTGCCACTTCACACTTACTTTTCTGTTTGATATTTAAAGATCAACTAAATTGTGTTTGTTTTAATATGAAATACTTATATGTGGTTTAATGAAAATATTAAAAATACAACATCTTTGGAAAGTACAAAAAATTATACAAAATAATATAATAAAAAAATTCTTCCAATGAATTTAGAACTTATCAGTTTAACACTTAAAACTGACCTTTTCGTTAATCAACAGTTGATAGACAAATCGTCAATGGCGATGAGTATTAGATGAAATTGGTGAGGGACAAAAATAGAATAACAAGAGCGTTCAAAATGAGTTTTCTGGCAAGAAAAATTAATAGCGAATATTTCTCTTAACTATATATTTACAATATTTTAGATAAAAAAATAAACAAAAATTAATTTAAAGTAAAAATTAAGAAACATTTTTGATGTACTATGGTGATGTATACCCATAAATCGATATAATAAAACATCGAATTTGAATCTGTTTGAAAATTAACAAAATACCTGAACTACGCATTGTGAGATAGTTAAATAACGTTTCCATGGACGAAAGACGTAACTTTAGTATTTTCAATAAGTAGTGCGGGAAATAACGTACTTTTTCTCTTCCCCAATAGTTAGTTAATCAATTACTTGCATGTGACAATACTTGCATAGATTTATTAAACTGTAGGACAATTTTTCATAAACAAAATAATCTGGAATTTTAAATTCTTGGGAAGTTTTAAACACAATCCATTTTTTTTTTCAAATGAAGTTTTAATCACTGCATTTTTTATGAATTCTGTTCTTATCAATTGAAAAATGTATGTTAATTTAATAAAAAAAAAAGAAAAACAAAACAAATTCCATTAAAATACGAAATTATTTCTAAACATTTCCAATGGAAATAGTGGGTTAATTGATAATTTATTGGAATACGCAATAAAAAAGAAAGAAACTGAAATAAGCAGCATCATCAAAACATTCCAATTTTATAATTTAAAATAATATTTACTTAAAATGTGAAAGTGTTTTTTTTTATTATTTATGAGTACAATTACTTATAAATAGCTAAAAAAGAACCTTAAAAATATGCACGAGTTTTTTGTGATAAGCTTATAACTTTTTTTATAGAATTAATCTCATAAATAACCAAACAACATAATATTTATAAAAAGACAAAAACTCATATCTACAAAATTCATATTCAAACATTTAAGGAAACATGTCGCACCACTAATGAAAAATACAGCAGCATGACGTAGAAAAAAATTACAGAAAATAAGACAAGAAAACTAAAAAAAAGTTCAAAGTAACAATAAGCTATGGCCGATTATTTGTCGCCTTATTAATAATTTTTATATCAAAATGAAATTTATAATCATTAAAGGCATATCAATCATGAACCAACATAAAGAATATAAAAACCGATATTGTTGGATTTGCAAACATCAGAATAAACGTATCCACATCCCAATGTTATTATGATGTAGGGTACACATACAAAAAACTCTAAAACAAAATATCAGTTGTGCATATTAAATTAGTTAATAAATGGTAAAAGCGTATGAAAAGTCACCTTATAAAGCAATAAATTGCATACAATTAGCTACAACAACTGCAAGAACATTTACAACAAGACTACAACATACAACAGCTACAGCAGTTGTGACAACAACATGAAGCAATTGGGTGCTGTTTACAGTAGCAAAACTAACATAGAAATGAATAATTCTCTTCTTGTATACTATAGTCGTTTATTTTTTTCTATTTCATTTTTGTTACAAGTTTATTTTTACAACATGGCCAAGTTTATAGAGAATTTATATTTCTATACAACTTTTTTTCGTTTTTTACATAAAAATTACAGGAGTAAAATGTATGCAGAAAATTAAACAGTAACAAGAGTAAAAATTAAAAAAAAAGAGTTTTGTACACCACAAATGTTATGTAGCAGGAATAAGTTAATATTTTATATTTTATTTAACAAAACTTCTTTAAACTACAACAGAATCTACTAGTACTTGTGTTGGCTATAATCAGGATGGTTGGTACAAGGGTTGTAATGCTGGACCATATTTTGTATTTAACGCCCTTGCTGGATGGGCAAAAGTATGACTAACAGAAAAAAAGTTGAAACCCATAATTTTTCAGCTTGTTGCTGTAGTTGTAATTTAAATCATACTCTCACACTGGTTGTCGCATTGGTACATTGTTAGCTTTACTTTAACACCCTTTATAGAAATAATTAAAAAGTTTTAAAAGCTTGCCACACTAGCAGGCAAAATAGTTACTGAGTCTTAAACTTTCTACTTGTCGTCAGGGACTGACAACTAGTAGCAGCAGCCACAACACCCACCTCAGCCTGAAATTCAGGCAAATATTTGTACTAAATGGTCGTTGCTTGCGAAACTTTCTTGCTTCTCTATTCGATTTTTTTTTTTTTTTGTATTTTTTTCAGCAAACCACATACAACATTGAAATAGATGTACGAAATACAACTCACACCTCAGATAAAGAAAAATAAAATATTATGTTTCGAAAAAAAGAAACAAAAACGTACAAGTAAAAGGACATTAAACCAAAACTAAGAACTAGAAAAAAGTTTTTTTCGTAAAGTTTTTGCAGTACGTTTTTCTCGTTTTTTATGACTTGTCTTGTGATAAAAGTTTGCGTGTAGACTCCTCTATAGTAATATCAATAAATATACTAGAGATGAGCAAGTGACTTCGAAAACCTAATCCTATTAAGATGTCAGTTATCAATAAACGTTTAATACAATTTTAAATGCAATCAATGTATATTGTGGATTCTTATAAAATTCTAAGTAGATTTACTCAAGTCCGTCCAAATATCTGTCCCTTTGCGATAACGATATTGAAAATGATCACTATCGTTCCCGGAATAATTTGAATTTGTCATAACAGTAATTTGTTGATCTATTATTCTGAATTTTTGATCAACATTATATTTCAATTATTTAATTATAAATAAATCTATTTGGTGTTTTCTTATCAATTAATATATTAATAAATACAATGAAAATTTTATTCAAACCTTTACAATAATTTTGGTAAGATATATAATTTGTAAAGTGAGTCAAAATCATATCATTTACCCATCTCTATTATGGCAAAAAAACTTGCAGTCTTACCACCATAACTATTGTCTATGATAACAGTTTTCCGGCATATATTTAAGGGTTTCAGTTTCAAATGGGGCAAAATTATCTTCAACAAATAAGTGAGTGTTTCACTAGATAGATTTAAGGAAATTATTATGATATAAACAAGCATGTAAATCAAATATTAAAACAGTTATAACTTAAATGTCGACAATGTTTTAGAACTCTCAATCTCAATTCAATTTTAAATAAAAAACATTTTACTTTCAGTATGACTCATTGAAAATTTTACTATTTTGAACAAAAAAGACCGCGACCCTCAAGAGAAACGTAACTTATTTTTCAAAAAATTTCTGAAATGCTTAAAAAATAAATTAAATAAAAAGTAAAATCTAAAAGTGGTTTGCAAAATTCTCATTTGTTTAGAATTTTTATAAAACATTAGTCCATTAAAGATTAGAACAAGGATCTCTGCAGCTGGAAATAGAAAAAATTCTAGTTTTTTGGTAATGATTTTAATGTTACCAGTAGCTTTCCATTTATACACTTATCGTTGCTACTGTTACCCATATAACTGCCTGAACATTAGTTAAAATATTTGTCATACTTGCGACACTTATCAGTCACTTTAACGACGAAGACGGCAACAACGAGTGCAACATGTTTTACTTACACATTCATTACATTGTCTCCTTTTTCCCTTTTTGCACTTTTTCATTTTTTTTCAAACTTTAATTTTATATTTCAAAATTCTTTGTATGTGTGTTGGAAAAAAGTAAGTGTTTTGCCAAATGTATATGTGTAAGTGTGTAAGTATACAAAGTGCAATTTTTATTTAAAAACATTAATTTTCTCTAAAGTTTATTTTTCAGTTTTTTGCTTTAGTTCTTGTTCTTGTTTAAGAAACTTTAAAACTTTTAAATGCCTTAAAGCGATCATCAAGAATAAATAATTTTCTTTTTCTTCTTGTCCAAGTTTTGTTTCAATTCTGTGCTTGTGTGTTCAAATTTGAATACAAAGACTCCACTCGAACATTTGGAAATGAAAACAATTGTTATTTTCCTGCAGACGTCTCGTATTAGACACTACTGTATGCAATAGTAAGTACACAAAGAAAGAGCGAAAAGCAACGGTTTGTGTCTATTAAGAGCCCCTTAGTAATATCAAGTAAAGTCTTTTAGAACTTCCTTTAATCATATGGTAAATAATACTATTGCCGATCTTGACAGAAAGTAAATTTTAGGCAATACAAGCTGATGATAGTGCAAAAGGAAATAAACAAATGGATTTTTAAGTATCTCTAATTTATCTAATATATATGGTTCTTCCTTCGGGGTCATATTAGCTTGATGAATCATCCAACATCCTAGTGTAATTGAATTCCCCAGCCGCCATCACCCTCTAATCTGTTGGGACTATAAACTGGTGATCCTCGGTCTTTCCATGGAATGGGATCGAACCAGGGAAGCCAAATAATCTGGTACCACGGGAACTCGTTAGCCCACAGTACGAAGATTCAAACTATGTTTTGACCTGGATATTGAAGAGGTCCCTTTGAGGTGCACGTGGTGGCTGTGGGAATGTTAATATAGTACTGTTTCACGGTAAAAGACGGCTGACAAGGCAGCAGTTACTTCACAGAGAAGTGACTGTGATATCATTGAATTTTCCTTCCTTGTGGGAAAGTTGCAGGTTTTGTTAGTAAGAACGGATTTATTAGATGGATTCGTATTTCGGTCTATCGATTACGACTCCAGGAATAGAGGCTATCCGATCTGTGTGTACGAATAACTTAAACAAAGTCCTTGTACTTAGATCGGCAGGACGATGTATAAATATATTCACTGGTAAGTAAGATACATAAAGAGTTGATAGATAGTGAGTTGTGAAAAAAGGACAGGAAATTATATCCAGACTGCAAAACAGCCTTTACAAATAACACTGATTTCCAATTACTTCCCCAATTCAAAATGCTTGCTGTGTTATAGAAATATATATGTGTGTGAATGAAGAAGCAAAATAATATCATACAAGTTTTGAATTATCAGCCTAAAACTATGCTTGGCATTGAGTTGTTGAGTTTATTTTTCTTCGATGCTGTACCTTTATTCTAAATAAGTATTTGCATTTAAATTGTTTTTTATTTTACATGAAATTG
This sequence comes from Lucilia cuprina, assembly GCF_022045245.1. Classification (NCBI taxonomy): domain Eukaryota; kingdom Metazoa; phylum Arthropoda; class Insecta; order Diptera; family Calliphoridae; genus Lucilia; species Lucilia cuprina. The sequence goes on along the minus strand of NC_060952.1, from coordinate 99,808,632 downwards.
TTATTGTATTGGTGCGTAAATACAACAACAAAAAGTAATGTATTGCGTACAGTTTGAATTTTTTTTTAATTTTATTATTTGTGAAAAATGTTTTAAAAATGTCAACTGCCTTGAAATGTTTTGTTTAAAAAATAATTTTCTGCATTTTTTATGTTTTGTTTTACGTTGAATGAAATTGAACTGACATTCTTTGTTGGTTTTCTTCTTAATATCAATTTATACTATTTCCTGCAATCTCCTGCTCATGTTTCTTTTAGGGATTTTCTGATAAAAATCAAACGAAAAGAGGAAAATTTATAGACTTTACAGTATAAGTAAATACATCAATATTATAGATAGCAGCTTCTGTTTGTCTACCACTAAACTAGAATTTAAATATTCTTTTGGAAACTGTTTCTATGTACTCATTCTTCTTTCAGTTTACAACCATATAATGTTATGTTTCTATAACTTTCCTTTGAACAATTACACACTCTAATACCATATTTGTGCTATCCATATCTATAGGAAAATATTTTAAAGGCCGTAAAACATTGTTCCGTTTTACAAACATATTTCAAAAACTTTTATTTTACTTTGGCACCGACGACTATCTTTTGGTCAACAGCAGCGTATGCGCTGAACCACATTTTCTAAATGCAAGAAATGAAATCGTATAAAATGAAAGTGAATTTATGATAATTTTAATTTATTACTGTTTTTAAGTTTGAAACATTTTTTTCCTTAAGACATTTGCTTGTTATTAAGCAATTTTATTTGCCATTATGTGAACATTGAAATAGGCTCTAATATGTTTCCTTCTTCAAGGATTCCCACTAAGGCAAACGTTTGGTGTATTGGTTAACAGAACAGCCCCAATATGCACCAGATATTGCTATAATCAACAAAATAATTAGATACAAATTTAACTTTTGGATACAAATATGATCTTTTTGTGTGTAACAAAATTTTGTTGAAAAAAAAGAACATTTTTGGTGAAAAAAATATATTTTATATTACAGAGAGATTTTAATAAAAAATAATAAGCCTTTACTAAAAAAGAAAATATTTTGGTAAAAAGAGGAAGAAACTACTTTTAAGAAAAAAAAACAAAAGAAATTTTAGAAAAAAAGGGTTTCTTTACTAAAAAAATTGACTTTTAGTGAAAAAGGAGTGCATAGTTGTACGGAGACTAAATGAAATGATCATATTCAATAGAGCTCGTCCTTGTGTGAAAAGAAGTGTATTTGAAAAATTTGACCAAAGTGATGTAGTATAATACAAGGTTTACATGGAAGGACAAGCATAGAGACAGACGGTTTGACGGACATCGCCAAACAAACAAATAGTAGCTACTGATTCCGTTTAATTTTGTTAATAATTTTTATTCTTTATCAAATAATTTAATAAAATGGAAAATTTCTTAACTAACTCAGATTTTAGTGATCTTAACTTCATATTCGAAAAAAAGTTATTCCTCTAACTAATAATAATTAATTTATTTATTATAATTTTATTAAAAAAAAATTTTTTTCAAATATTTTACTGTTTTATAAGTGTTATGATAACACAAAAATTTATAGCATTAAACGAATGCCTTGATGTAAAATGAAATTTTTTTAATATAGTTTTCACAAAACTATTTGGGGACATATTTTTTTTAACAAAAAAAACACACACACAATTCTTTTGTTTTCTTCACACAAGGCCCACACAAGTTGGTTTGTTATTTGATTTTTTTCTCCATTTTATTTTAATTTTTCTATAAGACTTTTGTTCATTATCCTTTTAAAAGAAGATAAGCAAATGGCGGCATAACTTTTTTTTTATAATATTAATACTTTTTTGGAATTCTTGTAGATTTTTTTGAACTAAAGTAGCGTTAAAATTTTCTTTTAAGAATTACGAAAAAAAAAACAAAATTACAAATGTAAACCAAATGCTCTGTGACACACATAGCTAGTCCTGCACTTACACATATAAATAAATACTCAAAGTTTCTTGCTTTCTGTTCATACAACTTTAACTCTCACATAAAACATAGTGTTGCTGTTGTCGTTGCCCCAGCTTTATTAAGAGTTTCTGTTAGGGAGAGAGTGTATACATGTATGTGTAATTTGTGTCCTTGTGATGAAACTTCCGTTTTAGTATGTGAGTTTTTATTGTGTGTATGTGTATGTGTGTGTGTGAAAAAATATAACAATTGAAATTATGTACGCATTTTCTGGCATCCGCCAAAAGGAAAAAGTTTAATTTGAATTATTTTTGCATGGGCAACAAAAAAATTATATTTGTGCAATTTTCCGACGACTTGCCTTAAGCGGTATTTTCTTAGCATCAGTGACATTAAGTAACAACAACAACAAAAAAATCCCATTTAGAGTATTATACTTTTTTGTATATATAATTTTTCTTCTTATACACTTATTTTTTTGTGGGTGTTTTTGTGCCACAAAATGACAATGAGAAATGTTGCCACACATATACAAACAAACAAGCGCCAAACAACACTTTGGCTGATGGGTATGACAACAACAAAAAAAATATTCAGCAACAATATGATTTTATAGAAGAAAAAAAATTATTACTAACATCACACTTACAAAGATGTTTGTACTCGTATATGCATATAAAATGCCATAAAAATTTTACTACTTTATTCTTTGGCACGGTTCCGGTTTAAGAAGATAGTACAGAGTTGTTGAAGTTAATAGTTGAAATACTTTGAAAGTATTTCTGGGTATATTATTTTTCAGAGACAATTTAAAGCGGATAAGATCTTTGTTGTGTAAAAATTTCATCACATTTGACACTCAATAGGGGAACGAAAATATTGCAAACTGAAATATCAAAATAGTACTTTTTAGTAGTAGTATTAAATTATTTTTTCAAATTTGTTTTATCCTTTAACAATTGAAAAATATTTAACTTGTTTAAAGTTTAATCTACTGACTGTATGTCAAGATTACTAATAAACCTATATGTTTCGCTGTTCAATATTTTTTCAATCGAAAAGTACCAGATCAGAAAGAACGAAAAAGTACCAAAAAGTCTATTTGTATAAGATCTCATTTATTACGAGCTCGATATGATTAATTTTATGTTTCTAGTTTCAATATAAGTTTTTAAAGATGGAAAAAGTACCAAAAGGTTCCATTTTATATGTTGTCATTTAAACCAGTATCCACATGCCTTTTCTAGGTTCATAGGTTCATAGAAAATGCTCCTACATACATGCTTAATTTTATGTTTCTAGATTCAATATTATAGAGAATTTTTAAAATACATTTAATTTGTTTTATTGTGTTTATTTGGAATATTTTGTTTTATTGTGGAATACATTTACTTATTGTTGACAAAAAAGAGATTATCTACAAGAGGGCTCATAGGAGAGTAGGGGTAAATATGGGCCTATCCTTATAAATTTTGGTACAAATTTAAATTTATGTAGATTTTAATCGATTTATAAGTAATTATAAGTTAATTTTCACCTTCAAGTCATTTTCTGAAGGGGAGTCTGTATGGGGGCTAGAGTCAAACGAGGCCCGATCACAATAACAATTAGTATTGTCATTTATTGATCTATAAAACTAGTTTTTGCTGATTTATGTTGACATTATAAAACATTTAACGTACTTATGAGCCTAAAGGCCCGATTCGGGGGTACGGTTCTATGGGGGCTAGGAGAAATAATGGACCGATTTCAACCATTTTCAATCGCGATCGTCCTTGTACCAAAAAAAGAGTATGTGCCAAATTTCCACATAGGAAATTTGTCGCGTGCGCACTAAATCGACTCAGAAAGTGATTCTAAATCGATTGGTATAATTTAAGGTGGGTCTAGAACCAATATTTTTGGGTGTTACAAACTTCAACACAAACGCATAATACCCTCCCCACTATAGTGGTGTAGGGTATAAAAAGTACCCCAGGCTCTAAATACTTAATATATAGTGTGAGTATACCGATGTCAAAAAATGCAGAATTTAACCAGTCTAGACGAAAAATTATGGCTTAATGCTCTTTTAATGCTCACAACTGCTGTTAACCATAAAAGTCTGAGTATAAAAATGAACTGTTCAACATTATCAGCACATTTATACTGACAAAGAGAAATTAAAATAATGCCGTCGTTGTTTCAAGCTTTTCACTGCAAACCCCACAGAAATATTTAATGTTAGATGAATTATTGTTTGTCTTAGTATTGGTTAGTGTTTAGTTTATTTTGTCATAGCCAGCAAGCACACTGACTGTGTTATTGTTGATGTTGTTACTGTATTACAAATTCTTGTAGAAATGTGTAAGGTGGCAGTAGCAATATCAATGTGTTGCTGCAACAGCTGTCATCTAAAATTGAGTTTTCATGTAAAATTTTTGTCAAGTGTCGTTCGTTCGTTCGCTCGTACGTTTGTTTGTCATGCATTGCCATTTGCCATGTTGTTGGATTATAAACAGCTGTTTTTAATTGCTTTAGTTATAATTTTTTCACTTTTTTTCTTAATTTTGATATAAATTTTATTATTGTTGTTGTTTGTACGTTTCCTACTTAAACTTCCACCCAAAGTACAAAAAAAAATCTGCAAAAGTTTTTAAAAAAAGTAAAATACATGTGCAAGTATTTGTGTATGTCATTTTATAAAGTTTTACTTACGCTCACTCACACACACATGCAACAACTAACTATACTTTATTTTATTTTTATTTTTTTCTACTTTTTTTTTCTCAAAGATAACAAAGTTTATACTTATTTCAGCAAAAAAAAAAAAAACAAAGAAAACTATAGATAAAATATCTATTTCATTTGGTTTTGGTTGCATGTGTGTGTGTATGTGATGTGTAGCTTTTGTTTTATTTTTCCTTTTTTTTTCTTAACCAAATTAGTTTTAGTTCTTTTGTTTTTTTTTTATTTCATTCATTTTTTGTCATTTCAAGTGATTTTTATTGTATTTTAAACCAAAAACGAAATTAAGTTTTTATAAGGGTTTTAGTGTGTCTTATATTCCTCTTTATTTTCGGTTATTTCTTTTTTGAGGGTCTTTTTAAAGAGACAATTTTTTGGTTTAAATATATGAAGCTGTGTTTTTAATGTGTATGTGAAGTAAAGTTTGCGTTGTAAACAAATTACATTTGTGGCAAATTTTAATAAACATTTCTCTTGAATCTCTGTTATCCATTTTTTTGGGGGGATGGTGTTTAAAAATTATAAAACTGTTTAGTTTATGTCAAAATGTATTATTTGTTGGGTGGATTTTTTTTGTTTTGTTTTTTTTTTTTTTTTGCAAATGTTTATTTGATAGACTGTTTATTTTAGTCTTTAAAATTAACATTACGATTTATTAACTAGAAACACAATTTGTAAAATTATATAAGCACTGCCCTTAAAAAATTCTGTACAAATTTTATATACATTTTGTTATTTCTATATCTTATATTTGGAAATATTTTTATTTGGTAATGAGTAATATATTTTTAATTATTTTTCTGAAGGGGACCTTGTATGGGAGCTACGACCAATTATCAACCGATTGTTAACAAAATTAACAGAATTTTTAATGAAATAACTTTCATAGCAGTTGTTTTGCATCAAAATTAGTATTTTTCTTATATGTGCAAAATTTAAAAAAGTATTTTTACTACTTTTTTAAATTTTTTAAAATTTCACAAAATTTTAAATTTTTATGTACATGAAATTTATTTTAATAAAAAATGTACTTTCCTAGTACCCTTTTAAAGATATTGGAACTTTAAATTGTTTATTATATCTATTTGATTTCTAAGAAATTTCTTTATAAAGCCCTTTAGTAAGCTCTTTATTTTCCAAAAAAAAAGTTTCTTATCAGTAAGCAAATTTATTAAGTAATTTATATTCACGTATTGACCTAATTTAGAAAAATATATACATATAAGTGTAAGCAGTTTACTAACATGATTTATTAACCTTTAACCCTATATTTTTTAAACCTTAAAAAATAACATTAATAAAACATTATACATATATAAAGCAGAACACGAACAAGTTGTACAACTCAATATTCAATACCTCGTAAAACATGTCATTATAAACAATATTGACATTAATAATACAAGTTGTAAATATGTGTATGAAATATTTACACCAACCTGTGTGTAAATCTCGTTATTAACATTCGAAATACACAAAACATTTCCTTCGAAGTCTGCAAGCCAGTATGTCTGTATGTGTATTGTTCGTCCGTCCGTCCGTCCGTCTTTATGTCTGTTTGAATGAAAGTGTATTAATGTTGTGTTGTGTTTGCTTGAAAGTGTAATTGTTTATCTGATTATTGAAACACAAGTTAATGCTCACGTTTAAACGATAAAAAGTAAATAAAAATTGTTTGAAATAAACAGAACAAAAAAATACAAGCCACCAACAAGCCAGTGAACCAAACCCAACTCCAGGTCTATGACTATAAATCACAGTCAAATAAATCAATATTATTTACTAGGTAGCTGTTACCCAAGCTTTTTGTGTGTGTGTGTTTTTGTTATTTTTTTTTTCTATAACATATCGTTGTTTGTGTTGTTGTCGTTGTTAAAAGATGTTGGGTAAAAATTTATTCTTTCTACAATTCTTCTACTTGTCCACATTTATAGATAGAAGATATTCCTATATTTATTTAACAATAAATTGGTTTATGTATGGGTAATGGTATCATACATGTGCGTGAACTTTTTGTACAACAGAATTGTCCATGGCATTGGCCACTGGCCAGTAAGTAGTAAATCTCTAATGAGAAATGACAGTGAAAAGTACAATATATTTAAAGATATAAAGATACAAATACATATGTACATTTATATATATTCACAGATACTTTTTTGTACGCCACCCACACACTTACTAACACTTATATAAACAGCACAACAACAAAAACTAATAGTTGGTGACAAAATACTGACTGACATTATTAATTGCAACAAATTTATTGGGTTGTTAAGTTCCTGTGCTCGCACTTACAAAAGTTCGAAATATATTATTTTTTTTTATTTATTTAGTTGTTGTTTTTTTGTTGTTATTTCGTCTGCCTTCTGTGTAGCGATATTTTATCGCTGCTGCTGCTATTACTCCGGTTGTTGTTCGTTCATTTCTTTTTATTGTTTTTGTGATAAAATACCATCTTTCTACCATATTGACCAATTAGTTATCAACAACATGTATGTAGTTGTAGCAGCAAGAGAAAAAAATATACATATACATCACACTCCATGTTGCACAGTTGTGGGAGCCAAAAAATGAAATAAAAATGAATAAATATTTATTGTAAATGTTGAAAATAATCACACTAGTACGACTAGTATTGTTTTGCAGCATAATGTATGTGCGAACACTCGTTGCATGAGTTTGTCTGTAGGAGCACCTCTGATTGTCTGAAATAGTGGACAATACTCGTAAATGTTGTACGTTTTCAGTTTTTTGTTGTTGATTTTTTTTTTTTTGCAGATAAGTTTTGTCATACGATTGTTGTCCTTTTTATGTTCTTCAATGGTTGCCACTCTTAAAGTTTTTATATAAATATCAAATATTAAAAAATTGTTTTGTATACATTTAATATTCTTATAAGAATTAATATGGATACAAATCCGGGAAAAATTTTATATTTGGTATTGACTTTTTTAATAAGCCTTGCTTGGGCAACTCTATTGACTGCTCATTTCGCACGTATGCCATAATAATTGAACATTTTTCCATTGCTAAAATGAGATAGTCCGTCTGCATGTATGAACATGTGATTTTAAAAAAGGCCTTTTAATGGCAACACGTTTATTAAAATTGTGATTTCTGCTTTCGCAATACAACAACACAGAAACATTTTATAGAAAATATGTTTATTATGCAACAAAAAAGCTGAGCCATAATATTGTGTTTCCTGTTGCATTATCACAGCTCACATGCATACAAGTATGAGTAGGCATGTGAGTGTGTGTGTTCAAAAGGACTGCAATAGTATGAAGAGAAAATATATTGAATTTTTTTAATATAATTTTTTTTAATAAACATTATGCTGCTCATCGTCATCATTATCATGATTATATGCATTAAAATTATCGGAAATAAAATTTTGCACCTGCAGCAAGAAACACATGGGGTTACACGCACACTCACATACTTATATGTACACTCAAGAGAGAACATGATTTTGCCACATGCAGCAACCACAGGCAATTTCTTTTTTTTATAAATGTCGACCACATTTAAATGTATGCGTGTGTATTTCTCTACAACTGCATAAATTATTATACTTTTGTATTTAGATTTAAATAAATATTTAGTTGAATGTAGGTTTATTAGAGTCCTGTGGTCATACGAGTGGGATTTCGCAATTCATTATGAACATAAAGTGTTGTTGTATAAATTATGATTTTGTCTGGCTTTGTTAATTGTAACTTAGGGCAAAAAAGAAAAAGAACCAATGATAAGATTGTTTATCATTCCTAAAGTTTTTCAATTATTAAAAAATATTCAATTGTTACACATAAATAGCAAATAATCATAAAAAATATTTTCATTAAATTACTATTTGGAATTATGGAACTTTTGCAAAAATATTATTACGACAAAATATGACTAATTAAAACAATTATGTGCTGTGTATTCTTCTGTGTCTAATCTTATAAAAACTTCAGATGGCGTGACATAATGACCATAAATGTTATTACACATCTAAAAGTTTCGTAATGTCTAGAAGTATATCCCCTCGAGTCATGTTGTTTTGGTGAACCAATCTTACCTCAGAATTATCCAATATTTGAATACCAATATAACTTTGTTCTTTAGAAAATAGATTTCAACAATCATACGGACAGACAGACGGCTAGCGTATAAATATATATGTATGTATGCACATATACATATAAGTATATGCTGTTATTGTATATATTATCTATTTATTAAGTATGTGTATAAATTTTATTCAAAGGTTTTTCATAATTTTTAATTCAGAATATTTAATGATTTTATATCAACATCAATCACACACAAATGGATAAAATTTTAAATTGGAAAATCAAAAAATCTCATCTAAAACAGTTGAAACGTGAAGTCATATATAAGTATTTATACATACATATGTTTGTGTGGGTGCATAATAATGTTTATATATACATATGTATGTGTGTTTTTGAGCACCTTTCGGTTCGAAGTGACTATCCCAAAGTAACGACCAAGAAAAAGCTTTACTTTTCCGCAAAGTAGGCAACTAATATTGAAGCAAAGTGAGTCCAATGTGGTTCAAAAAATAACTAATGGAAATTACAATTTTTATTTCAATTTTATCGCTTAGAACTTTTCTTACATTAAGGGCCTTATTCATGATAATTTATCAAAGGTTTACAATTTTAAAACTTTTGATATATTTGATATCATATGTTTAGGGTACGAAGCACTTACTTATCATTTGTTCGACAGATGCTCTAGAAAATTGGCGATAAATTCTATGCAACAAAATCAAATAATATTATTAATAACTACCACTCATTACAAGGTAATGAATTAAATAACTACATATATTACTCATTACCAACATTTTCAACATTTTTGCAGAAGATTGTTAAATCTTCTGCATTAAGAACTGACATTTGGGGAAAACAATGTGTAGATGGATACATTGACTCCTTTAAAGACTGGTGGCTACTATTTGATGATTATATGATAAATGTCACAACCATATAGAGAGGAAAACAAACCAAGTACATAAATATATTTATAACTCATTCATTTAACAGTGATTCTGATTGTTTTTTCTCCCCTGGCTTCTGGCTGTTTTATCGTTTATTTTTAATCTGTTCTGTTTTTCTTTTTTTGTTTGGATTTGGCATTCAAATAATTCATAGTTGGGATTATTTTTATTTGCATTTTAAAAGTTTATTTAGGTTTATTTTCCGATGATATTTTCAAAACTAAGTTCAATGATTTTTGTGTGCAGTTATTTTTTTCTTGTTTTCCTTAAACAATTTCAGTTCTCATGCTGCGTTGTTCAACTACTACTGCTGCCATTGTCCGTCTGTCTGCATTTATTCATTGGTTCATTGTTTTGTTTCGATACACTCATTGTTTGTCAGGTCATTCAATTTAGTCAGAGTTTTGCTATTTTTTTTTTATCAAGTTCTATTTGTTGATTGATTTTGTTTCCCTTTCATTCCTTTAAGGCTTGTCAGGTATTGGGTTGGAATTGCTACTGTTTTGTTTATAACTAAGTAAGGTTTCGGTAATATAACGAATCCTTTATGCGCTTTAGTGCGTCAAAATAAAAGTTCTTCTTTCAGAGTCCATTTTACCGACTTTGTCCTTGGGACTTTTACTTTATGGCTTTCCAAACGTTGCCAAACGTTGAATACTAAAAAAATGCTTCTTTTTGTCTCAGAATTTCTAGTTGAAATTGTTTAAATTCGTGACATTATTGCACCTAGATCTAAAATTAATAGCTTGATTACCTATCATTCAATAAAATTTACAGAAAAACCTTTTCTATAGTTTATGCATGAAAATCTTCAAACATTAAAAAATTTTCAAAATATCAAAAATTTATTGAATCAATTTGTAATGTAAATTCTATTATTTCACATAAATCAACTTCCTTTTTAACTTAACAAACCGTATGATAAATTTAAACTCATAACCATGTTTTAAAACGTTTAAAACAAAGAAAACTGTGAAAATATATAAGGAAAAAAACAATTTGCTACTATATTTAGTTTTAGTTTATCTTAATACGCCTCTGACCATCCCAATCATATTAAAATAATATTACATGGTAAACCAGTTTTCCTCTTTTTTTCTCAAAAAGGCCAAAAGAAAAATAGCAACTGAACTGCCAGCATTTCAATTTAAATAAATTGTGAAAAAAATTGTAGAAAGAAAAAAATATTTACATTATGGAAATTTTCTTTTCCACTGCCCATACTCCTACAACAGCTGATGATCTAGTATTATTTTCCCATTTAGAAAAATAGCCTGTCTGGGCAACTATTGAATGTATTTTGGTTTAATTCTAGAATTTTATTCTTTATATTTATTTTTAGCCCCGGGTTAAATAAGATTTTCTTTATCAAACAAGATTTATACATTAGAGAAAATATTGTTAGAAATAGAAATTTTCTTATGATTTTGTTTGGTTTTCCTATGCATGTAGAGAAGCAATTAGTAAAATTAGTTTTTCTTTATTGACAAAAACAACTGTTGGCTTAGCAAGGATAAATACTTATTTAATGCAGTTTTGTTTTTAGTTGGAAAAAAGTGTTAAGAATTAAAAAATTCTTAAAAATCGAACGTTAAGAAAGAAGTTTGATAAAATTTTATAAAAATGCAAATAATTAAAAATTAAACAAAATATCTCAACATATGTTTGTATGTGTGTGTGTTCAATGTCAACTGATATAATGTCCATGAACGTTATGATACACCAAAAAGTGTCTTAGTGTCCATGGACTTTATGAAATGTCCTTGGCATTGCGACACTTGTTAAGAATTTAGGAAAGAATTGTTACTAAATTAGGTGTTCTTTAAAAAAGTGTCCTTGATAATCGGCCTTTAACCATGCGAAGGGGTTTTAAATGAGGAGATATTTCAAATGGGTGGTGTGTCAGTCCATAGACCTTATGACACACTTAATTAAGTCATAATGTCCACATATATAATGCTAATTTTTAAAGTGTCAGAATGTCCAAGAGCAATGTGAGAGAAAGCCCATTTATCGAAAAAAGGTGAATAACGAAGCCGGTATTCGAAATTCCTCAGAGTTTGAAACGCTGAAGCCTATCCAGGACATTTTTTAAAAGGAATCCAAAATGCAACATACACCAAATTTAGGACCAATTCCTTTCGTGATAACTGTGTCCCTTTCATAAATTCTAAACAAATCTTCCAATACATTTCTGTTTTAATAGTCTCACAATATCCATAGATATTGTGACATTTTAAAAAAGTGATATAATGTCCATGGACATTATGTCGCTTTAAGGTGTATCCTAAGGTCTATGGACATTATGGCACACCCCCTTTCGAATATCGGCTTCGCTAAATTTATCCTTTTTTCATAAATAGACTCTTTTAAATCCATGAACTTTAAGATATTTTGCTCATAGAAAATGTAATACTTTTGAAATTGTCATAAAGTCCATGGACACTAAAGACTTAATTTATTGTGTCTAAACCTTCATGGAAAATATGTGTACCTATAATTTATGGAGAAAATTTTGGATATTCTCGAACATGTAAGTAATATAATTTCTAAAAATTATACATAACATACGAAAGCTTTTCTGAATGTCTTTTTTTTTTGCTAGAATTATTGTACCGTTTTGATGGGATATCTAAAACGTAATACTAGGCTTCAATTAATAAAATCTAATTTGATAAATAGTATAATGCTGAAAAATTGCTTTAATGTATTTTCTATGTATGTCCCATTTTCTTCTGTTACTCCAAACAAATTAAAAACACTTAAAAACCTTTTGCTTCCTTCCCCGAACACCAAAATATGTTAGGTCACCAAAGTCATTTAACTTAATAAATCCTAAGAAAAAAGCAATGAATTGTCCAAAATTTTCAACCTTAAAAAAATTTCTTTTAGTTTTTATATTTTTCTTTGTAATATTTAAACATTTCTTTCACGTTCTCATAAATTTCCTACTTATTATTGTGGGAGTCCTTTTGAATTTTCTTTGTGTTTTTTTTATTTTTAAGCGCATAAAAAGTGACAAGCATTTGACAGGACAAACATGTAGAGTAAAACGGTAAAATTCACAATAAATCATACATTCATGTAGTTACTTGCTGCTGTTGCCTGCCATTTATCATTGGGTCTTGTATGTCGATGGTAATTCAAGGTTTAAATGTATATATCTTGACAGTGTTTCCTTTTTTTTTTTTTGTTCTTTACATTTCTCTTTTGATTGTTAAAAATTCTTAAGATTAGCTCAGTTGACAGACAAAACAATTGACATTTCTTATTATACAATATTTTCGAGATTTTTTTCTTATAAGTATTTTTCAACTTCTCAACTACTTAAGTTGACCAATAGCCAGAGTTATTTAAACTTTCGGACAAGGAACCACGCATGATATTGTGATTTTAAAATCAAAGTTTAGCTGCATATTTTTTTCACGTCCTCCTAAGTTAAAACTGCTCAACAATGAAGCAACAACGAAATGTTGCGTATTCAATTGTTTTTTTTTTTTTTTAAGTAACGAATTCTATAATGTACATTTTTTGTTTGATTATAAAATGCGTTTACTTATACTATGAATTTATATTGACTAAAGAAGACTAAGCATAGACAGACGGACAAAAGAAGTACACAAAATGTCTGATGCGAATTTTTATTTTATTCCTTTATATGACACAATGGGGCAGTAAAAGTAAAAGTTAAAAATAAAGTAAAACAAAATTTGATAAATCCTACTTTTTTATGATTGTTCTTTCCACTTTTTTAATTTCCTCCATGGAAACAAATAATTCTTTTGTCAAAAAAGTATTAAAACTAGTTAAAATCGTTTTACTATTCCGTAATTTTAAAATATATATCTTTCTAGAAAAAATTGTACATTTTCCAAAAAAATCAATAAAGAATTGATATTAAAAAAATATCTAAAAATCGTTTTCCGCTGAAAATTCCAATATTCCAAAATTTTTTACAAAATAAACTTTTTTACTAAAAATTAGACAAAAAGTTTTACAACAATCTGAGATATTTAACTAATTTTTGACTCAACTACTTCAATAAAAAAAGTTTTCTTCAAAATATATATAATATATTTTTCCGACATTTTTAATTTTCATCTATTGTGTTTCTCTTAATGTGTGTGTGTGTGTGTGTGTGAGTGTATTAAACTCATATGAAGCAAGTTTTCTTCTGTATTCTATGCGTTAGAACCTATGTGTACAATACGTAACATGCAACAGGAATAATGCGAACCAACAAAAGCAAAAGATAGACAGACAAACAGACAGTAAGTGTCTGTTGTATCGTACGTATCCAACAGTTAAGAATTACTCTTAGCATATTTTGCTGCTTAGTTTTTGGCAGGAATGTCAGTATTTCGACAAATTCTTGTTGGAAAATTTGAAATTTAAATTGAAAATTTTTAATGTTATTGATGTTGAACAAAAAAAAATATTAAGAAAAAAAATCTACTAAGATGAAGAAGTAGTAAAGATGATGATAGAGAAACTTGAAAATGCAACAGCAAAAAAAATTCAAGCAAAATAATTCAAATTCAAATCCTATAATACCAAATCATCGATAATAAGGAAGGCGATGATGTTCACGATAATAATAACGACAATAACAATGATGATAAAAATAATGATGGCGTACTCCTCCCACTCCTCCATTAGTAGTATTATTATTAACGTTTACATTCTTGTCCTCTTCATTATGATTCTCATCATCATGGGGTTATTGCTTAATATGATAGAAACCAGTGAGTAGTAGTTTTATTATGTAAGATCTCTCCTTTGTATGAGAGATCTCTAAAGAGCTGTGGCGATCATACATACATACATACATACATACATACATACATACATACATACATACATACATACATACATACATACATACATACGCATGTAGTTAGTATCATAACTGTGCGTAGACTTTTTATTTTAATGTTTTTTTACTTTTCTAGTTACTTATACACAATATGCATGTATTTTAATTTAAATTTGTTGTGATGTCTGTTGACAGTTTCGACATATTCAATCTTTTTGTTGTTTTTCATCTTTTGCATCGAGAGAAGAAAACATAACATTTACTAAACAAACAACAAAAAAAATGAATATATAATCATTTCAACAGTTATGCTTATACTCCCATATACCACAGCCAAAAATGGCATTAAACATATGAAAAGATAAGAGTTGAAAAAAACCTAAACAAAACTTACCAAGCTTTAACCAAAAAAACAAAAAGAAAAAATCACATACAAATACCGGCAATATTCAATCAATAAATGCATTCAGTTCAAAATGTACGAATCAAAACAACTAAACAGTAGATAAAATAACAACACCAACAACGAAAAACCGCTTAAACAACCGCCATCGAAACTGCGGCAACGAGCACACGTAGCAATAACAACAACGACACAACCACCAACACCACCGCCCCATAGTGGGAAAGTTAAGTAGTGCCTAGCTTTTAAGAAGAACATTTACTTATAATGTGTTAAGAGCTGTATGAGTGGGTAGATTTAAAATTTTCTGAAATGAAATATATATGCTTTAGCATATGACCTGGTTATTTTTATAAAAAGAAGTCCTTATTATAAGTAGCAGTGTTGAGTAAAGACCCGAGTTATTAGTATAAAACGAAGTCTTTAGAAGAATCTAAGTTTCCTGGATCTAATTACTAAGACTTTGTCAATCAGTGCTCGTGAGAATTGTAATGACTAGATGCCTGACAGCGTCAAAGAAACGGCTCCAGAGTTTTAATGTCCTTTCCACACTCCCTGCATTCATCTAAATCCTCACGTCAAAATTTGGTATATATATGCCAGTAATCCTTCGTATCCATTCATAACACGTACCATTAAATAACTTTAGACATGCATATTTTGATGAGATCTTTCTAACTGCCGGTCCACACTAGGAAACTTTTCTTGGGAATTATTTGATTTTGCTTGAGAGTAAAAGAGAAAAAATATCCTTAACCTCTCTTGCAGTACGGAGTTTTCCGTACTCGAACTCTTGTTTTGTCATTCATCTCATTCGTACAACAACAAATCAATGCAATTAATACGTAGTTTCTTAAACAAAAGTTTCTATGTATGGATATTACGGAAACTTCAAAAGAGAATTAAGAAAAAGTTTCTTAACAAAAGTTTCCTAGTATGGATCAGGTATAAGCTTTTGACGTACTCTGTGTCTGGTATGTGATCAGTACAACCGATGATTTTGGATATATGCAGTCATAAATAGAAGACTTTGTATTTAGTAAGAGACATAGCCTTAAATATAACAAATTAACCAATTATCCCACTTGCAGCTTAAAATCAAACAGATTTTGTATGTTTGTGTGTTTTTAACGCATTTACAAAGCTTTTAATATTTTGAGTGGAAGTAAGTGTGAGTATAACAGTTTGTGTATATGTGTTCATGAGGACGTGTGGCAGGCACACACAATGGCTGGTTAAATTTCGAGAAGGCACCAAATGATTTTGGGCTCAAACAACACATATTTAATGAATATTTCAACAAGATACTGTTGATGTAGTACTCGTCGTCGTCATCATCATAGTATTTTTCTGGTAAAGCGAGATTGCGGTTTCATTTCAACTCTTAAACGTTGCGTAACGAATTATTTGTTGCAATGAAAATTGAAGTATAATAATCAAAATATTTAAATACAATAAAAGCTAAAATAAATGGACACACCCTTTAAAAAATAAAGGAAATCAGCTTTCAAATCGATAATAACAAATTCACTTTAAATAGGTGAAATATTTAGTTTTATGTAGATTTAAATGTATTTAAATAATATGAAGAATAAAATAATTTCCTATTGTATTAAAAGCTTTTACTGTTTCTCACCTCTAACAACTTCAATTGCAAGTACATACTTACTAGCAATCGTACTTCTGTGTAGCGGCAAGGTACACACTCCTTCTACATACACACATACATACATCGTATAACATCAATATCATTATTTGTTTAAATATTTAATAATCTTCTATTTATTTCCAATTACCTCGAGTCTCCCATTTAAACGTTTTCCAAATTGATGATGTGTGCTGTTGCGGTTGTCGTCGTGCAACTGACAACAAATTCATCGTCAATATGTATTCTTGACTTAAAGATTTTAAGAAGACTCTTTAGCCTGTTTGTCTTGTACGCATTGTGGTATTTTTCAATTTCAATTGTATTTAAATTGCATTTGATAAGAGATATTTAGTAAGTGGAGAAGTAATCCTTACTTACTTATAAATCCATACAATCATCCCTCACCTCCGTACAACTATTCAAATGCAATTATATTTTTAAGTTTAGTGTTTTTTGGAACTACATAAGACGATGGATATGGTTTTGCAATTAAATGCATTAATGTAAGTAATGATTATTAATTCAACATTAAGATATTTAAATTGATTGAATGATTAGTGTTTATTATTTAAGATTAATTGCATCTAAACTTTGTTTATTTCTTAAACTTCATATATAAAAAACTCATATATATTAGTAAAAAAAAATACTACTTTTATATTTAAGAACGTGTTATACTATAGATTTTGCTTTCATTATTAGCTTTACAGTAAAATTCTTATATAATTCTCAATTGTTTATTATTTAATCGATTTTAGAGATTTTACTTAAAGAAACAATAATACAAAACTTATTCTTCATTCTGGAAAACAATAACTTTCGTTCTATATTGTATTTTGCAAAATTTCAGCAACACCTTCAAAATTAATGGTTTTTCTTTACGAAAAGTGAAATAAGTGTTATCAATAGCATACTTACACAGTCCCTTTGAAAAAAAAAAACAGTAATTAATTACACAAAAGTATTAGAAAAATGTCAAAGAAGGGAAATTAATTTGAAAAACTTTAATAATTTTAAAGGGCCAAACTTTTCTGCATTAAATACCGCACCATTTTTAACAAAATAAATTTATATTCTAAACACATTATGTGTATGTATTTTGCCACATTAATCCATTTGTCCTAAACCCCCTTCTAATAAAATAGTATTTTTTATACAAAATTTTTTTACATTCAATCATTTGTCTTTTAGCGATTGAGTAGCTGTTGGTTGGCTGGTCGGTTGGTTGCATCAGGTGGACCACCAAAATATTTTTATAAAATTTTTTTTTTCTTTATTTATTTTCATTCTTTGGATGCTTTTTTATTATTATTTTCATTTATTTTTTGTGAAAACTGTCAAAATGTCATTCAGAAACAATTTAACGGACGGCCAACACAGAAGTTTTATTGACATGTATGTCAAAGCAAATCAATGGAGTAATGATTGGCGTTAGCATACATATACACTTACATAATAATACATAATAAAAAACAACACCAACATAAATTTAAAAAAAAATAAACCTCATAAAAAGACAAAATTCATGGAGTTTTTTTATTAAGAACCATTAGCAGTTACCCCATAGTGAAAATATTAATAAAAAACAAACTTAAATAAAAATGGCCTTGTTTACAAATCATAAAACTCCCCTTTAGAATAATTTTTAAAAATTTATACAACAAACAACAAAATAAGATAAATGATGCCAATATTTATGAACACAGACCAAAACAAATTATACTTATTATCTAATTTAAAAAATGAATGAACAAAAAACGCAAAATACTCGCAATATAAGTTGAGATTTAGTTTAAATATTGGTTCCAAATAATAGAAAAAATGAAACAGCAAACAAATTAAAAATAAACTTACCATCATACTATTGTTGCTGCTGCTGTGTTGCGGCTTATGCTGAATCTGCTGCTGGTTGTTAGTTTGGTTGTTTGTTTGGCTACGACTTGCCTGTTACCAATAATAATGACTTTTTAATGCATTTAATAATAAATCTTCCGCCAGAGAGGGCGATAAATAAACACCTGAAAATATATTGATAAAAAAAATTGTAGGAAAAATACTTATATGAAGGCAGTGGCGTAAAAGAATGTAAACTTTGCTAATATCAAAAGTAAGAAAAGAAAGAAGCCCCTGAAATACACAATTAATACAATTTAAAAATTATTTACACAAATTCCTAAGTAAATTTGAATGAGTTATTAACTCTTCTTATATAATCTAAAAGAACATTCCTTTATAAATCTGCTAACTAAACAACAGTTCATAAATTTTTATGCATCAATACATTGTTAATAAAAATAATTATTATTTTGTTTATATAATTTAAACGCGCGCGCAGCAACAACTTGTGCCAACACAAAAAAAAAACAATCATTATTATTATTATTATTTTATTAAAACAAGATATGAGAGTCATATTAATTTATGAATATTGAAAAACAAACAAACAGCAAAAACTAAGATTTATCTAAAAATCATATTGTTTTTAAAACCTTTAAATTATTTGCTTTAAGTTTAGGAGTGTGTATGTGAATAAGTGTTGGAATTATAACAACAAACTTTTATTAACAACAAAAAACAAATTCAGTAAAAACAATTTAAAACAACACCTTGAGAAAGAAAAAAATCAACGAAAACTTTCAAAACAAGTACTTTAAATATACAAAGCGCCAACTGCAGCGGTATATAAAACGTCTAATGTCGCCTAAAAACAACCTTGCGCACGCGTTGCAAATTAAAGTTTATTAAAAGCCTCGTTTTGCCGCCAACTAACTAGATTGACGCCTTAGGTACCTATTAACAAGTTGTTGTTTAGACAGACGGACAGACCCCCACTAAAACAAACATAAATAATAAAATAATCAACAACAACAACAGCAGCAGGCAAAAATAAATTTAAAAATCAATGAACTAACCAGCAAACCAAACGATCGATGGCCGGCCGGCCAGCCAGCCAGCCAAGAAATCACTACAAAAAAACCGATGAAATGTGTAAAATTGTACAACTACAACAACTGAATAATAAAATCAGCAACAGGAACTTTATGCCAACATTAAATACGAAAATAAAAAATAAATTTTATCAAAGCTGTGTCTAATAATTCTCCACTACTCACTAGCTACCAGACACTAATCATAATTAAGACTTGTTGACTTTTAACTACCACAAATACTACCATTTCGTTTACCACTGTTGCTACTGCCAACACTGGGTGGAACACGGTCTAACACACATCCTAAGACACACATAAAATCATATAGTTATTTAAAGTATCTACTCTTATACGGATGGAGTAGTTGCGAAAATTTTCTTAAATTCATGCTTGTTAATTTAGACAAGCATCAAAGTTAAACACTCGCAATTAAGATTATTATAGTCTGACGAAAATTATATTTTGTTTTATTGAGTCTCGCCTACTTTTTATTGGGGGGAATTATCTTCAGCATGATTAGTAACTACAAGACCATTTCTTACTCTAAAGATTATATTTTATAGCGAGGACTTAAGACAACGTCTTATAAGCAGCAAAAATAGAACTTCCAAAGAAGCGAAAACTAAGTAGAATTTACTTCATGGAAGTACTGAAAAAGTCCTGAATTGTTAATTTTTTTAATGATTTAAGTTCGGACATATTCATTAAATAACTAACAGAAAATCCGCCTGATATTCAAGGATTAAACCAAAAATTCTCCATTTTCTGTTGTAGTCTATCTCATCGCCCAATTATTCATTATTTTATTTGCTCTTTTATTCAAATATTTATTTTATTTATTCTGAATGCTATTCAAGTATTAAGATACAATTTCATTTTACCAACTTGACATTTGTAATGAACGTTCTCCCTACTAGCACTCGTTCATAAAGAGTGCCCCAAAATTATGGAAAAAATTTCATTATGAAAAAGAAAATTTTGTATTGGAACTTTAAGCGCCATGTTGCCTAGTAACCACTCTTTACGTGGTAAATTTGGGTAAAATCAAAACTTACATTCATTTTGTTAAACCTTTTATTTTTAATGTCTAACTAATACTATGATTAATTAACAGACAACTCTCTAAAGAACAGTAAGACTTATAAAAAGTGTTTGTATGATTGGATTTATTTGAAGACTAAAGGGAATGACAATAAATTCATTGGCGTTTACACAATTCACGCTTCTTAGTAGTATTTTATCTGTTAGTCTCAGAAATAATTTTCTAGATGTTGTAGTTGTCATCCATAAGGTGGTGTTGTATTAAGTGGTAGTGTTGTTAGTTGTGAGTAGAGTCCTGTCATTTATATAGTTTCATTATTATAATGTAATGTTGTAGTAGTAGTAGTGTGTGTGCTTGAGCTTTAGGAAATTAAGTAAGAAATCGTCAATTCCTTATTGGGTTTTATCTTCATCAATGTTTGTTGGCCTTAATGTGACTACAATTGGCGCCAATTACTTCTAACATTTAGTTTATTTGGCTTAAAACAAATAAAACAACAACAAACAGCAACAGCAGCAAAAAAAACTATAGACAAGAGATACCAACAATGAAAACGAAACTTACAAAAAAAGCCAAAAAAGGCAGCGCCAGCAAATTCAAAAGAATCACACATAAACGGCACCAAAGTTGTAGTTTAATACACTAGCAAACAGAGAAAAAGAAAAACGAAGATTAAAAAAAGGCCAAAACTCAGTTATTATATAATTTTCGTTAAGACATGAAGATTTCAGTCGTGTTTATTGTATGTTGCTACACATGTAATAAATGATATAAATGAGTTAATACACACACAAGGAGAGAAGGCGGACGGGCGTTTGGTTTAGACAGAATCAGCAGCAGCATTAACAATAATCATGCTTAAAAACAATGGAAGTTTGGAAAATTGCTATTATGCGAGTGAGTATTATTGTCATTCATCGTCTTTAGTTACAAACTAATGTCACGCGTCGATAATGATGAAGCGGCAAAAATATTATACTCACAGAAAGCGGGCGGTTAAAACAATAAACAGACATACTGACAAATAGACATTTTCAGTTTCAAACAAAGTACACGACAATTGAAACTGAAATTGAAAACAAAACGATTGTAACAAATATCATGTGAGAAAAAGTAACAAATGGCAGAATTAAATGGATTTTATTTAATTACAATTCATACTCGCACATCCATCCATCTACTCATACACGAGTCATGTGTGTGAGTGTGTTTTATGTTCCGTTTGATACGGGCGCAATAAAATTAATACATTCAAAATCATTTTGTCATTGACGACAAAAGTTCTATCAAATTAATGGGTATTTACGAGAATTGTTTAAACCACCTACACTTGTATCTACTAGTAACTCCTACTTGCAATACAATTACTTGTGTGTGTGTGTGTCTATCTGTATTTCTCCTATAAAATAAATTCAGAGATTATATTCGAATACATGAGATTATTAAGAAATATTCATTACAATTACGTGGCTTTTTTTGAACTTGTATAATAAATATTTACCAGGAGCATGGAATAATGAATCCATTTTAAAT
This sequence comes from Lucilia cuprina, assembly GCF_022045245.1. Lineage (NCBI taxonomy): Eukaryota > Metazoa > Arthropoda > Insecta > Diptera > Calliphoridae > Lucilia > Lucilia cuprina. The sequence continues at coordinate 99,786,583 of NC_060952.1, read as the reverse complement.
TTAATAATTGAATCAACTCTTCAACTTTTGTATAAAAAATCTTTACATTTTCTGAAAGTTCAGTTATCATAAAGTATTCTATAGAAAAGTTCAGTTATCGCTAACTCTTTAGTACTCTTAAAAATCTTCAATGGAAAATTTTGGTTATCGATAACTCTTCAATACAAAATTGTAGATATCTATAACTTTTCTAGTTCAGTTATCGACAACTTTTTTATAAAAAAAAATCAGTTATCGTTAACTTTGCTATGAAAATGTTCAGTTATTGATAACTCTTCTATAGATAGTTAAGTTATCGATAATTTTAGTTTTGGAAAGTTGTTCTGTTACCACTAAAAATCTTTACAGATATTGTTTTTTTTTTTTGAACACATACATTTTTTCTTAAACAATTTTATAAAATACAAGTCTGCTAAACAATTTTGACCACACACATACCTACACCTAAGACACATATTTGAGCTTATTGTCACCATTAACTTAGTAATTTTAACGAACGTGTCATGGCAGACAGTCAAGGGTTAATTTTATGCAAAACTTATAAATAATAAAAAAAAAGAAAAACATTTTGCGCACTTAACAATGCTTTGGAGACCACAACGAGACAAAAACAACAAGAAACCGGCGTGTGGCAAAACGTGCGATGATGCGCGTATGACTCAATACTGTGTCAAGCGGCACAAATATGGTTATTAAACCAAAAAATAACAACAAAAACACATTCGCTTAATGTTGGCGACCAAAAAAAAAAACACACACACACACTAAAATCTTTATCCTTTTATAGTTAAATTAACTGCAAAAAAATCATATCTTTATGAATTGATCTTTTCATCTCTACAACTACGAGTGTTTTAGATACGAACTGGAGGAAAAAAATTATGAACAACAACAAGACGATATTCGGGTGAACGTGATTTATTCATAGATGGCGCTTAAACATTGTCTGGGGTTGACTGCAACAGCAATTGTTACTCAACACGGTCAGCACGATTTTCAGTTAACTGACGCCGCCAATACAGTCAGCCAGGCTGAGAGGCAAGCATGTCATCCAAGCAACCAATAAACCAAATATGATCGGGATAAAAAATATTGATTGCGTGGTGGTTAAGTGCAGCAACAACAACAACAACAACAAGAACAACATTACTAAACCATGCAACATAAAACAACGAGTATAAGTGGTGTCTGTGGTAACGGTGGCGGCATTTATACGAGATATATTTTCCATCTATCGCCATGACACACAATGTTATGAAAAAATAACAACAGCAGCAGCAACAACAACAATAAAATTATGATTACGTTGGTGCGAGATGTTATCTCAATGACCGTATAACCGAAAAAAAATCAACAGCAACAACAACAAACCTCCAATGTATCAAAATATTGGGGTTCAGATGGCAAGTGTTGTTGATGTCTTTTTTTTCTCGCTTTATAATTTTTCCTTCAACAGAATAATGTTTGTGGGTTTCAGAAAAAAAAAATTTTGTTGTTGCTGTTGTTGGTTTATATTGTTTAAATATTGCTTTTTAATTGATTTTTTTAAAAAAGATGATTGTTGAGTTGTTGTTTTTTTTAGATATTGTTATTATTATTTATTGACAACAACTTAAGCAGGCAACAAATGCAACAACACACAGTAGCGACTGCAGCAACTGTTCACTGCGGGTGTTTTAAAAATAAAAAATTTCATAAAAAAGATCTCAACTTCTATTTCCATGTAGACTTTACAAAAAGCATTTAAATTTCGTTAATTAGTTTGTTACATATATTCTGAAGAAAAGTTATTAAGCTTTTTAGAAATTTCACAGAATATGGGCTTTCTAAAGAAAAGCTCTTGTGTTTTTTTTTACATGAAAACAGTTGTTTAAGACTTTCTTAGGTAAAGTTTTAGATTTTCTATGAGATTTTTTTTTTACAAAACAGTTGTTGACTTTAGAAAAGAGGTTTATTTTTTGTGGTTTTCAAGCTTTGCTTTAAAAATGTTCTAGAGCCTTTTAATAGAAAAGTTATTGATAACCCTTTGGTAAAAATTTATCAATTACAACTTTTTCTATTTAAGTCATATTTAATTACCAATATTGCCGCACATATTATTTTCTTTTACTTCAAATTTTTAAATTTTATAAAATAAAACAAATAAACTATTAAGTTGTTATTTTCACTATCGATTTTCGAGCTCCTTTTTGTTTTATATCAATTTATGGTTTTATGTCTAAAACATACACGAGACCCATACTTCCATATACTGCAGCAGCACATGCTAGTTTGTTTAGTTTATAAATATATATAGTTCAGTCCATTTAAACCACAAAAATTGCAATAAAACATTTTAACATTTCTGGCATACGAACACATAAAACAAAATCATTTGACAGCCAAGATCAACTCTGGTCACAACAAAGTCAGCGAGTTCATTAAAGCGCACGCGCAGATTTTAAAACTAAAGAAAGAAAAATATCTTGTCTAACGCTTTAAAAAACAACATATTTAGTTGTAGTTGTTGTTGGTCCACAAATACCTACGAGTAGTATTGAAATGATAATGTAAAAATGTGATTAAAATAATAAAACAAACAACATGACAAACATACAATACAAACGCTCTCCATTAATGTTTGGTGTCCTAAATAATAGACATGTTTGCAAGTATTTCGGTTTTATTTTAACAGTTTAAAGAAAAATCTCTAACTTATATGGCGTTTGGAATAGAGCAGTAGTAGTTGTATGTTCGGTTGATATTTGTTTGGTAATTTTGTCAATTACATTGACAAACACTTAAATAGTTTTGTTAATTCTTAACTAGCAATTTAGGTACAAATTATTTTTACTCTTGTGTAAAGGCAATCATACTCTTATACTAAGTATATAACATTACCAATGTAGTTCCAATTCTAACAGCCAATTAACGCCAGTTTACTGTTCTGTCGTACAGAAATTGTCAAATGCTTTTTAATAGATGTTGTGTTAAATTTGTGGGGACATAAATGGGTTTTTTTTAATGAATAGGTTTTTCTTTAGCACAAAGTTAAATGATTTTGTGGGTTTTAAGAGGTTTAAACATTGGTTTGAAAAACCTTTTGTAAGTGTTGAATTAATTTTGTGGTTTTTGAATAGATTTATTTTGTAGCAGGTATATGATGAAGGTTGAAATCATCTAAATCAAACAATTTTTAATTGTTGATATCTTTAAAACAATTTGAGCAATTAAAATAAAATTTTTGTCATAATATAATATAATAAAATATATTAGTCTTTGGAATAGTATAATCTTATAACTATGACTTAGTCCATTGATTGATCCATTAATTAGTCTTCTGACTCCATTGATTATGACTAGTCTATTAAATAGTCTACGGGCAAATTTATTAAATAGTTTATGGATTAGTCTAATACTTAATTGATACAGTGACTAGTGTATAAAATAATATATGGACTAGTCTTTTTACTGGTCCTTTAAAAAGACTACTGGTGTTTAGACAAGTATATTGAATAGTCTTTAGATTAGTATACTGACTAATCTATAGATTAACCTATTGGTTGGTCCATTGACTAGTATATAAACTTAAACATTAATCATTTTAGGAACTAGACTCTGGGTTGATCTATTGACGATCAATGAAATAGCCTCTTGACTAGCTTATTAATTTATACATACAACGATTTATTAGAATATAATAATGTGATTCATCTCTTATATATATTGTTTAAAATCCCACGATAAAATTTTTTTAATTACACGCAGAATTAGTCCTTGTATCAAAAAAATAAATATCTCACGTTTTAATTCTCTATATGGATTTTTATTTTTCTAACCAAAACAAAAATAAAATAAATTACTAAAAATTGCCAAAAATTAATCACAATATTGTGGGAGTTAATGGTGTGCCACTTAGAAAAAATGGATGTTATTTCATTAGCTAACACGATTCTACATAATTTAATTATATAATTAATGAGTTAATAACTTAAAACCAAAAAAAAAAAAATAATAACGAAAAAACAAACTACAACTAATAAAACTGTAAAAAATAACGATTAACAATAAGCCAATTAAAAAGAAACTAAAACATTATTAGAATTAAAAAAAATTAAAACAATACATTTACTAGTTAGCACAGCAAAAAAAATATACAACAACTAAGTATATTTGTTGTTGTAATGAATTTATTTATTTTATTTAATTTAACAACTTTAGACTCCTCCATAAATGGTAGTCATGCATATGGATGTGTGGAGTGTTGTTGCTATGTACAAATGTATGTTTTAATATGTAGTGCCAAAAACAATAGTAACAACAACAGCAAGAACATAAATATATTAAGCATTAAGCTGCAACATAAGTACTACAATACAACCCCAAATTTTATTGACAACAATAAAACGCGACAAATGTCACGATTACGAATTTTGATTGCAACACTTTGGGAACACCAACAGCTTTAGAAACAAACAGCAACAAGCAATAACAACAACATCAGTAGCAGCAACAACTACTATAACAACAAAACAATATCTTGACAACAAGATGTGACAAAAATCGCGGTAGTTTTTTGTTGTTGTTGCTGCTATAGTACAAGTATTATTTTGTTTGTTTCGTTCGTAATTCGTTTGTATCTCGTTGGTGAGATAAAGTTTATTATGCATGAGAATTGTACGTTCATACAGAATGACAGAATGTATGTTTTGGGATTAATATCACATAAAGTTTACGTATGTTAATCTATATAAATCGACACAACGATCTATCTTGAAAACATACCCAAGCACACCAAAACAAATCTGTATACCTTTTAAGTGCAAATGTGTACCTATGTTTGTTTGTGTGTGTGTGTTTTTTTACCTCCAGCTGAATTTCAAGTCCTGTTCCTTGCTACTGCATACAATATATGTATAACACACCCAACCACATGCTACACCACCGCTACCGCTTTGTTATTGAGTGTACTCTGGAGAATTGTTTGCATTTCATGTTAGAGAATTATATTAGCTTTTCAACAGAAAGCAGCAAGAAGTTAAATCGTAAGCTCGGCAAGAGTTTTGTTGCAGAGTTGTGAAAAGTATTTGTGTGGCATGTTCGCTTGTACTAGCACTCGTAATACTGGTGTTTAAGTTAAGTAGGCGGCGGTACTATCGAGGCTGGCGATTGTGGCTTGATGTGTTAAAGTTTGTGTCTGGCAATTGCTAAATATATACACTGACACTTAGTTAGGGATTCATTTAAAACGCATAGAAGCTGGATAATCTTAATCTTTAATTTAAATCGAAAAATGTTCAAACATTTTTTGTAAATTGCATAAATTTTTAAAAATGTAAAAAAGAAATATGTATTTGTTGACAATATGTATGTCAGGAATTTGAAAATTATACGTAAGAGGTTCCCAAATGACTCTTGATTATGGAAACAAGAAAACATATCCTCTTTAACAGATTTATAATAAGACATCCACAGTAAGTTTGTTTAACTGGCCATTTGACTAGAAATGATTAATAATTTAAAAATTTAGTGAAATCAATCAATATCCGCTATAAATATTGTATAGAAATCTCAAGAAAATAGTGAAATATTCTCATTCTCATTGCGACTCAATGGAGATGGATAATCTGTTATTCAGATAAAATTGGAGTTTGAAGAATCGGCCCATTCAACATTTTTATGTTATTTTCATTTGGTTAAGATTGTTTTTGCTTATGAAACTAATATAGCGGAGATTCAATTATTTTGTTGATTAAAATATTCTTTATCGAAAAAAACAATTTTTACATCAAAAATAATAAGTATTTTCAAAATGAATTATAACTTTATAATAAACTTTAGAACGAAGTACTAAAAAATTGTAAATATACACACCAGTTACCAAATTAACAACAAAGTTTTTATATTTTTTCAATAACATCCATTGGCAAAGTATATACATAAGTACGACAACAATATGATAATGTTCGTATGTTTATACTTTGATAACGGATGTTATTGACAAATTCGATATTTTTCTGTGGATATTTCTAGAAACTTTAGCAAATGATAACTGTTTCTTGTTATAATTTTCTCCAGGAATATTAATTCCAACAAACTTTTACCTTTCCCAATTACTTTTACATCAATCTTCAAACTCATCGAAAGCTTTGCCAACTGAAAAAGCATGAAAGAAGTAATATTTCTTGAAAAAAATTTAATTATTCTTCTCTCTCTCTGTCCGTTTTAACATGAAAATATTAAATAAAATAAATTCATATGTGTATTGCAATGCAATTTATTAATTTTATTATTTACTTTTTATTCATTTCACTAAGTTTTTCTTTTCATTTACACAAAAATTCAATTCATACAATTGGGAAATATGTATTTACTACATATGCATGTATGAGTATTTTTTTACTGATTTCCCTTGCATACGATTGCAATTGCAGAACGTGCAAATTGCCATAACTTTATTTATGATTCAGATCACAAACCTCCTCCTTCTTAAAATTTTTCAACTTTATTATATGGTCTTATTCGTTTCAGGTCTTGGCCTAGCTGTTGCCTTATGATAAACATATACTCGTTGTATTAACATCCCGAGATAATATAATCACTTGTTCTATTTAATTGTTTTCATGTATTTCATGTTTCTCGTTTGGCAGTTATAAAAAAAATCACACAGAAATATTCTTTGCCGCATTACCTCCACCCCGTTCTTACCTGTAGAAGATTGTTAAGATGTTGTGTATGTATGCTGGAGGAAGTACAGCTTGGAAACTTTTACAACAACCAACCAGGCAGTGAGAAAAGAAAACAACAAACAGTGTTGAATTGCATTTCACTCTTGCGATAACTTTAACTCATAAGTTTAAGAATATTTGAAAGTTAGAACCGAATTACGAACTCTCTACAAAATCAATTAGGTTATTTTCTAACGAATAAAAACTAACTATGGAAAAATATATATTTTTGTCAAATCAAATCTTCGATATTCACTTCATTATTAAATTTGTTAATTGAATTAATTAAATATTTAATCAAAAATTTCTAAAAGGATATATAGTTCGCTTGTATTAAAACCTTTGTAGGGTCCATCAGTTCGTTAAAGTCGATTACAGCAATCTGTGTCTTACATGATTTTCGTGCTCTTAAGAAACCGTATAAAGTTTATGCGTTTTACACATGATGTAAAGTACGTACAGTGTACATGTAGTTATGCATGTCTCTGTGTAAATAAGTATAAGTTTAAGTATATAAACTGGCAACATGCATTTTTCTTGCAACAATTTTTTAGCATTTTTTTCTCCTTCAAGTAAAGCGAATAATATATTTTACATACAAACACATTGTATTAACATGACACTTCACCAGTTAATTGGCCACTGTAATTTTATTAAGCGTCTAGGGATGGATGGAGGCTAAAGCGTTGTTTCGCTTAAATGTAAAAAAGAAAATTAAGTTAAATTTTTGCAAAAAATAAAAGAAATAAATAAAATAACTTATACACACTTACAAAAATGCAAATTATCTTTATTGTAAATGATAATTATCATATTACTTCATTTATATAAATAATCTACGCTCATATTTAAGCAACAATTTATAAAATATTATGTAGTGGAAATTTGTAGCCTGCTGCCACAATGTGTGGCACAAAACTAACTGAACTGAATATTGACTGACAACACTGAACAGGGAATGTTAAAATAAATAATTTTTTTTAATTATATTTTATAATAAGAAACTGAATACTTGCGTGTGTATGTGTACTTTTTGTTTTTATACTAATTATCCAAACGACATGACTGCTTTGTATTAAATAATGACCATAGACTTAATTTACAACAAACCGACTATATATATAAAACTTTAAGGATTTTTATTTTTTTATGCAGAACACACATACACACAAACGCACATACAACAAGTCTGTGCATTAAAATAAATAATGAAAGAAATTTTGTTTTTGTGGTGGGTGTTTGGCGGGCGCAGAAAGTTGATATAAAAAAAACTTAAACTTACCTTTAATTAAGCGGTTTATTGTAAAAATGTCCATATAAAAGAAGGAGATAAAAATTTAATTTACATAATATGAGATTGAAAAATTAAGTTGTTTAATGGTGTCAATATTCGATATATATTGACTAAAGATCATGTTTCTTTTGTGAAATGAACATATTATTAAATAATTTTCATATATAAATTAAATTGTAAATTATACTTAAATTATGTGTATGAGTTGTTTGTATTGCAACAGTTTAATAAGAATAAGTACAATAGCTACTTATATATGTAGAAAACACATTAAAGTTATTATGTAGAATCATCGTCCTTGAAGTAACTAAGTAATAGTCCAGTAAAGATTTTGTATTTAAACATAACCTGTTCTGCGTTGTACAGAGGGAAAGAGACTGGGCTTCGTTCTATCTTCTACCCTTCATACCTCATCTAATTTATTTCTCATTAACTTCAAAAGGCAATTTTAACACGGTGATGTCTTTGGAGGCAAGTACTTACCACAAACGCTTACAAATAATTAGAAAAAGTAGTCAATTTAAATCGCATGGAAAAAACGTATATAGAAAGTATAAATATAACTCATTATAATTAAGACCTTATTAGACTTCTTCTATGTAACCCATACGTTATGAAGCAGTCATTGAAAAGTATTTTGTTATGTAAGTAATTACAATTGAAAGGACTAGATAATTCCTTTCAATTGTTGTGCTGCGTATCTCTCTCACAAACGATAGATATATGGAAAGTATAAACATTAGTGCAACTGAGAACTTTTAGATTTATGTGAAGGGAATACAAAATGGCGTAGGATGAAAACGTACAGATACTCAAAATTTTTTAGACGTTGTAAAAGTTTCTTTACCGCCTTTAAGAACATACCTCTGTTAACAATAAAAGGAATTCTATATGTTTAGCTTATTTATGTCTTGAGTAGTAGATCACAGAATATCTCATTATTGACATTATTATGTTTTCAGCTAGAAACAAATTCGATCTAATAAAAAAATTAATTTGAACTATAAAATATATCTTATTTAACTTATTTAAAACCTTCAAAAACCCCAATCTTTCCATCATCAACAAAATTTTTGTTATTCTCTAAATAAAATCTAAAATTCTATCCTTTTGCCATAACCCGCCACAGTCTTGTTAATTTATCACTTTTTTTTAATAAAAACACACACAGCAGACCCGCTTAAATAATTCTAAATATTTTTCAACTTTAATTGATAAAGTATTTAAAACTCTTACAAAACAAAATACCAAGTGTAATAAATACTTCGGTGGTATTACTCTGCTGGTATTAGTTACAAACTCAAAACAAAACAAAAAAAAAATGAGCAAAGAAAAATAAAATAAACAAAAAAATAGAAAAAAAAGAGTTGTTTTGAAATTTCTTAACCTTTTTTGTACAATAAATAAAAAGTGAAATAAATACTTTGTAACCACACTGCTAAATACCACTTGACATTCTAATGCATTTAAGTTTCAAATTTTTCAAATTATTTTTCATACAACAAAGCACAACAACAAAAAAAATAATATGAGCAACAAGAGTCAAGTTTTCAAAACTGACAAGCAAAAATTACACTTCAAATACAAAAACGCCGACACAAAATTTGTGCTTTTTAACTTGTTTTTCACTTTACAAATCATAACTAAAATCTACATACAAAATATACTCGACTTGTACTCAATGAAGTAATAAAAAATTACTATGCAATGATTAAAAACATAAAATAGTATTTAAAAAGACATAGAAATACTAAAACAACCCACGCTTTTTTGTTTCTTAAGAAAAAACACAAACTAAATATTCATTCATAAAATTATTGAGCTTTTTGTAAATAAAATTGTACTCAATCTACATATGTATATATAATGGGGAAGTATACCTTAATAAAAAGTACTTAAAATTTAAATTTTCAAATCTAGAAGATTCTTAGAAAAAACTATGATTCGTTTATTGTTCGGGAGTTTTTTTCAATTGAGTTGTTGAATCACACTCTAAAACTGAGTTTGCTTAAAAAATTAGTCACTCTTTGGTTGGTGTGAAATATTAAATTATCACCTGAAATATTCATTCAATCGATATACACAAAACATTACGAATATTAACAACAACAACAAAATTTACCGCAAAATAATAATATTGTTAAGAGGTGGGCGTAGCTGTTACACTGGTTGTATTTAGCAGTAAACAAATCAAAAACAACAACAACAAAAATAACTAAATTTCAACGTAAAATGTTTAAAACCATTCACCTTCATTTCGTATAATAATTTACACTTTTAATTTTAATATCTTATGATTGAAAAATTAAAAAAAAAACTGAAAACAACAAAAAATTTAGAAAAATACACATACAGGTACTTTGCATGTCAAAATAAAAAAACAAATAATTTCAATATTAATTATTAATAGAATTATAGTTGCGACCAATGTGTTTAAAACGGAAATATTTATTTATCTATTAGTAAAGTCAGTGTTTTAAAAGAATGAAGTGTTTAGAAGAGAAAATTAATTGTCGTTTGATAAAAATCACTGGGAGCAAACTCAGAGTCCACTAACTCCATCATATAGTTTAATAGTCAGGTTAAGTTATGTCGAAAGTCTTGATTACGTCCATTTAATTCTGATGGATTGTGAATTGGGAAATTGTGTTTCCAAAGCTTTTTCCCTTCGGAGTAACCCCCCTGTAAAAGAGAGTAGTAACAATGAGAGCAAATATGCTTAACTAGTTAGAAGTTTTGCTGAAACGCTATTTAGAGATTTCAGAATGTAACTTTTAACTTGTTAAGTCGGACTTATTATTGAGAAAGCTATCATGTACATTCATGACAATGTAAGTAAGATGGATAGGGTAGAAGTGGTATTATTAGCATCTGCCAAAGTGAATAACTTGAAAACGGAGTAAACGATTTTATCGCATTATCAAATTTTGTTTTCGTTTATCGATTATCTATCACCCCTGAAAATTTGAAACATTAACTTTACATATGATGGGAGGCAGACATGATTAATTGTTTTTCAAAGGGCTGTGAAAATATTTCACTGTGTGAACTTTTTGTGCTAACTTTTTTAGTTTTTGTGATTGCAAAAATATATTGGTAATAGAACGTCAATAATAGTGAACAATAAGACATAATAATATTTTCAATAATATAATTTGAAGCCCGAAAAAAATTGAAACTAAACCCCAGAACTGCCCGTGGGGCACATGTGCCAAATATATGTAATACTTGTGATGTAGAACAAAATTTGATTAAAATATAGAAAAAATCAGTAATAATTTGTTTGTGAAATAAACAATAAATATCTGGTTTATTATACTTTGTTTAATGAATTAAAGTATAAAACAGCAAAATAAGTTTTTATTTTTGTATTTTTTTTATTTTACTAATGATAAATCTGCCCCATCCCCTTGGCGCATTTACCCCATGGGGCGGTATCGCCATTTTTGGTCAGTGCGTAAAAGTTAAAAAATATATGTACAAGAGGATGACTTAGAAAAGATTAATAGGAATAAAACTAAAGCTAACATATCTAAGTATCCAAACCATGAAAAAAGTGCAAAATTTCATCAAATTATCTTGAAAATTGCGATCTGTAGCGTGCGCATAAGCTTTTCAAAGACACATAGATAGACAGACAGTCATAGTTAAATCACTATCTAAGCCGATTTAGTCCGTCTCTGTGTCCTTGTAAAGCTTGTGCTCATGCTACAGGTCAAAATTTTCAAGATAATTTGATGAAATTTGACACATACTCTTGTTTTGGCCCAAGGAACAACGCTATATCATCTTTCTTATATAGAAAAAAAATTGTATTGAAAATGGTTAAAATCGTGGCATATACCCTACAAAAACATGACAATGATTGCATTTAACAGATAGTGATAATAGGATCTGAAGAACTCTTTTTACTCCAAAGAAGCTTTAGCCATATTTGTCGATTTGCATTTCTTCATTGATCTTTTTTATGGGTTTTCTCATCGGATAAGAGATTAAAAAGCAAGTGATAGGCTTTCTTTAAGAATATCTCAATAAATTAATGTAATCTGAACATTGGTGATTAAAATATCTGCTTATCTTATTGCTGAGTCTACTTCTTCCTCTTACCTTTGATGCAATTCAAAATCACAACTCCTCATTGCAAATAATCTCTGAATCCTCTGGATCCTCGAAACAAAAATTGACTAAAAACAACAACCAGCCGATTTCAATTAAAAAATGTTTCGCTGCTTTATATGGAATATTTTTGTTGCTTAAAATAACCACAGCGACAAAGTATAACTTAACAAGACTAAGGTCAAGGTAAACTATTTAACCGTCAAAATTGAAATTTAATTTAAGAAAAAAAAAACGAATTTAATTTATTTTTTTAAGTATTTGCACTATAAAAATAGACAACATATTTAATACATAATGTTTGTTCCACAAAACCTACTCTGCAGGTGCCATAAGCCATAATTTACATAATATTCAAATTTATGTGTATGTTTGTAAATAAAAATGATTTTATAAAATAATACAAATATATAAAAACTAAATTAATTTATAGGTTTGTAAATAAAAACATATAGGTAAATATGGTTTATTTAAATGTGCAAAATTCCCGGCAGTTTTTTGAAGTAAAACATTCACTTTATAGGTAATACTTAAGTAGTTTTGCAGGAAAACTAGGTCAGGTTTTATGTAATTAATGTACATAAAAGGAGTTTGAAATGAAATTAAGCTAAACGTCATTATATTTGTATTAAACCCTTCCAATTGTTTTGATGAATTAATAGTAATGACTTTTAGTTGACAGTTAATTATTTATATAGCCTGCAGGGATATAAATACATGTACAGAATATGTATGTATGCGGTTGTATTGTGTTGTTAAAAGAATATTATTGATGTATTTGTTGATTTGATTTTTATTTTTAACTCTTTTTTCCCATTGAGTTGTTACCACTCACAGCGTATTGCATTAAAATTCGTTATGAAAAAATTGTAATAATAAAAATATTGCTTTGTTTATACACATTTATAGGTACATATCTGCATTTGTACGTTTTAATTCCACTTATACATACTTCCACGTTGCAATGCTTTAAGGCCAAATTTTACACAATCAAAAATGCATACAGTTACAACATAAGTATTAAAATAAAACAATGCGAAATTTTTTATAGTTCTGCCTGGTTCTGGGTACACACCAGAGGTTTAACCCTGTAACCAGAACATACAAAATAAAAAAGGATTTTCTACTGAATGAATTGTTCGGCTTTTAAGTTATTTATTTGTATGCAATAGTGCACATTTATATAACTGCAATTGAAATTGCATATTTGTTTGTATAAACATTTAAATTTATTATGATAATCCCTTATTTGTTCATCACAATTGATATTTTAATATTAACACCAGCGGCATAGTTGTGGCATTAGTATTAGCATATGAATTAACAACAACAGCAATCGTATTCTAAAATACGATTAATTGTTGACCTGTTTGCTTCATTTTGTTGCTTGATGGGGATTTCAATAATTTAATTGGAAAAAAATTTTAGTTTTTTCGTTGTTGTTTTAATTTGTTACTCGAACAGAGTGTTAAATATTTTGTGATAAATATCTTTATAATTTTGCTTCATATAAAACTGGAAGTCTATAGACTAGGCTCGTCTATAGTCTACTCGATAGTCTAGTCTATAGTTTAGTCTATAGTCTAGTCGATAGTCTAGTCTATAGTCTAGTCTATAGTCTAGTCTATAGTCTAGTTTATAGTATAGTCTATAGTCTAGTCTATAGTCTAGTTTATAGTCTAGTCTATAGTCTAGTCTATAGTCTAGTCTATAGTCTAGTCTATAGTCTAGTCTATAGTCTAGTCTATAGTCTAGTCTATAGTCTAGTCTATAGTCTAGTCTATAGTCTAGTCTATAGTCTAGTCTATAGTCTAGTCTATAGTCTAGTCTATAGTCTAGTCTATAGTCTAGTCTATAGTCTAGTCTATAGTCTAGTCTATAGTCTAGTCTATAGTCTAGTCTATAGCCTAGTCTATAGTCTAGTCTATAGTCTAGTCTATAGTCTAGTCTATAGTCTAGTCTATAGTCTAGTCTATAGTCTAGTCTATAGTCTAGTCTATAGTCTAGTCTATAGTCTAGTCTATAGTCTAGTCTATAGTCTAGTCTATAGTCTAGTCTATAGTCTAGTCTATAGTCTAGTCTATAGTCTAGTCTATAGTCTAGTCTATAGTCTAGTCTATAGTCTAGTCTATAGTCTAGTCTATAGTCTAGTCTATAGTCTAGTCTATAGTCTAGTCTATAGTCTAGTCTATAGTCTAGTCTATAGTCTAGTCTATAGTCTAGTCTAAAGTCTAGTCTATAGTCTATAGTCTAGTCTATAGTCTAGTCTATAGTCTAGTCTAAAGTCTAGTCTATAGTCTATAGTCTAGTCTATAGTCTAGTCTATAGTCTAGTCTATAGTCTAGTCTATAGTCTAGTCTATAGTCTAGTCTATAGTCTAGTATATATTCTAGTCAATAGTCTAGTTCATAGTCTAAACTATAGTCCAGTTCTATGTAGTTCCAGTTCTACACCATTTTCAGAAATAATTCAGAAAAACTCAATTGTAAATGCAATTATCCATTTGAAGTTTAGAAAATTCCAATTGAAAATGAGATTTTTCATTTAACATTTAGAAAAGATCAGTAAAAAATGAGAATTTTAATTTATAATTTAGAAAATATCAATTTGAAATTGAGATATTCCATTTGAAATTCAGAAAAGAACAGTTTAAAATGAGATTTTTATTTGAAATTCGGAATACTACAATGAAAATGAGATTTTTCATTTGAAATTCAAAAAATTCCAATTGAAAATGAGATTTTTTATTTAAAATTTAAAAAAATCAATTAAAAAATTTTTTTCTCATTTGAAATCCAGAAAATCGTATGTGTTTATTTTATTCAACCTTAATTTGAAATTAATTGTAATGAAAAATCTCATTTTCCGTTGAATTTTTTCTAAATTTCAAATGAAAAATCTCATTTTCAATTGGAATTTTCGAACTTCAAATGAAAAATCTCATTTTCAACTGATGTATTCCGAATTTCAAAAAAAATCTTATTTTCAATTGATGTTTTCTCAATTTAAATTGAAAATTCTCATTTTTAATTGGTCTCTTCTAAATTTCAAATGAAAAATCCCATTTTCAAATGTTCTTTTCTGAATTTCAAAAGTAAAATCTGAATTTCAGTTGATATTTTCTGAAAAGTTCTCATTTTCAATTGAAAAAGGTGTAGTCTAGTTTATATTCTACAATAAAGTGTATAATATATAATATTTAGTCAAGTCTATAACCCAACGTATAGTCAAACCTATAAAATACATTCCTGAATCCAAAATTTTTCTTCACTCTGTTTTTCTCTATGGTATTAATATAGAATTTTCCTGTTTATTGGCTGTTAATTATCCTTATATATTTCGACAAATCACAGAGCACCAGAGAAATGTATAGTTTAATTTTTGCTGTATTTTATTACAGTTTTTACCTTTGATTTTTTTCGTATCCTAATGCAAAAATGTCTGCAAAATTCATTTTTGAAATGCACTTGCAAAAAAAAAAAAAAAACAACTATGTATAACCTTGTGAAAGAGTATTTTGCATTAAGGTGGAAAATATAATTGAAAAATGCCAAATATAAAATCAGCAATTCAATGGAAATTAAGTAAAAAATGTGAATAATGTTATATAATCACATTAAAATAGAATTTGTGAGCAATAACAAAAAACAATGAAAAAATATTTTATTATAATTTTTGGAATTAAAAAAATTGACACTTTTAGTTAAAGGGCGAAATAAAATTGATTTCTTTTTGCCCACTCATGAGGGCAGAGAGATAAATGTGTCATTAAATATTTTTTAAAACAAACAGTGATATTAAATATTGAAAATTTAGTCATTTCAATAAATTTCTACTAAAGTAGGTGCATCTTATCTTTTTTTTTCTTCTTAAGAAAACAACATCAGCCCACATATTTTGTAACCAACAACCTGTATGATGAAGAAAACACTAACTAAAGGAGAAAGTGAAAAAATACTTAAAGTTTACTTTATGGGCCCAAGAAAGGGAATTGTAATAGACTCAATATATTGTTGGCTGTTGTTGTAAATAGTTAAAAACAACTTGCAACATGATCAGTTGATACACTTAAATAAAAGTTTTAAAAACAAGTACTTATTTATTACAAATACTTACACATACTTACATACAAAAACACATTTACGCAGCAGCAAAAGTATGTGTATTTTGCCTCATTTCATAAAGATTCTACCAGGGGCCCAACTAACTAACAATAAATGTGTGTAAAGTTGATTGTAACTAAAAAAAAGTAACATTGTACTACCGTAGTCATGCACCAACTGTAGTATGAGTGTTGAAAACAACAACAGAAACTGTAGCAGCAACAATAAGTAGTATCAATGACAAGAGGCAGGCATTCAGGCCTGCTTTATTAAACATTTAAGAGATAATATTGCAGATGCAGCGTAAAAACGATTCAATTATTGCTGGCTGTTGTTACTCTTGCTGCATTGCATTGCTCTACAAATAAAAAGCCAATAACAATAAAATACAATAAATACCGATTATAAACATTTATACTTATTATTATGGTTGTTTTTGTTGGTTTTGTACTTTTTGTTGTTTATTGTATTTCGTTGTTACAAAACAAATACATTTGTATTTATTTATTACATATTATTTGTTACTGTTGTTGTTATCGTTATAGTTGTTGCTTCTTATATTGTCATCATCATCTTATTATTATGATGATTATCATTTTATTACATCTATTGTTGTTGTTGATGATGTTGATGTTGTTCTTTTATTGTTAGTTTGTTGCTGTGTAGTAGTTGTTGTTGTTCTTGTTGTCGATTTGTATTTAGACAAATGATGATGTTAGTTAGAATTGTTATATTTACTAATAATAATAAAAATAATCGTAATAATAATAATGATAGTGGTAATACACTTGAAGAAAAGTCACAGATAAAATTTGTTGGAATTAAAAGGATTAAAAATCTATACAGATTTCTATATGAAACAATAGTGATAGTGTTGATGACTGCAAGAATAAAGGAAATATTATTTCATAATCTAACTAGCCTGACGATATAGCTGGATTCTATAGCTTAACATAGGTTTCTTGCCATCCATGCTCGATTTCACATCTCTGGTAACAGTTAAGACCAGGTTCACACTGGGAAACTTTTATTGAGAAACTTTTTGTTTTGTGTGTAAGAGAGAGATTGTCAATATTTCTTTCTCTTTCTCTCACACACAAAATTCAAAAGTTTCCCAGTGTGAACCAGGTCTAATTTTCACAAAAACATCCTAAAGATTTCTTTCGTCCGCATTTACAATTTTTCAGAAATCTTTGTAATTTATGAACCAATTTTGCTAATTTTAAATAGCAAATAATCAGACAGACGGAACTTTTAGACAAGCTTATCTAAATTGACTCCATTATCCATAATGACTCAGAATGTATATACTTTAGATCGAAAACGGTTCACAAACATCTATTCACTTCTTACAAACCAAAAAAGTTTAAAAAAGGTGTTGTAGTTTTGACGGTAGCCTCAACATTGGTATGAAAAACTCTCATTGACCATGATCTTTTAAATACTTTTTCTGGACAAAATGAAGAGAACATATTAGAATATATGAATATATATGGTATGTATATGGATATTTTCAGTGTAGAAAAAGTAAATAAGTATAAGCGATGACATAAAGGTAAATACACTTTATAGTGTTGGTGGTGTTGAAAGTGGGGATATGACGTTAGTAGTTGCATTACTTACGTTCTGTATGTAATAGATGTAATAGCTATTTTTTATTATTAAAGTTGTTCTTATTGTTTGTTTTATATGTTTGTATGTTGTTTTTGTTATTTGTGCTCTTTTGTTTTATTATTGTTAAAATACTTACACATATTGTAGATATTGTTATAACAATTATAATTCTTAAGAAATCTGTATGTATATGTAGGTATATAACACAATAACATGTTCAGCACTTACAAATACAAATTGTCTTAAACTATTGCACGAATAGTTGCTACTGGCATTTGTTTTTGCTGTTATTGTTAACGTCACTGTCATCGCTTGTAACGTTTTCATTGTAAACGTAAATACGGACAGATATTGTTTTATACGACTTTCTACTGGTCTTTTGTACGTATGTATGTTTGTATCTATTGCGTTTCCAAAGTAATCACGTTTAATGAGTGGGAGGGAGGTAGAAGGGCAGACAAATAACAACAATGTGTACAATGATAAATGATTGGAGGAGGATGATGCACCACACGCTTACTTGCTTGCTACACGTAGGGTCTTTTGCTTGGTCTAACAAATACAAGTTAATAATTTCGAATATAAAACATTTTATCAATAAATATGAAATGGCATTAATGAAGGAAACGTTGCTGTAAGCACGAGTGGGTGGAGTTTTTATTTTATTTTTTTCTCGCATTAATATTCAAATACTGCTACAATTGCAATTTATTTGTAAATGAAATATTTTACAAAATCTGGCATAAATTTAAAAATTGTTATTTTCATTGTTAAGGAATGTAAGGTAATGTTGAGCGTGAGGGGGAGGGTGTGAGATAAAGTTTAATACAAAACTTAATGACATAGAAAGAAAGTCTACTATAAAAACGTATAAGAATTTATGGATTTTATTAGTGTCATAATTTTCATAATAATTCCCTGTTAAAAAGGAAATTATTTTAAAACAACAACGTGCTGTGTATTTATGAAATAAACAACAATAATATTTAAGCAATAATTTAGCTAAACACAATTATGAATTAGTTTTGTTTTTCTGTAATGTTTTCATTTTCGAAAAAAAAACAGTTTGGTAAATAAATCTTATGGGTAATTCGACCAATTAATCAGAGTAAATGAATAAATTTAGTTAAAACCCATTAATCTTCTATAAATGTGCTTGTACATAAACCAACAAACATCTATACAAATGTAGCTTCACGCCATTCGTTTTGATACCTGATTATAAGCTCAATGGCGCCCCACAAATTTCACCTGTCAGTGTTATTAAGCCTTTCTGAACAGACTTACACGTACATACATATATTTATAGGGGAACACAGATACAGTGTTAATACAAGCACGTAGACCAACAAGTGCATAAATAACAAATAGTCAAATTAGTTTAAGCCAAAAATAAAAAAACTCAAATATTGAATATTTTGTGCGGTCTCTGAGTGTGCAATTACAATTGAAGCGGCAAATTCGCAAGGAATGGGGGTTTTTATATTAAGGGAATTAATCCTATCTGTAGTAATGAAGAAAAAGTGAAATTTTAGTATTTTTTCGACATAATTTATTAAACAGAGGATTTATTTTGGATATAATGCAGTAGCAAGTGATCTATTGGATATTTCATAACGAAACATAGCACACATATGTCCAATTTACAATCGACTACTGTAATTACACACTACACCACTATATTGGGGAAGGTATTATGCGCTTGTACTGATGTTTATAATATCCAAAAAAAAAAAAATTGATCCTACAGCCTAAAGTATACTAAATAGTGCAGGATCTCTGTCTGAAACGACTATGATATGTTCGTCTCTCCATGTACTACTTGTGAGCACGCTACAGGTCGCAATTTTCAAAATAATTTGATGAGTTTTAGCCCATACTCTTCTTAGGTCAAAACCTATAGAAAATGTTTAAAATCTGCCGATTATTTCGCCATGCTCCAATACAACCGTATCCCCAAATACGGCGTTTAGGATCAAAAGTGTGTGTAATGTTCTTCTATCTTTCCAAAAATCGCAAAATTTCAAAACTTTTGTAATGACCGGGATTCATTTAATATATATAATATATTATAGTTCAGTGGAATACTGAAATGTACATTTTCTATTTCAATAATTTATAAATTTATTATAAATTCTTAATTTTTCTCAACAGATTTCAAGAAGTTGTTTTGGAACTAGTATGCACTCCATTGAACTAGTGTAATAGCAATGTAGAAATAGTTTCAAAGAACTAGTTAGTTAGTTTGAAAGGAGGATGTATACACATCAAATCCGAAGAAATACACCTTTGCCTCTATTGGGCCTGTTGTGCTCTCCTTAACCAGTGCCACGGGTGGGAATCGAACACACAACCTCCGTAATGTAATGGCAGCACCACTAGTTCCAAGTATGTTGTTTAATAATCTGGAGTGGTTCTGTTTGCAAGCGTTCTAAAACTAGAGGTATTTAAGAACAACAACAAAATTCTGAGGAACGGATTCCAGAAGTAATGGCAGCACCACTAGTTCTAAAGGATCTGAAGTGGTTCTTTTCGCACCCGTTCTAAAACTAGTTATGTTTAGAAAAAGTTATAAAATTGTTCCTAAATTGATATTAATTATTTTCAAACATTGAATTCTAATTCCGATTTTAGAAATTGAAATTCTAAGAAAACAATTCTATGTTTTAAAATAAAATCAAACTTTCATTTTGAAAGTTTTCTTTGGAATATAAGGACATTGTATTAGGGAATTAAGAAGTAAAGAATTATGTCAAATAATCCTTTAAAGCCAATGGTTTGTTAACCATTTTTTACATAAGTACGATACTAACGTTAAATTTATATATTGATAAAACTATGAGATATATTTCTCATCAAATTGGTTCTTTGTAGTCTTATCGCTTCAATTATAATTTACCACACAATAACGACAACATACACGATATTTTTTCTATTTCTGACAAATAAATGTATAACTGACTGTAGGTGTATTTTGGTTTTGTCATTGTTGTTATTATTATTGTTGGCGTTGTGTAGGTGTTGTTTTCTCTTTAAATTTAGTCATTGTTTTCCAAAAAGCCCGGTATTATATTGTGCCTACAGTACTAACAAACGTACAAATTCGTGGTATCTGTCCCAAAATTGTGACCTAAAGTGGGTTATGTGAGTTGTTATTTTAATACACACACTTTACTGCAATTTAAAATAGACAATTGACTCTGTCATTTATAACTTCAGATGGATTAAGTAACCAATTTCTAAGGTGCTGTATAAAGTTCAGTGTTTTTTCTCTAATAATAATCTAATAATAAATGAAATTGTATGTAAAACTGCCGGGTAATCCTTGTTGGTAAATGGGGTTATCAAATAGCTTTGTACACGTATTTGGATACAAAATACATACACTTGTTATTGTACTTGTTGTAAAACATTTCAATGGCACGCGTCTTTAGTCTTGTTGTTGTAGTTCTTGTGTGGTGTTATTGTAGAAGTAAGGAGGGGGAGGGGATTTATTTATATAGACATGGCCAATTTGTAAAATACTAATTGGTTTAGAATGACAGCTAGTTAAAGGCAATTTCCTTTATATTGTACAAATGTACAATGCACACATCGATTGTTTGTATGTATATAAATGAATATATAAATGACCTAGAGAACTATGGAATCTGCTCCTTTAGAGCAGCGATGGTGATTGTATTGGATGTTATAAATATTTTGAAAGGTAAGATAATTAGTTTAATAATTTGAAACAAAGCACTTTGATTCGTTTTGTGCGAATTTATTTCAAAAGTCAATTATATATTTTATTATGGATTACAATTCAAGTTGTTTTACAAAATTTGTTGTTAAAAACAAATTTAAGTAACTAATTAGCTATGTACTTAGTTGTATTAATTGTTAAGAAAAATTAAATGTTATTAAGAGGTTAATGAGTACAACTTTTGATTATAATATCTAAATGTTCTGTAATAGTATGATTGATAAGAATTTAAAATAGGGATACCTTTAAGGTTCAAATTTTGGAAATTTCTCTAAAAGATAAGATATCGGATGGTTGAAGATAATTAGATCAAGAATGAGGCAAAAACAAAAACTTGTAGTAGGAAAAGTTCGAAAAAAATAAGACCAAGATTCTTATACCTAACAGATATTAAAGAACTAGTTTTTTTTCTAATAAAACATTTATATATTGTTGTAAACTTTCAACTTAAAAGAATGCAACTAAAAGTTTTATTTGAAAACTATGTTCGAATGACAGTTAGACCATTAGATATTTTAAACAACTACTTTTCATTTTAAGAATTTTAAACAAGTGTGAGTGTGTGCATTTAAAAAAATGTTATCCGGTAGGAATTTCTCTCGAGATTGTTAGCTATTACTGTGCTGCTTGACTTGTATTGAATTCTTTTTTTTCACTTCTTGTTGTTGTTTTAATTTTTACAAACGACTATTGATTAAATTCCAATAGTAAAGTTATAGTACAAAACAGTAGCAATAACAAAAAATAACATAGAATTTAATAAATGTGAGAATAATATAGAATTTTTCCTATTATTTTGTATTATTTTTATTTTTAAAATAAACTACTACAATACGCATGAGATCATCATCAGAATCGTTAGTATCTGGGGATTCTTAGCAATGTTTATATTGTTTTTTATGGTTGATATATAGTTAGACCTAGATAATGGTAGATACACTACTTTTATTAAATCATTTGACATCCAAAGAGTACTTCATCTTAAGTATTGTAGAATTTTTACAAACTTATTTTGTGATACTAGGAAAATTTACAGAAAAAGTTGTAATTAAATTTTTACTTGATTTACGAATTTTTGTTTAATTTCTTGTTCTTAAAGGATTCATCTTATTCACTGCATTGTAATATCTCCCATATGTCGTTTCAGCCGACTATAATTCACTTTAACTTGTTCATTTTATTACTGTAAATCATAGGAAATATTTTGTAGTTTATTTTAACAAAACTATGTATAAATATGTTACACATATCCATACATACGCACGTATAAAACATCAGTATTTTGTTGTCACATCACATAGATACAAGGGAGATATTGAAATACAATAAAAAATAAGTAAGAATGAATAGTTAGGCATGACCGACCATATAATACCGTGCGCCAGTGAGTACGTTAACAATGTGAATTATGTTTAAAAGATTTAGTTTGTTTTTTCCTTCATGTCAAAAATAAAAAAAACAATTTGTTGACAAAAAGTGATTTCCTAAAAGAGGAGTTATATGGGGGTCGGTTTATATATAGATACATCCTCATAAATTTTTGAAGAGAAATTAGCATGTACATTAAATTTATTTATGCAAAATTTCATTACTACAGATAAGGTCCAGGGTCAAATGGGGGCTAATATATAGGAAAATCAGAAGAATGTATCACTTGTGCCGTTTTTTATAGATATAGCAGAACATTTAACATAATTATGAGCCCAAAATCCCTATTATCCCGGGATAACGATGGACCCATTTCAATCAAAATTGCTATCTGTAGAATTCCAACAAGGTTTGCCTGGATGCACGAGCATCACTTATATTGGTCCTATATTAAGGTGTGTGACCAATATTTTTGGTTGTTACAAACATCAACACAAATGCATAATACCCTCTCCATTATAGTGGTGTAGGGTATAAATAAAAACAAAACAAGCAAATTGCAGTAGGAGCAGTAGCAACAAATGATGACAAAAAGCAACAACAGAAAGAAAACATTGCCGTGTGACAACATTGATCAAAGATGACCTACATACACCTACAAAATGGACATAAAAATAACAGTAAATACAGCAGCAACAAAAACAATGACAATCATATAACTCGTAAAATAAAATTGTATCTAGATATTAAAACAAAACGATAAAGGAGAAAAACAAAACAGCAACAAAATATATAAAAAAATCAAAATTTAACTACTTGATGCATATGAATACGAGTATCACAGAGATACGAGTAAATATTACGCATAATATATAAGTGTATAGACACATACATCTATAACCTCACAGTTTTTCTAGGATTCTTTTTATCTCTTTTGATTAGGTCACCCACTCCCTATTCATAACCCGGAGAGGAAATTTAGTATCATTTTAGTAGTTTTAAGTAAATAATCTTTAAACTTTTTAGATAGTAGTTATTTAATCCACTATCAGTAAGCTATTGTCAAATCTATTGTACATTTGTAAATATTTAAAATGAATTCTTGTTGTACCACGTAAAGGGCCAAATAACAGTTACAATTACTTATTCAGCATGGACACCCGGAACTGCAGGAAATTACAATATTTAACACACACTTACACTCACACATTCCCGAGATACTCATTGCACGCTGGCTGTATATCTGTTTGGTTGCATCGACATGACAAATGTTCATGATTGTGTGGATTCCTGTATTTATCTTTCTACGTTTGTACGTACATATGTAGAGGTATAGTTGTATATATGTATGAGTGCGTTGAATAAAAATGTTGAATTTCCAATGATATTCATGAGTATTTGGTATTGTTGTTATTGGTATTTTGATGTAACTACCACAAAAGTTCACATATTGAATATTGTTAAAGCATTGATTTGATGGCATATCGAACAGAAAAAAAGAAGATATGAAATCATTTTAAAAATAACAAACTTACATTGAAACACACACAAACACAAATTCATGCACACATTATTGCAGCAAAACCCTGTTATTCACAGGATTAATTTCGATTTAACACTCACTATTTGCTCACTCCACTAGCGTGTAAGGCTATAGACTGGAATATTTATTATGAGGATGTCATTGAAAAGGAGTAACTTAACTTTTAATTTTATTTCATAAGGAGCCATAAGGAACCACATTTAAGACTACTATTGAACATTAAGGTAACTAATGCAATGTTGGTAATTGGCTCTTTAAAACAGCTGGGTACGCAAAACTATGGATACTTATACAAATGCACGCAATGTAATACTATGAAGGTTATTTTCAATAGCAAATGATTTATTCCAGCAGAAAAATATAGAAAATAAAAACTCTGCATTAATTGAATGGAGAAAAAGTTCCTTAAAATGAGCGCAAAATTAACTAATTGTCTCAAGATAAAATTAAACAATTTCTCACTTAACTTTGCTAAAGACAGAAAAGTAAGTTGGAGTGAAAGATCTGTAGGAGTTCCTATCATTTCCTTTGGAGAGGTAATCAAGATTTTCAATCGCTGTTTGCGAATAAAGGACCTTTCTTTTTCATTAATACAAATAATTTGATCAAATAACTTAATCATTTTCTCTAAATAGTGGTGCACGGAACACCTAAATCTTTAAGAGAACTCGAAAAATATATGGCAACTGTTGCATAATGAAATCAACTGTTATTAAAGTTTTTTTAATTTCAGACTTTCTAAAGTTTTTTCTAGCATCATAAAAATCCCTTTAGATCAAATTCTATTTCAAAATGAAGCGAGGTGTATCTTTAGACAAGTACCACAATCTAAACTAAAACAATAAACCGATGCTTGTCAATAAAGATTTAAAACAACGACAACAACAAAACTGACAAAAAACGCATTAACTAAAAACAAACAAAGAGCAATGCAAGAACAGCAACAACAACAACTAAAGTTGATTGTGTTCCCATTTCTCATGTTTGGATGGATGGTCTAAATAACGTTGATGACATTTTATGCTGCATGCAGCACTCGGAATGTAACACACAGAGAAAGTAAACGGTAGAGAGGTAAATCGGACATATTTTTGTTAGCAAGCAGGACTTCCAGAAAACCAGCCCATGATGGTATGTAAGGTTGTCATCATTGTGAATGCCAGACCAGCATGCCTGTGTGTGCATATATATTGACCATTGTATCCCAACCAACTAGCCAGTCAGCCAAGGCGTTGTTTTCACATGTGACAAGAGTTTGTTTGAATGTGTCTCTATAGGCAATTTCGAGAAGTTATTGGACAGGCCAACGGAAAAAAAGCTACAAACAAGGTGACTTATTGTGAAAATACTCAACCAATCATACCATTGATTGGTGAGAAAATGAGAAATTACATTTTTATGCTAATGCCGTTCGTTTCTGCCATGCTTCGTTCACAAAAATCAAACTTGCCAAAAAGTCCAACGAAAAAATAAAATGAACAAAAACGAAAAAAAAACAAAAAAAATAAAAATTGGTATAATAAACAGGATAGAATTGTAGTCGAAATCGTATTGTGTTTAGAGTTGTTGGTTGTAGGAAGAAAAGAATTGTATAAAATTGTATTGTTTTTGATTTCCAATTTCTGAGTTTGAGGTCTGTGGTAGTTTAGTATGCTTGTTGCAAAATGCCCTTAATTGGGTTCGTTATAATGACTTAACTTGCAACATACAACTCGCCAACCGTCAGCAATAACTGCGATACATACATAAATATACCACTAAATCTTTGGTAGTTGTTGTTTATAAAACATGCATTGGCATGAATTTAAAATGTTTCGACATTTTTCATAATTGTCCCCCAAATTGATTAACTGCAATAACAAGAAAACCAAACAAATGCGAAAAAAAATTAAATAACAAATTTCAATCTTTCTGCTGCAATAAGACAAAACATATAAATTGCTTCCATGGAAAACAGCGGCAAAAGTGCACGTTTAAAAAGCCATAAAAAAGGAAGACGATATTGAAGCTTATGCCGATGCCAAAAGTTTACAGTTTCGCAGGAATCATGTGAAAACAATAAACACCCGCACTCCATAAATGGCAATTTCAGCCATTATATTCGGCCACTGCCACAGTTACAACAGAGGCACCAGTAAAACGAGCAACAATTCTTCCTCCTGCACAGTAGAAGAAGAAAAAATTACAATTACTTTATTACGCAAGTCGAAAACATTTAGTTGCACTTGCCGATGACATTCTTTGGTTTATAACAGCTACAGCGACAACAACTTAAATAAGAACGAATAAAAAACAGTAGCATGGAGAAATTTTGATTTATGCACCTGCACGTTTTAAAACAAATTTTCATTGAGTCTTTTTGTATTGTTTTTTTCGTTTTTTTTCGATTTTTTTATTTCGTTTATTGGGACAAAATATCATTTAAAACGTTTCTCAAAGGACCATAAATTGTAATAACTAATACAAACAGAGGATGCATGGAAATGTTTAATATTGGTAATGTGCGCCTACATATGCATTAATAACTTTCTCAGCTTCTTTAATGAGGGGCTTGTGTTGGAAAAAGAAAGAACAGATTTCAATCACGATAAAAAGTAATAGATCGAGTTCCTTTTGGATAGACAATATAACAAAATTAATCGTTTTTAAAGTTCAGGACCAATCTATGGGATTAGATAGGCATCGTTATATTACCAGCTACATAGCATTAGAGACATTTTCTCTAATCTTTAAAGAATCTTCAACTACTGTTATAATGATTTCTTAAAAATTCTACTTTAACTCATTTATCGTGTAATCAAATCTTCATTAAACTTAAATATATATTTTTCCTCAGACACTCTTAGCAAGTCAGTGATTTTTGGTAAACAATTGTTGATTTTTTTTAACAAAAAGTGCCAGTTTATGATTTCACTTACTTCAATTTAAATGATGTTTAATGCAAATATTGTTTTTTTTTTTTTGAATTTATATTTGACAAATATTTTATTTTTCGTTTAATGGTCTTAAAAAATAATGTACAAGATACAGAGATTTAAATTTAAATTCAAACAAAATACCATCATCGTCAGTCAAACAATTTATTCACTCACTCAGTCAGTCATAACAAATAAAATCAAGGCAAAAATAAAAATTAAACCAAAGAGATACACAATATTTTTATGATACAAAAAGATACTACTACAACTGGCATAAGATACATAAACATATAAAAGAAATAAAAATGAAAAGATATTAAGCTACTTGACATGTTATTGTTTGATGTTGTTTTTGTTTTTCTTGCAGGCTTTATTATTTCTATTTTTTTAAGATTTAATGTTTAAAAAAAATTTTTTTTTTCTATATTTCTTATAAACTACTAACTACCACACAAACGTATCGGGGGGGGGGGGTTCTTTTGGTATAAAAACATAACATCAACACTAATTGACACTTCAATGGTATTTAAGTATTTTAAATGAAACAACAACAATTTAACAAACAAAATAATATAGACTTTTAAGATTTAAAAATTTAAGTAAATATTGAATTTTGACATTTAAGCCAGTAATAAACAAAGTAGCTACATTTTTAATTGGTGCCCAAAGTCACGTGTATTTTCATCACCAAATACAACAATCATAACATAATAATTTATGTTATTAATGTCATCAACAGAGGGCAACCGAAAAATATGCAATATAATATATTTTGTTAAACTTGTTACTTGCCCTTACACAACTTAAAGTTTTAATTTGTTTTAGAATTTCTGTAAAGAATTTTTTGCATTTTTCTCTTGTTATATCATATTTTGATGTTAGCATACATATTTTTGGTTACTCTGTAATTTTCGTTTTTAATATTAAATATCAAACAAATAAATAATTTATTATTTTCACCAGAATTTTTTCTTCTCCTAGGGGAAATGTAATCTTGAAAGCGTAACGACCCTGTAGACCTTCAATCTTATCTTTGACATTATTTTTGTTATACAATCTTAATCAGATTTATAAATATATATGTGTATATAGTCTAGTCTATAGTCTTGTCTATAGTCTATAGTCTAGTCTATAGTCTAGTCTATAGTCTAGTCTATAGTCTAGTCTATAGTCTAGTCTATAGTCTAGTCTATAGTCTAGTCTATAGCCTAGTCTATAGTCTAGTCTATAGTCTAGTCTATAGTCTAGTTTATAGTCTAGTCTATAGTCTAGTCTATAGTCTAGTCTATAGTCTAGTCTAGAACATAATTTTTAGCTTTTGATTAAATTTAAATGTTTTCAATAAGAAATAAATATATTTCGCTAAATCGACTTAGCTGCTATAAAAACAAAAACAGTAACAAAACAGAAACATTTTGCAATAGTTTCCTTCAACACTGCAGGTTATTTGAAATTTCCTATACTTGAAATCACTATGTAGTTGCATTACTATAGTTGTTAAAAAAATGTTTATATCATCATATTTATTACACTTTAGGGCTGACAAGTGATGCGCAAATAATTCGATGAATAACTTTCAGTACAGGGTCAAGTTTTCAAAACACAAGTAACAACAAAAACAAAGCCTATAAACCGATATTGAGTAGAAAATAGTAAAAGAAACAAACGACAACAAAATTTGAGAGCAAAAAGTGAAAAGAATACTCAATAGTAACAAACTGAAAAATATGGAAAAATACCGCATAAAAAATATAATGCCCTTAAGGAAATAATTATATAAGAACAACTTTAGACAACATATGAAAATAGTCAGAAATAGAGATTTTATAGAGTGGAATCTTTGATGAAAAAATAAATAATATTTACCGCATAGCTAAGTCCGTCCGTCTGTCTGTTGTAAGTATGATAGGGCTTAAAGGAGAAGAAACAAGGGGACTAAATTTAATAAATATTATAAAATAAGAAATTATAAAGACGGGAAACTTAGAGGTTGAAACGTTCATTTAATGTCTGAAAAGAATTCACTCTTTATGATTTCTTGACCCCATTAAACATTCAATTCATATGAATAAAATACAGCAATATAGAATTACTTTCTGGTGGTGTTTATGTTATGTTCGTTTTTTCTTTCAAGATGTCCTCAAAGGCATACATGTATCCGTGTCTGTATAATTTAGTATGGTACAGTTTGTTGTCATACTTAATGACAATGACAATAACCTTTATGACAACCGAAGAAAAAATAAACATAAAATGTAAAAAAGGGAGAAAACGTTAAAACAGTTGTATTTATTTAAGTATTGTTTAAATGAACAACATTAAATTCTTTATTTTATGATTTTAATCGTAAATATTTTGTGAACAATTTAACAAATTTATTTAACAAATACTTGTTGTAACATCAACCAGTCAAACAGAACAGCCACTTCAACCATCCATCAATCTTCTTTAAAATTTTAAAGATATTTTCCTCTTATTCCTACTTACATAAGAATTAAAAAAAAAAAACACAAAAAAGAGAAAATAAAGAAATAAACGCAAACATTATTCCCGGAATGTCGTAAACGAATCAAATAGGAATTTCAGTTAATTTTTTGAAGTGTGAAGAAAGTGTCATGAAAATATGTTTACATTCGATAATTGAATATTTATAGGTTCGTAATAAGCACAATGGAAATGTTTGTGTTCTTTGGTGATAATGATGATAAAATAAGTTGCAAATTGTAAAATTTATTATTTAAAATGTTAAAAATTTTTTAATTATTGATTCAGAAGAAAAAGGAGAAATCATAAATAAAATTTGTAAAAATTGTCTATTCTTATGATCTTTCTAAGAAAAAAATTATTTAAAAATTTTCACTACACATATTTCTGTAATTATTTTGTAATCAAATTCTTCGAAGCTTCCAACTTCACTATGAGATCCTGCTTCTGTGCCTGTATTAACTTATTTAATTGATTTTGCAACTTACTTTTAATGTAATTATTTAATAACATATATTGTTAAGAAATTATTAAATTTTTAATTTATAATATACTGTAGACTAGACTATAGACTAGATTATAGACTAAACTATAGAAATTATTAAATTTTAAATTTATAATATACTGTAGACTAGACTATAGACTTG
Source organism: Lucilia cuprina (assembly GCF_022045245.1). Classification (NCBI taxonomy): domain Eukaryota; kingdom Metazoa; phylum Arthropoda; class Insecta; order Diptera; family Calliphoridae; genus Lucilia; species Lucilia cuprina. The sequence continues at coordinate 99,756,044 of NC_060952.1, read as the reverse complement.
ACTATAGACTAGACTATAGACTAGACTATAGACTAGACTAGACTATAGACTAGACTATAGACTAGACTATAGACTAGACTATAGACTAGACTATAGACTAGACTATAGACTAGACTATAGACTAGACTATAGACTAGACTATAGACTAGACTATAGACTAGACTATAGACTAGACTATAGACTAGACTATAGACTAGACTATAGACTAGACTATAGACTAGACTATAGATTAGATCGATATATTTTTCGTCTTTCTTAATGAAAAACCCTTTAGAAGCTTATTGGCATTTTTCTTCTGAAAAATAGTTAATTTTCCTGATAATAAAGTAATGAATATCCTGCTAGCTATCATATTATGTTACCTGGGAAAATGAATACATTTTTTTCGTATTTATTGTGGTAATTAAATCAAGAATATCGTTACATTGTACAGGATTAAAAAGGAAATTGAATTCAATATAATTAATACTTCCAGGAAGCATAAATAGTTGTTTACTTCGTACATAATTTTAATTAATTAAAACAAACTACTTTAGTTTTAATAATACTACTAAAAATGATTAATAATACTACTAAAAATGAATATTTTTAGCAAACGCTGTATGCATCAATTTAGATAATTAAAACATGATTGGTATAATAAATGTCACTAAAACTATAATGTTATTTGCCTAAAAATGATTTCAATATGACCTTACTTCTTTAAACAAACATTCCATTAAAAAACATTTCCTTTAAATATTAATTTCTCAAAAACGTTAATATCTTAATATTGTAACGCTTTCATAAAATCTTCTTTAATTATAATAAAACTTAAAAATAAACTACTTGAAACTAAACTGTAGTTCTTGGTATTTTTTTTAAGGATTATAAAATAATACATTAATATTACTTAGAATTAGTATTTAAATATAAATATTTGTATTACAATATGACAACATAATTAACTTTCTTAATTACTTTCATATTTTCTCTCTACTACTAACTACAAGTCAGTCATCCAGTCACTAACAACTGACTTTATAAGAAGAAAAAATAAGAAAACTAGCGAAGACAACAAGTTCAGATTATTATTTTTTTATTTTACTTTGTATTATTATAATACATTAAACAAGGAGTAGAATGAAAAATAATCAACATGTTGGTGGTAGGTTGATTGGTTGTTAGTTGGATGTTTGTTTCTTTTTGTGGCAAGAAACATGAAATGAAATAGAAATTCCCATGTTTACATTATAGAAAACTTTACTAATTATGTTCAAGACACTGCTAATTCACTCACTCAAACTCATACCCTTTTACAACTGCCCAGCGGTTTTATAAGGAGTCAAGTGAAACCTTCTTGGGCATTATTCTTTCCTTAAATGACTAACTATGAAAGAATGGATCAAATCAGAAGACCATGTTAAAGTAACTGCAAACAGCTGTAATATTAAATTATAGTTAAAATATCTAGTTCGTTACGTACTCTATGAACTGCAGGATACTTAAAACTCTAATACATGTACCTCTAACACATATACACTAACTTTTCTATTTTGGGTAAGTATGCGCGTGTTGCAAAACCTTAATGTTGGTGTTTACCACAATACGAATACTACGGCTGATAGTCATTTAAGTGTTTTGTCTACGCCTAAATGATGAGATGACGACATGAAAGAAGCTTTTGAAAACTATTTACGTCTAAACATTTCAGACACAAATATGTACTTACTTTAACAATTATCCACACACACACAGAGCGAGAGACAACCATAACAGCCATTTAGTTAGTTAGATTGACATTTAGTACAATTAAAACATTGAAAAGCATGCAAGTTAATTGATACTTAGAAAAATGCCAACAAGACCCCCAACCAACAATAACATGAACAGAAAAGAATCAAACAAATTCATAAAAGTCATAAAGTTTTTAAACTTTTTTGTAGTTACAGCAAAAAGGAGTAGAAGTTGCTGATTGTTGTTAAGAAAGGTGGAGAAATTTGAGGAATTTATTTATGGGATTTAATAAGATATTTATTGAACATATTTGTTTTGTTGTAGCAGAGAAAGAAAAATCTAAACTCTTTAGCCACATATATCCAGTTCTAATATATTGACAAAACTAGGATCTATTTCTTGAAATTAACTATAATATTCATGCAAAATGTATGCCTTTTCGTAAAGCTTTATACAGCTTTTTTACAGCTTTCTTAAGCTTTTTTATTAAGTTTCTCTTGATACATTCATGAAAATTATGCAAAAAGCTCTTAATAGATATATTTTTAGATTTTTGTAAAAAAAACTTTTAGAAAATTTTTATAAGCTTTCTGTAATGTACACTTTTCTTGATCTTCCTGTGAAAAGCTTTTTCGGAACATATTTGTAAAGAAGTTTTTGAGATTTCTATGAAAACTTATTATTGAAGCTTTAAGTAAAAGCTCTTTTTTTAAGATTTGTTATTTAGTATTTATTCCGCCTAAAATAAAATAAAATTAGGCTTTTGGAAAGAAGTCTTGATGTGTTTTAAAGATGCTGTTTTTGCTATTTGCCGAACAAATAGAATCCACCTAAAGAACACACTCTTTTCATAGACTGCAGTTCATTTAACTGAAAACTAAATAAAAGCTTATTTCTTGTACTAATTAGCTTAAATATTGAAATTAAACATTATTATTTACAAAAGTTGCTGTTATTTTGTGGTTGATATTCATTCTTTAGAATTCATTAAGCTGATTGAAATTGAAATCAAAACAAATGTACTGGACAAATAAACCGTAGACAGACTTTAGAGTAAATTCAGTAATTTGTTTTTTGTTATTAGTATTTATTTCATTTTTTTAATAATGTCTACTTTAAATAGCAACAGGAGTTAAAAAAATAAAACATAAAAATATATTGTACGTTTAGAACAAAATCAAATATAAATTTAACGAAATTTTAATGCAAATAGACACATTTAAGCTTTATATATGTTTTATTTCACGTACAACAGGCTGGCTGGTTGACTGACTGACTATAAGCAGTACATTAAGCACGTTTCTTTTAGGTTTACATATAAACAGTTACACATATTTATCTTCATATGTATTTGGGATACATTTACATGTGTTTAGATACGAATATTCAATAGATACATTAATGTATGCTTATGTTCGTATAAAAAATAACATTATAATCAATTGACATTTTATGCCAATTACAAAATGTTGGTTACAAAAAATAAACCAAATTGGTTGATTTTCTTTACAAATTTAGTTTTTAAATTATTAGATTTTTTATGCGACCAGCAGCAATAAAATATAACTTCAATGTTTACAAAAAAATAGATCGAACCTAGTCCAACCATCCAACAAAGTAATCAAAATTTTGTATAATTATTGGTATTACGGACTTTTATTTTAGTGTGATTGATTGCCTTAGCTTTATATTTTAACGAATCTGAGGGTCCTGAGAAATATTGCAAATAAAAAGTGAGAAAACATCATACCCTCGATATTTTTCATACTAAATACAATAACAAACTATGGCGCCAACTAACACTTAAACACACAATCAAACATTTAATAAAACTGCAACAGCACCATAAAAAATATCGTATTATTATTACTGCTACAACAATATTTGAGGGGAAAAAATCTCCAAATTGACTTAAATGACTTGACTTTATTTTATTAAATGTAGTTTTTTTTTCGTTTTGTACGTTTTATACGTAAAAATTGTAACATTTTTTATATCAAAGATTGAAAATAAATATGTACAACAAAAATTCAATTCATTTCCACAAAATGTTCATGGATCTCCAAATACTTGGATGAATATGCTTGTCGTGTCGTTTCTTTTATTTCTTTCAACTAAATCTATGCATTTATTGCTTTTGTTGATTTGTTTGGATGGTTTTATGCGTTGGTGTTGTTGTTTTCTTTTTCGTTCAGTTTTTTTTTGTGAAAGCAACTCCTACCAAAAATGAATAAAAATACTTATAGATAAATGTGTCGATTAAAATTGAATTTCATTGAGGATCAAGTGTGTAAGCACGCAAAAGCTTTTCATTTCATGTAAATAGCAAGTGTTTTAGATAAGGAACGTATTCCAAGTGTCAGCTGCAGTAATTGCTCAGTTGAATGGTTATAGCATTAGCAAAAGCTTTGAAGTAACCCTTACTCTTTCGAAATATTACCAAGGTTTGGAAGTATATCAAAGAAAATGGTCATGGATATTGACTCACACTAAGGAAAAATGCATACATTCATACCTAGTACATAATATACTTTTTAATGACTACTACATACCTTTGCATTACACTTATAATGGTTTACATATTATCAGATACCTATTTTACTTGTAAGTACTTTCTTAAGTAGTTATTTATAAGCGAGGGGGTGAATATTTGCTTCGAATGCCCACATCATGTAAATGGATAAGAAGTTAAAAATAGCTGCTTAACTCATTATTTTTCTATGTACGTTTTAGCTGGGATGTTTTTCAAACATTTTTACTATTTGAACTTGTCTTAATATTAATTCATTTTTCATTGACGAATCATAATACGTTCACACACTATTCACTTTAATATTCTAACAAATGATCTGAAATCTGTTTATAATTGTTAGCATACCTTCCTTTCATCCTTTCCCACTCCTTTCGCTGCCAGAATATTCTAAATTTAATCTTACAGCTATTTGTTAGAATTTGTGTGTTTGTATAGCAAACGCGTCTGGTTTTGTGCAAGAAGAATATTTGTATCGCAAAAATAATAAAAATATAAATAAAAGGAAATAAAGATAGAAACAAAGCAGACAGACGGACAGACGGACAGACGGAATTACATAGATAGAGAGCAAAATAAAAAAAAAGAAATAAGAAACATTAAATGGTTACGTTTACATTAAACTTTGTTGATAAAGTTTTGTGGTGTTTTATGCGAGGGATTCATGGCGGCAAAAATTACAAGGAGATACTGTTTTTGGGTCTTTCCTTTCGTTTTAGGGGGATTTTATGTCGATTACTCGCTATGGCCGCTATGTTGGTGTTGATAGCGTGTTGACGGCAAAGTCTATGACAACGACTACGACGACGTTGTTGATGGAGACAAAAACGAAACAAGTAATTTAAACTGACAATATTTGTAAGCGCCACATTGAAAAAACTTTTTGTTTGTATTATTTTCATTTTAATTTTACCATTTCTTGTCTGTTTGTTTGTGTGTCTGTTGATGTTGTCTTTAAAATTTGTTAAATGTGCGTTTAAGTTGATAATAATTGTTATTATCAGTGTTGCCGTAACTGTCTGGGAATGGGTTTTACAAATCAGCAACAAAAACTAATTTTACAAAGTGTAAATTGTTGATATTATGGCGAATTACAATTACGGGATAAATGTTTTTACTGCATAATTTTGCAATTTGAAAGTGTGAAATGATTATTGGCAACTATGCAAACTACTAAAGTTATCTATCACTATTAGAATAGCTATCAACACTTTGCTAGAATTTATATACATGTTATACATAATAAAGAAAAAATAATGTTTGTGCAATTACAATTAGAAAGAATTAAAAAGAAATATTTGTATAAATTCTTTTCCAGTTTTTATAATTATAGTAGACCAGAAAACACATCATAATTATTTACACATCTTTTTGTTATTAAACAATTTCAAGTGCTTTAAAGCCTTTAAGAAAAACATGTGACTTAAAACTTAAAGTAACTCTGCTATTAAACCTGCAGCAATAAGTTAGAAATAATATAAATATCGTATGATAGTGATCAAATAACAGTACGTATACGAGTAGTTAGATTTGTATTTGCTACTGTATGATTTTGTGTTTAATACTCTAATATGTTTTATGTGTACACAATGCTTGTATTTCCACAATCTCTGCCTGGCTGAGCTCTCTGACTCTGGGTAAAAACATTGTGATGGTGTTTGATAACCAGAAATTTTTTGTGTAGGCGTGATGATGATGATACGATACGTTATTCCAAAATACTGAATACGAGAAAAAACATAAATTTTTGTAGGATTTTGTGCAAAACTTATGTTCATGAGAACAAGTTGAGAGTTGGAAATACTCTTATGCATGTATAGAAGGGGAATAAGGATTTCACTATGGAATATGAAATGTGTACATGAAATATATTGAAGGATGGTAGTTATGCGAAGTCACTGTAGTGTCAATTTTAAATTTAGTCTATAGTCTAGCCTATAGTCTAGACTATATATGCATATAGTCAAGTTTATAGCCTAGCCTAAACTCTTAATAAGCCTACACTCTAATCTAAAGTATAATGCATGACTATGCACAAATCTAATCTATAGTCTGGTCTATAGTGTAGTCTATAGTCTAGTCTATAGCCTAATCTATAGTCTAGGGTATAGTCTAGTCTATAGTCTAGTCTATAGCCTAATCTATAGTCTAATCTATAGTCTAGTCTATAGTCTAATCTATAGTCTAATCTATAGTCTAATCTATAGTTTAGTCTATAGTCTAGTCTATAGTTTAGTCTATAGTCTAGTCTATAGTCTATTCTATAGTCTAGTCTATAGTCTAGTCTATAGTCTAGGCTATACTCTAGTCTATATTCTATAGTCTAGTCTATAGTCTAGTCTATAGTCTAGTCTATAGTCTAGTCTATAGTCTAGTCTAGTATATAGTATAGTCTAGTCTATAGTCTAGTCTATAGTATAGTCTAGTCTATAGTATAGTCTAGTCTATAGTCTAGTCTATAGTCTAGTCTATAGTCTAGTCTATAGTCTAGTCTATAGTCTAGTCTATAGTCTAGTCTATAGTCTAGTCTATAGTCTAGTCTATAGTCTAGTCTATAGTCTAGTCTATAGTCTAGTCTATAGTCTAGTCTATAGTCTAGTCTATAGTCTAGTCTATAGTCTAGTCTATAGTCTAGTCTATAGTCTAGTCTATAGTCTAGTCTATAGTCTAGTCTATAGTCTAGTCTATAGTCTAGTCTATAGTCTAGTCTATAGTCTAGTCTATAGTCTAGTCTATAGTCTAGTCTATAGTCTAGTCTATAGTCTAGTCTATAGTCTAGTCTATAGTCTAGTCTATAGTCTAGTCTATAGTCTAGTCTATAGTCTAGTCTATAGTCTAGTCTATAGTCTAGTCTATAGTCTAGTCTATAGTCTAGTCTATAGTCTAGTCTATAGTCTAGTCTATAGTCTAGTCTATAGTCTAGTCTATAGTCTAGTCTATAGTCTAGTCTATAGTCTAGTCTATAGTCTAGTCTATAGTCTAGTCTATAGTCTAGTCTATAGTCTAGTCTATAGTCTAGTCTATAGTCTAGTCTATAGTCTAGTCTATAGTCTAGTCTATAGTCTAGTCTATAGTCTAGTCTATAGTCTAGTCTATAGTCTAGTCTATAGTCTAGTCTATAGTCTAGTCTATAGTCTAGTCTATAGTCTAGTCTATAGTCTAGTCTATAGTCTAGTCTATAGTCTAGTCTATAGTCTAGTCTATAGTCTAGTCTATAGTCTAGTCTATAGTCTAGTCTATAGTCTAGTCTATAGTCTAGTCTATAGTCTAGTCTATAGTCTAGTCTATATAGTCTAGTCTATAGTCTAGTCTATAGTCTAGTCTATAGTCTAGTCTATAGTCTAGTCTATAGTCTAGTCTATAGTCTAGTCTATAGTCTAGTCTATAGTCTAGTCTATAGTCTAGTCTATAGTCTAGTCTATAGTCTAGTCTATAGTCTAGTCTATAGTCTAGTCTATAGTCTAGTCTATAGTCTAGTCTATAGTCTAGTCTATAGTCTAGTCTATAGTCTAGCTATAGTCTAGTCTATAGTCTAGTCTATAGTCTAGTCTATAGTCTAGTCTATAGTCTAGTCTATAGTCTAGTCTATAGTCCAGTCTATAGTCTAGTCTGTAGTCTAGTTTATAGTCTAGTCTGTAGTCTAGTTTATAGTCTAGTCTGTAGTCTAGTTTATAGTCTAGTCTATAGTCTAGTCTATAGTTTAGTCTATAGCCTAGTGTATAGTTTAGTCTATAGTTTAGTCTATAGTTTAGTCTATAGCCTAGTGTATAGTTTAGTCTATAGTCTAGTCTATAGTTAATCTATAGTTTAGTCTATAGTCTAGTCTATATTCTAGTCTATAGTATAGTCTATAGTCTAGTCTATAGTTTAGTCTATAGTCTAGTCTAGTTTAGTATATAGTCTAGTCTATATTCTAGTCTATAGTCTAGTCTATAGTCTAGTCTATAGTCTAGTCTATAGTCTAGTCTATAGTCTAGTCTATAGTCTAGTCTATAGTCTAGTCTATAGTCTAGTCTATAGTCTAATATATAATCTAGTCTATATCGAAGTCTTAACAATTAAAACTAAAAATTATGTTTCTGTTCAATTTCCCTCGAACATGTCCTTTATTTTTTGCATGTATATGGGTTTTAAGCATACGTGTGTGCGTTTCCATGTTATCTAATAAAGAATTGTATGTTTAAACCCAAATATTGGCGTCGTTTTCATTTCATTATCTAGATCAAAAAAACTTTCGAAATACTAAAATGTGTTTGTGTTAAAACATTATTTACAAAGTATCTAGTATTAAACGTTTTAAAGTGGCTTCTATAATAATTGGACTAAATATTTAAAATTCGTTAAACTTCATTGATTTATCTAGATTTTAAAAATTCTCTCCTTATTTCCTCATACATTTGAGTCATTTATTGCTCCTTTTCAGAATTTATATGAGGAGCCATAAATGCCTAAAATATGAGGAAATGAGAAGAACTTTTTAAAAAATTATATATCTTAAAGCATATATGATCATATAAATTCTGAAGAGGATCGTAAATGATACTTTCGTCGACAAAAAATATTACAATTTTCTCGGATCTTGTAAAATAAATCCCTTTAGCAAGTGTAATTGTTCTTAATCCCCTTACAAACAAAAACAATTACATTATTAACAATTATGATCAATTTATGATTGCGTAAATTTTGTAATTTTTTTATAAATATATCGGGAGTGTATTCAAAAAAAACTTTTTAAATGTACAAATTTTATGTCTTCAAAAGAAGTTAAAAAGACGTAGTATACTGTTATATCGTATAACAATCTTCCAAATCTTATCTTAACAAAAGAAAGAATTTTCAAATTCTCTTAATATTTCTATCTAGCTTCTATTTTAAGAAAAAGTAGATAGCATGAAATCCTATCCTTTCAGCAAGATTTTACTGTATTTATAGCATAACACCAACAACTAGCAATTACTGATACCAAAACTGATTATTTCAATATTGCAACTTGTTATAATACTCTAAACAGCTAAATATAGCGATAACGTGTACAAATTGGAAACAAAATTTTTAGAGAGTCTTTAAATGCTTTCACACATTTTGAACATGTGTAAATGGTAAAATAGTGTTAAATATTCAACGAAAAATGTGCGGGCCTTCAAAATTTATTCTTTATTAAAAAAAAATGAAACTTGGTCAAGTCCTTTATTTCAATTAAGATTTTACTAACATTGTATGCAACTAGAAGTTACTTTCAGCAGATGTTTTTAAACCATTTAGTGGGTTTGCAATTTGAATTTAAAAACAAAATTTCGGCCTTAATTGTATTTGTACTGGAAACATTTAGCCTATATTACACGACTGCATACAAAATATGAATGTATGTATGTATGTATGTATGTATGTACGTGTATTTGTATGAATATTTAATGCCAATGACCATGGTTTTAACTACGTATACACTTGTACTTAAAACACATCCTCGTTAACCATGCAAAACGATGGACGGACGGACGTGTAAGTATTTTGTGTTGTATCCTTGTTCTAGTTTTAATGATAAATGTTTCCTTTTGGTTCAGTTAACCAGAATCTTTTACAGTAATAAGAGACGTTATTAAGTTGATTTTAAGGCATTAGATAGTTGTTGCAAGAGTTTAATACAAGTACTAGAACAAGAGTTTGTATATAGTATGTGTATGTGTGTAAATACCACACACAAACATTCACAATTTGTAGTGGTTTTGCAACACATGGCAAGTATTCCAACATATTTACTCGTTTACTTACGAGATCTGATAATCTAACTATGGCACCATCTATGGAATAGCCCAACAAACAACCGACCAATGTTTAAATCCTCTACTACTGAGGATTTTACACTTGTTCTGGCACTTTCATTATTATTGTTATTATTATATGTACTCAGTATTGTTATTGGTGTTTGTGTTGTATTATTAAAGTTAAATGCACATTTGTTGTATGTTTTAATTCTTGTTGCTGCATGTAATTTTTTCATATTAGTTGTATGGTTTAGACCACATTAACATGTTTGTTACATCTTTTAGGTTTCCTTAGCCTCCTCCTAGACAGACACCATCACATACGCATTGAATAAGAAATATGTAATTGTAATTTATATTTAGCAATGATTTAATATTAAATTAACATCAGTTTAAAGTTTATTTTATTTAAAGCCAAATTGTTTGAATAATTTGTTTAATATTCTCACATAATATATTTAAGATCTTTGCAGTTCATTTAACCGAAAGGAGTGTTTTGTGTCAAACATATATTTGCTGGAGGTTAAAGATTTTGTTGTTATTAAACTAATTTAGCTGCAATTAAATTAATATTGCCACTAAGTTAATGTTAAGACTAGTGGTTAAATGTGAAAGTGGAGAAGACTTTTGCTACGAAAATCTTTAAGTTGCATTGGCTTGTATTGCATTTTAATAAAAGGGTTTCTATGTAATGCAACTTTACTAAAAAGTCTACAACAAAAATGGTTCTTTGTCCTCACAGAGAAAATGTTGCTTTACCAAAATATAATTGTTAGGGAAATTAAAAGACATGTACTTACGTTACTCACTGACTTCCTTAGTTGCTTCTATGAACATTCGATGTAACGATTTTTAAATATTTTAATTTGAACAATTCGAATCGACGAAAGATTTTTCAATAGGTTTTTTACAGAAACAAAATCAAATTTCGGAAAAATTTCACCGATCTCAACCGTAAAGAATTTTTACTTAAAATAAAACGGTAAACCGAATTTCTATTTTTTATTATTCGAAAGCGATCACAAACACTATTACGACCGTTAAAATAAAATATGGAAATATTTTTTTATTAATTTGTAAAAAGTTACGCCAACTTAAATTATCATCGCGTACCGTACCGGACTTCCCGTATCCACATTAACCTGAAATTAAAAGTACAAATTGTATATATGAATATTTACACAAGAATAATTATTTAATTAATAACAATAAAATTTATAAAATGCCTAAAAATAAAAGAAAAAATTTAATACAAATTTTTTACTTCCTCGCTATCTTAACAACATTTGTTTGTTTATAATTAAAACTCAATTTACTCAATTATAATATCCTAAATTCTATTTTGCAGTGTTATTGATGAAACCTGTCAATTGGATTTACAATGTTGCCACTTAAAAAGTTGCTAACCAACGGGAAGTGGAAAATGACAAAATCAAAATCTAAACACAATCGACTACAACTTGTTGTGGCATATTTTATGTGTTGAATGCTAATATATAGAAAACGGCAGCCGATAGCAGCGCCCACCTCAAATAGGCATTTAAAATACTGCCACCTAACAACAGCAACAGCCACTAACTTATATACATATATTAAATAATAAGAACAACAACAACGATGATGATGACGAAGACAAAGAAGACTACGTTAACATCCACAACAATAATCATTGACATCCTTTTTGAAAAACTAGACTATTATTACAACAGCAACATTTTGTAGTCTAAAGAACATCTCTAGAGGATGACATGCTAAATGAGGCTTCTTGCTTATTGACATTCACTAAACACTTTTACAAATTCAATTTGTGGCTTAAAGTAGTTGTAGTTCAAATTTGTTGTAAAGCGACACCAAAATACATCAATAGACAAAAAAAAGTACAAAAAGAAGCTTGAGATGTTGGCAATAGCAATAACAAATCAACGTAGCTTTGCTTAACTTTAGCAATTGGCAACAGCAAGAAGGGATTTACACTCATAAATTATTGTTGGTACATAGTTCAAAAATAGTACTCTTAGCTATAGACTTAACTTTGTCTAGGCTTAATATAGTCTCTAATGTAACTCTAATACACTGTATTACAATATGTACTATAGATTGATCTGTAGACAGGATCGTAGATCAGACTAAATGATGATATATAGTCTGGTATATTATTCGGCCTATAGACTTTACTATATACAAGACTATAGACAGAACTATAGTCAGGACAATAATCTGGACTGTAGTCGAGTGTATTTAAGATATTTCCTTTAATTTCCTGATTTACTTATCGATAATTTGTATTCCTTAAATTAACTAAGATTTCGACTGCGAGTGTCTATATTGAGTACGTTTGAGAATGTATGTATTTATAGGTGGCCTTACGTCAGAGTCCATTTGTGCGTGTTGTGTCGTCTGTTCGACAACTACAACACCAATATCATCTATTTGCAGTCAGTTACTAACAAAACCAATATTGTCACAGTCATCACTGGTGCCTTCTCTCTGTCATCGATTCATTTCTATTACAGTTTGTGCACTTGCTTCGACACAGACTTCGTGTGACGTGTTTAGCATAAAAAACTTTATTTTTATAACACTCTTCCAGCAACGAGTGTTTCCAAGAAGTTTATAATTTTTTTTTTTTTGTTCGTTCACTTGTTTTTCTTTCTTGACTACTTAAGCAATTTAGTTTTAATTCCAAACTTGTCATCGGTTTATCTGTGACATTATACATTACATGTTCTGGGGATTTAGAGCACAAACATGTGAGATTGTCGTGTAATAACAAATTTCAAAAGACACCAAGAGATGCTATTGCTCAAATCAAATAAGTGTCTGTAAGTATGTGTCCGTCTGTCTGGCCGGCCTGTCAATCACAAAATACACTTGAGTCATCAACAACATTAGCATGTGTACAATATCGACGACTACGATGATGATGACGATTGACTGTATGGTCGTTCATTTAAATGAAAATTTGCGTTTTGTGTGTAAATACATACATACATAAATAAATGAATGATGGAAAATGTAAAAAATGAATAATTGACCATTTAGTCATTGTAGTATAACAGCAACAACAAGAACAACTACAACGAATAGAAAATGTATATTAATATTCTACTCGAAATGCATGTAAATAAACGATAATCTCATTTTACTTTGTGAGGATTTAAACTGATTTTGTGGTTGAAACTCATGGAAAAAAGGCATTGAAGCATTGGACATATTGTTAATAAATGTCTGTGAGATCACCACGACCAAACGACCGACCGATGAAACGGCCACATGCTCAGAAATGCAGCCTGTAGATACGCATTCACGTACGTTTTGATACATGTTCATGTTCTCTGATATTATGCTACATTGGCGTTGGCACTGACCACACTGCCACTGATAAACGTGATACCGAGTTAATCTGCTTTTTTGTTTATATGAACATTACATCTGTTTTCACACTCATTTATTCACTTACTCACTCGCTCACTACTCTTAGATACACATGACCAAGCCGACATAATTAATTAAACATTTATTTGGCAGTAGCAGCAGAGATTTAAAAATATTAATTAACTGTTTACCAAAATAGAATAAATATATAGGTAAATACATACAACAAATGAAGGGATTTTTTCTTGGTTTAATAAAAAAATATAAGTATACATTTTTTTATTCATTTACAAAATTTAATTAAAAATATATTAAATTATTTTATCAGGATTTAAATGATTTTTATTTCTCGGTCGTTTTTAGCTATCATCTTAATAGAAATTTTCCGACAATATTAAAACTTTGCTACTTTCAAATATATAAAAAGTTCTTTTATTTTGCCAATCATAGTTACTTTAATAAAATATTTATTTACCAAATTATTTCAATATGCATTTACCATAACTCCGATCACCTTTGCCCCCTTAACAAGTTATAAAGTCTATCACAGACATTATTGAATGTTTTTATTTTTTGTTATTCCTTTATAAGGTAACAATCAATTAAAATTGTGCTAAAATTTAATTCCTTCCTTGGTTTAATTCTTGTTTTTACATTTTTGTGGGTTTATTATTCGTTAGTTTGGAAACCACAATGTCATACTTCGAATGCTTTAAAGCAAAAAAAAAAGTGACAAAGACTTGGTTATTCATTGAAAAAATGACTGTTGCAGTAACTAGCAGGTGTATAATAGTTGCAACAGGAACATGAACGAATAAATGTCACAACTTTTGTGGCCAACAGCAAAAAAACGTATTATACTCAATGCATTTAACCACAAATAAGATGAAGTAAGAAAAGTCAGTTAGCAAAAAAACCAAAGAAAAAAGAACATACAAAAATAAATATTTGATGGCTATAATTGCAAACTACACACTCAAGTGAACAGAAAAACAGCAACAAATAAAGTCAACTGCAACCCACTATAACCATCATTATTAACTTCTCTCCTTGTGTGACTTACCACCAATAACCCTCTAACAAACCATGAAAATTAAGTCTACACCGGGACAAACAGCAGCAACCAACAACCAACGAACTAACAATCAGGCAACTAAATAAGCATCCATCCAAATAACTAGCAAAAATATACGAAAAATCGGATTGTCCAAGTGTTTAGCTTGTTAAGTGTCAATTTGCACAAAAATAAAAAAAAAACTAAATAAATAATAAAAATTCGCAGGCAATTTCTGTGATAACATCTGTCGAATGAGCATCTAACGAATAAACGTACCAGCTCGGTGTGTAAGCCAATAAAAGTGTTCCTTTAGATGCAACTAACTATGAAAATCTACCATCAGCAATAACATTGTACTCTAATACTAATGCAACACATCCAATACTAGTGGTAACAATAATAATAATAATTCTGAAAAAAACAAACTTTTATGAAATTTATACGAACAGCTACCGTATGCATTGAGTGTGTGGATATTTTATGTTCGACTTTATGTGTGAATAAAAATATGTCCATAATTGTAGGCCAAGTACTTAACACACACATAAATACATACTTGACTACATTTAGGCAGATATCATATCAAAAGTATTTATTTGTAATAAGGTACCATTTAGAGATTTTAAATTATGATTTTATATAAAATCGAGAGATTACATATTATTACGGATCTATTTACTTACACTAAGTCTATAGTCTAGTCCATAGTCTAGTCTATAGTCTAGTCTATAGTCTAGTCTATAGTCTAGTCTATAGTCTAGTCTATAGTCTAGTCTATAGTCTAGTCTATAGTCTAGTCTATAGTCTAGTCTATAGTCTAGTCTATAGTCTAGTCTATAGTCTAGTCTATAGTCTAGTCTATAGTCTAGTCTATAGTCTAGTCTATAGTCTAGTCTATAGTCTAGTCTATAGTCTAGTCTATAGTCTATAGTATAGCCTATTGTCTTGTCTAAACATCCAAGTGCCAACCTAATATTGTCTGAACATGGACATGCACATTGCATGCATGCATGCGAACGTTACTCATTAAGATTGCATCTTTTACTAATAATGCTCAACGGATTAGTTATGTTTATTAAAAAAACCCAAACTACGCAAAACAAAACTTCTACATGCGACACATATGCAAAGCATACTCCATGCAACTACCAGTCTTATTATACATTAGTATGAATCTGTTTAAAATTATAAACTCAACAAGACTTGTGTGTGATAGTTAGATTAGTGTTGTTGTAGTCTGATGGTTTATAGAGATTTTTAAAATTTGATATCAACTCGTATTATAATGTAGATTATTCTTGGTTATTGTGTTTGCAAAATTAATATAAAATTTATTCACACACAACACAAACAGTTGTATTTAAATATAAAATTAAATTAAATACATATTTGTGTAATAGAGATTTTCAAATAACAAATTATTGATTAATGTTGGTTGTCTACTTTAATTTTAAATTAAATTTTTATGTTAACATTTTTAATAAAATCTTATTTAAAGATAAGTTTTTTTTTACAAAAACGCAATTAAGCGAATAAGTAAATTGTGCATAAATATTTCTAGGAATTAAAAAAGAAATTACAAATTTAAAAAATTCCTGTTCATATTAAAGGACTGTTTATGTACATAATACAGTATGTTTGCTTAACATTTATTGAAAGCAAATATAGTTTTCTGCAAAAGAAAATATTTCTGTTGATAAATTAAATTTTCAATGTTACAACAAAATTTGCTTCTAACCTTCTACTTGTTTATATGTATTTGTTTTAAACTACAAATCTCTATTTTAAATTTCTATTTCCTTTTGCTGGCATTAAATGACCTAAATTCCAGATGTTTTTGTTTATTTTATGTGGGAACATTTTCTGTACAGAAGTGCAGAAAGCATGTTCGTACTTCCTTTTTTGCGAAAAAAATGTAATCAATTTTTATGTTCACACTCACATAGATTTTTCAATTTGTTTAGTAAAATAAACTTTTTCCCTTTTTGTTGTTGTTGCTGTGAAAGGAAGTAGAATATATGATATATTGAAAGACCATTCAAGGTGAGGGAGGATAGTAAGAGCAATATTCTATTGTAATAGGGTATTTCACAAATTAAATTCTCAGAAAAATTTTGCATAAAATATTCCCGGGTATCTTTATTATAATTAGTTCGAATTTATGTATGTATGTCACTAAGCCAGTCAGTATCCTTCATCAGAAGAAATAGACAGCCACTTTTGTTTAAGTGTATTTTGTAAAAAGAACAAGAACATTTTCACTTTTCTCTAGAAACTTGAAAAAACTTATCACAACTTGTACCATATGACACTGATCATAAATGTGCACCCACCTAATTGCTGCCGCAAAATTCATACTGGCAACAACAACAAAATTGTTTGGTAAAAAAACCAAAGCAAACTGAATGAAAACATGAAATCGTGTCTTTCATGTTTGCGCCTCGTTTTGGGAAGTTACAATTGCAATAAACTGCTGCACCAATACTAGGTGTTGCACCAGAAAAGATGGCAAACAAGCAGACAACCAGCCGACCATCTAGCCGGCTGGACTCGTCAGTTAACCAGTTCAAAAACCGCAACACTAACTGTGTACTTTTGCTACGTAAACATATGCGCTAATTGCTTAAAACAATGTATGATGTACTATGTAGTTGTAGTAGGGATGGTGTTGCAAATGTTGTTGTTATTGTATTACATTGCAGTCGAAATAACAAGAAACAAAAACATAAAAAAATAGACAACAAATTCAACAAAAACATTGCGGCACGCACACACCTATTCTCAAAAGAAAACATAAAACTACATAGTTACTCTTGTGTCACACAACAAACCTTTTATCCACCATTTAAGGCAAGTGTCGTCCAGTTTATTTGTTCATGGGTTTTTGTGTGTGACAGTAGAGAATCTCCAGTTCCATTGCGCTATTTAAGGTGCAACAAAAAAATCACTGTAGTGTAGACGTGAACATTTGTTAAACTACAACAAGAAGAACTACGGCAATGAAAACAAAAAATAATTGCTCGGCACTTGGTTAATGGAGGTAAATAGTAAATGCGTTCAGTTTAACACATGCAGATTTCGAAATGAATTCATAAGGATTTTGTTGTTTTCTCTGAAAGAAAATATTTACCTCTCATTTCCAAAAATAAAATTTTAACCATTTTTTTGTTTTTGGAACTATAACATAGTATTGAGAGGGCTTATCAAATACAGCTCGAATACCTCAATGTATTTCTTAAACAAATTATAAGCAGTAGCTTTACATTGAATTAATTTTCCATTCATTAAATTTCCATAACAAATCAAATAATTATCAAATGAAATCATACCATAAATTATTCAATTTAAATTCCATTTCCTCAATTGTTGAAAACTCGAAGAAATACAACAAATAAGAATAAATTCTATTACTAGGTGTGCTAGCTACTCTTTCTTATCTTTTCAACGAAAATTTGTCAATTTTGACATACATTTAATTTAAATTATTTCCCCCAAAAACAGACAAACTCACACATTTAAAAGTAGACAGAAAAATAATTATTTATATAGTGCGTTTATGTCTACCATCTTTAAAAGTTTATAAATCGAACAAAAAACCATTGAACCAAAACATTAAAGTAATAATAAAAAAATTCAACGAAAAAAAAGAACAGTCTCAAAGTCGGATGTCATCATTGTTTTAATCAAAAATTATTAACGAACAAATTTTCGAAACGTTAAAATTTGTGGAGGTTTGTCACAAATCAATAAACAATTTATTTAATTTAATCATTCATTCATTTAAAAAACAATAAAAAAAGAAACTAAACGAATAAGAAACAATTAAAGCGTGGGTTCAGCTTCAAATTTTAAATAGAAATAAATGGAAAAAAATATACATGAAACTAAAACTAAATTTGAAATATAAAGGAAAATCTATGCCAATGATATTATCTTGTACAAGTTTTTAAGAGTTTTTTATTAGATTTTAATTTTTGGTTAGAACATAGTTTAAGAATTTGTTGTTGCACCGTTAAATGTAAAGGTGTTACAAACGTTGTAAGTTTATTCATCTATCTATCTATATATCTATCTATCTATCTATCTATCTATCTATCTATCTATCTATCTATCTATCTATCTATCTATTTATCTATCTACTAGGTCAGTTTATATTCAAGATTTCTTCGACCTGGCTTAAATCTAAATTAAGAAAATTCTATAACTCGCTAGTAATGGACATCTAAACCTATATTGTCATCACCCTTTGAATGGCAAACATCTTTCTATAAAGACATTCTAATAACATTACACAAGTATTTTTATAAACATTTTATGTTCGTTATTATTTTTTATTTAATGTCAAATAACGAGCTTAATATGTGGAAAATCAACAAATTCATTACACTATAAAAATAATGACAATTTGTTTTCTATTAAATTGACAGGACCATTAACTTTTCCTATCAAAGAACATTTGTTTGTATTGAATTCAGACCATATGTGTGTATGTGTATGAATAGAAATCACTACTGTAAGTATTATGCTCATGATTGTATAAAGTTTTTATATATAGAAAATATTGTAAATAAAATATAACATATTAATAGTCATAAAAATATATATATATTTTTCATATGCAAAATATTGGTAAAATCGACAATGGCGAATCTAAAGTACTCTATAAATGAAACATTGAAATAAATATTTATATTTGATGTATAAATAGAAGAACGGGTTTAGCTTTTAATTAAAAAAAAACCGTTAAAATATGTATAATATATAATCCTATCGTTACCAACTTATTGATTGAAATAAATATTTATATTTGATGTATAAATAGAAGAACGGGTCTAGCTTTTAATTAAAAAAAACCGTTAAAATATGTATAATATATAATCCTATCGTTACAAACTTATTGAAGGAATCACTTTACTTTTATTTTATTTTATTTGATAGCGACATACAGATGTATCAAGGGAAGTTATCTACCAAAAGAAATTAAATGGAGTGTAAAATCTGAAATTATAAAAAAAACATTACAAATTGAACACAACTCTTTATTCGCAGATAATAGCAATCAATAACAACAATAACACATATAAAGCAGCAGCAACAACAACTACTACAACAAAAATGTAACTTCAAACAAAACATTAATAATAAAAAAGTACTATATTTTTGTGTTGTTTAAATATTAAACAAATTTGTCATCGAGCACGTTTGTGATTGACTCTTTTATCATACATACTATGCGGACGGACCTACTGGCAGACTGTCAGTCGAAGTTGTATGTGTATATTAAAAAATTTGTTAAAGGCTTATGTATGTTTACCAGTACATACTATGACCAGGATCAATACTTTGGCTGTGACTGTGGCAGTGGAGACAGCCAGACATAGACATAGTTTATGTTCGAGTGCCAAGTATTGTGTGAAATCGGGAATAATGCTCATTCAGTTTGCATGATTAACTTTCGTTAATAAATCCATTGATCACTTGATGACAACAGCAACAAAAATGGCAACATCAATGACAACAAAACGCTTTATGTTAAAGTCATATCAACAGTTGTGGCTGTTTTTTTTATTTTATTATTTGCCTACAACGTTGTATGTTGCATATATGATGGGCGCCCATTGTATCACATATCCATGCATACATACAGGGGTGTATGTATGTATATGGACATGTTTGCAGAGTGATGGTAATTAAAATGCATCAATTAATTACGCTTCAAACAGATGAATATCATCAGCGACACAAAAAAAAGCAGAGGTCTACATTTTTCATTTTTTGTATATTTAATTTGCTTCGCTTTTTGCTGTTGTTAGCGGTAGTTGCTGTGGTTTAAATACCTAGTTCATGGATACAAATCTCTGTTGGTTTAATTAAAAAAGCCTATAAACACAAGTAGATAGAGATAATTACATAAGTAGTTGTAAGTGAATATGTAAACGCAATTGTCTGTTCTATTTTCTTTATTTTTTGTCAAACTATAATGCAATATATAGGCCAATAATAGGGCACAAATGTAATGCGGACATATAATTAAATATTTTTCAATACAAACAATGTTTTAATAGTACATCAAATAAAAAACATTTAACTGATCAATGGTGATATATCATAAAGTCTATCTGTAGAAGTTATTTAGGTAAAGAGAATCAGTATAAATTTTGTTTGTTCGTTTTGCAAAAACGCAGATAAATTATAGAAGCATTACAAGATTTCCATATAATATAATGAACTCGTTAATCAGTAATTACAAGTTGTTACTAGACTCCTTCTAAGTAGTGTAAACGATTTTTAGTGGTCATTGAAAAGTATGTTGTTAAGTAAGTACAAATCATTACCGCGTTTTGTCTGCGTACCCTTCATTTTGAATGGTGCATACATATATATATATACTCCAGACAGAGTCCTTGTATTCAAGAAACACATTTCACATTAACTAAGAAAACACTCACATTTTTTTGGCATTTCAGGGAAAAACACTGTATCAGTGATATTAATTACAGTTTCCTATAATGAAAAGCAATTTTTCAATTTTTAATAAATTCCATGACAATTTAAACAAGAAACGCAATGTTAAATATGATACAAATACCATGCGATGAGTTCGAGTACATGTACAAACAAATTACATTTAATAACGCACACACAGAAGAAATAAAAAAGCAACAACAACTGTTGCAAACATCAGCAACAACTGACAGATATGTATTTATCATATTGGGATTTTTAATATCGATTGTCATGATATTAATATTGTCAACAACAAAACTCGCTGACAACGATATAATATTGTTGCTGTTGTTGTTTTTGATGTAAACAATAAAAATTAATGATGAATTCACTGTTGAGATTAAAAACAACTAACCAACCAACCAAACAAAAGCGACTATGGTAGCAACAACATAAGCAAACAAAAGATGAACAACAACAGCAGCAGCATCAATTGCTGCAGAAAAAAAGAAGAAATTAAATGAACATGATAATACCTGATTATTTCAACAATAATAAGTATAATGTCATTTAAATTATAAACGAAAATAGTTTAATGTATAAACGTTAAAATATACACATGAAAACAAAATAAAAATGCATTATTGTTATTAACAAATAAATATGTAACAATTAAAAATTATTATTATTATTCAAACGGCCCCAGCACCAAACAAATCAGATGTATGAACGCAAGTTTAAGATCAAAAAGTTTCTTACATTACATCGTTAGATTAATCTTAATATTGTATGTTAATCAAACTAAACATTCATCCATCTATACGATCACCAACCTTAAATATAAACAATGATGTTTTAAATTACTAATAACATAATAATTAACTTTTAATAGGGCTTTATAGATTGCCTTCGTATTTATTATCACTAGCATCACTGTCATCGTAATTGTAGTCGATTGTCGTCATCATACAACAATATTGATATTAACGGCAGCAATGAAAATAAACTTGCAAAACATTTGACCCTATTTGGTAAATATTTTATAGCCTGAACTCACAACAACAGAAACAACAAACAAATAACAACAAAAAACACGAATCTATAACTTCTGCTTTTACCCTGCAAAAATATAGAATAGAAAACCAGTTACTTTATAACCTGCGCCAATTCATCATAATACAAAATGATATCTACTCTAATTCTACACTAGACCTGACACTACAACAACAACAACTACTACTATATATTACAACTACTGATTCTGGCGGTTGAAAAGCTTGCTATTGTAGAACTATTGATAGTAACTACAGAAGGTCACCATATATGGAGACACTACCTTCCTTTTGGCGTCACAAAACTTAAAAACTTAACCATGTTTTTTATTGCCTTATTTGACAAAATGCTCACAATTAATCTTTAAACTACTAGACTAGACCCTCTCACATACACTCACAAATACTGTGCTCACACTAATACTCTTTTCCAAATTTAAAACTGTAGTACTGGGTAATAGTTACTTGAAATATTAGTTAGCAAAAACCGTTAATATTAGTTAACCGACGTACTTTGAATTTAATGCTTTTTTCTTTTTTTTTTTTTTCTTTTTGTTTCGTTAAACTGACTTTAACTAAGAACCCGCCGTCATCATTCAATTCGTAACAAATCGTCAAAAAAAAAATCAAAAAATTATTAATGCTTTAATCACAATTCTCTTGTCTTTATGGCTTAATTTTAACACGAATCTTATAGACAAGACACAAAAAAGAAACAATATGACGTATGTCTGTTAAAAATGACTATTGTGTCATAAGTTAAATGAATCTTTTGTGGCTGCACTTGGAGAAAAAGTTATATAGAATTTGTCATACACTTTTTATTTAAATCTGATAATTGATTAGATGAAATATCAAAGTTCTAATGAAGATTACAATACAAAATATGTAATCACAAGTTATCTTCTCAATGTAGAGAGAGGGTTCAAAAACGTAAGTCAGATTTCTCCAAAAGGGTCTTAAATATTAATTATTTTGTTTTTTTGTACTGCTGCTTGTGACAATATAATCAAAAGTTCTAGTTCTACCTAAATTAAAATTATTGAATATGGATTGAAATTAGTTGTAGTCATTAGTATTCATTCATATTTTTCTCCGTGTATTTATTTTCAAATATTACTTTTTTTCTTGCTTTTTTAATTTTAAGCAATTTTGCAAATTATTATAAAAATTTAAACAAAACTCAATTACGTTATTAAGTTTAGATCATAAAATTTATGTTACGTTTATTTATTTGTATATTTTGTTTCTTTTTTATACATATATATTTAATTTTTCTTCATTAGATTTGCATGTGTGTTCACATTGAACGTTAGAAGTATTGAGAAGAAAAAAAACAAGCAGCAAATACAGATTGTAGTTGCGTGATAAAAGAAACTTACAGTCGTATATCTTAAAATATTTATATTTTCATTTGATTTGTGTAGATTTTTTTTTGTTGCTTGGCAAAGGTTAAAGTTATTAAAGTGTCAAAAGCATTCATACTGATTAATTTCATTGTTAAGGTAATATTTCTCTCTTTTCAGCGTTTTTTTTTTTTTCTAAATTGTTGTCTTGTGTCTTTGTGCTTATAAGAATGTGCACTACAGCCATAGAACGTTATTTAAGCTTAACAAGTTTGCTAAATTTTAGCAAGTGAATGACATTATATATTTTAATATAAGTATGATTTCTTATTTGAAATCTATAGCAAGCCAAATGCTTAAAATAATTTATTTGAAGGTAAAGTGTTCAACATTTGAGTGAATAATTTGCAAAAATTGTTTTGTTTTTTGGAGAGTTTGTAGGGGGTGTATGTATTAACATAGATTTTTTAAGTACAACACAAACTGATTCCAATGTTATATTCAAGTAAAGGTACAAACTTATATGAAATTACCCAGCAAAAAAGGTTATGATTTTCAATTACTACCTTTTTAATTGACCAGTACATATCGTTCTGATTATATTGAATAGTCTTAAAACCTCTGAATAATAATGGGATATAAATTACTTCTAGTTCATTAGACATCTTCTCCATAAAGCTTTAGAATCTGTAAATTTTTTTCATATGATTTACATTGACAATTTTTAATTTGCTTTTGTATAATTTCATATTAGCATTTTAACCCATAACCTGGTAATCAACTTTTTGCTGGGTATTTTTTATTTTTGTTCTGTTTTAGTTGTTATAACACCTTTTCAACGAGATAAGAAGTATATTGATTTTGACATTCCGTTCGGAACACATATGAAAATGTCGTACACACGGAATATTATTACATTCTTAGACGATCGTCGGTTTATTAAAAACACGTTAGGGACTAAACTATAGGGAGGTAAAAGGGTTAAATGAATATTCCCTATTGATGATTGGTATTAAAAATAGTCAATATCGGTCAATATTTGACCTTAGCTAGCATATATGTATGGCCCTAAATAGAAGTAAAGTTATATGTATATATTTCATATTAACAAATAGTCATCTAAACAATAACAATAATTAAAGTCTGCAATTACCACCACAGGCACTCACACATTGCACTCATCCTAACAAAAACAAACACTCAATTCGATTTATAATTAACCAACAAACACACACTTAATTTAAATTGACTCAAAAGTGTGTGTATATGTGTGCGTTTAAGTGGAAATCACACATCAAATATAAAACAAACACCCACAGCAGCACAGTAGTGCAAGTCGTAATAGTAACCAACCTATCACAACAACTCTAATGAAGGAAAACACATTCGTCGCTCACTCAAACAAAAATGCTAAAGAGATGACGACAACTATTGACAATATGCGCGCAATATGTATGTAAGTACTCATAAAGTACAATTGAAAAGAATAAGTAAATTAAGTACTATCTACTCATACAAAGTAGACTAAAGTAAAATACTCACTCACACTTAGGTATATGTATATGCTCGTCGACGTACTTATGAAAAATCAAACAACAACCACGCTATTGTATTTGCAATGAAAAAATTAAAAAATATAAAATAGACAGACAAAAAAATAAAAATAAAAACTCGTGTTGGTCGCGCGCAGTTAGTGGGTTTCTCGGTTTCTTGGTCTAGTGGTAATAGCAGCAACAATAACAACAAACACAATGGCAACAATAGCAACCAGCAGCAGCTACAACAACAATTATAGCAATAAAATTTACATGATGACGTTACTCATGCTCAGTTGAGATAGAGGCACGCTTTTTTCTTGTTTTTTGTTGTTGTTGGTTGGTTTCTTTAGTCTTTTGATTTGTTTGATTATTATATTGTATTTAATCATTCATTCATTCCATTCATTAAAATAACAGCTCGCTTTAATACTTTTAGTTGAGTGTATTAAATGTGCTGGAAGATTTTTTTTAATTTTGTTTTTGCTGTTTCTTCAAATTTAATGTTCAACGGCAATAATAAAATTAACAAAAAAAAAAAAAACAATAACAACAAAAATAAGCAACAACATGAAACATTTAACTGAACACCGGACACAGTTGAGTGGGTTGGGATTGGTATTCACTTAAGTCAAGATCAAAACGCCTTAGCAAAACAACCAACCAACCACTCACTCATTTTACTTAATTCATGATCATTCAATAATCTGGCAACATTTAGATCAGTAATGTTGACTGTTACAATATCACAAACATAATAAATTTGTTATTAGCTTTTCAAACAGGAAATTAAGAAATTTTAAATTACTACAGTTTAGTGAATAGTTTTTCGATCAAATTGTGTTATAGATCATATTAATAAATCACCAAATTTGAAACTTTTTTTTGTTTTCTTCTTAAAAATTTAAAGAAGACGACAATAATCCAAATTAGTCTTAGGATTACTGTATAAGAAACGAAACTCTTAAAGGGAAAAGAACTAGGTTGACTATTGAAGAGGTTATCTCATACATATGTATTATCAATGGCCAATTGCGAAAATCATTTTCGCTTTCTTCTTCTGATTTAGATTAAGTGATCATGGAATCATAAAGACTAGTAACGTGGTATTCCTGTTCTGGATTAGTTGAGCTCACTTGTAAGTACTTACTGATATGAACAATAAGTGATTTGGTGTTCACAATGTATTTTTAGTGTATACCTTTAGAGATCTTAAATGTTAAGTTATGAATAATTCAAAAATTGTTCATAAAGTTTTATTTTAAAGTTTTTAAGTATTTTGAGATATTCATTCAGCTAAACGCTTACAATTCTCCTTAAAAATATATACAATTTCAGAAGCAAATTATGATCCGAAAAATCAGATATTAAGATCAGTTAATTTAAAAAAAATTACATTTAAACCTAGATATATAAACCACCAAAATATAATAAACACGCTAAATTGATCACACCGTCAAGAGAACATATATAAATTTTAAATGCGATGAAATTATAGAAACGTATTTTGTTAGCAACATCCAACAATCCACCATCCATCCATCGATCGATTGTATTGTGTTGTTCAACGAAGTAACAACAATATTTGTGTGCGCCTCTGCATTGCGCACCAACACTCAGAGCAGAGTAGCTCAACACTCACACCGATCGCATGGCATCGCAACGATATAAAGAGCACACTGTATAGAAAATTGAGGCTATGATCGTTTTGGATACATTTACATTTGTTTGTACGTTTATTGGCTTCGGCTAAAAGTGGTTTGTTATTGTTGTTTGTTTGATATCAAAGTGCTCGATACAATCAGTTTTAATACATTTGGATTCAGTGCAAATTTGACAAACCTCGCTAACGGACGTGCTTTACGATACTTGGTCTCTACTAAATAAAACACATGCATGCCGGGAATTAAAAATTGTATGAAAAAAAATTATATTGAACGCATGCCGCCGTTTTGTTTTTGTTGTCATTGAGTAGTAGCAAAAAATAAATAAAAAGACGACAATAAATAAGATTCTTTTTGCTTCAATCTCCGTGTACAAGCAGAAATATACACACATTTAGTAGCCACACAAAAACTAAAAGGAATGAGCAGCAGCAACAGCATCAGTAGAATCGTTCGAATCATTTGTATGTGAGACGCGTAAGGTTGTTATTTTTAGATGCGATCGCTCGTCAACAAAAAAATCTTAAATCTTAGAGAAGATGAAATTATCAACAACAAAAACTACAAAAATAACAATTGAAATATAAATGTGATAAAACAGCAACAATAAAAAAGCATTTTTGTTTTTGGAAATAAAAACAAAAGAATTATGTATGGGAATATTTGAAACTAAAGAATACAATCACAATGATGATGATGAAGATTCGATGATGTTGAGTATAATGCGGAAAAAGTAATGCACTCATTTTTATGTAGTTAAAAAAAAAACAACAAAAAATTAATAATAAACCTTGTATAGTTGAGATTTCGATATATTTTACCTCTCAGTAAAAACCAACAAAATTTTAAAGAAAAAATCAGTTTGATGTGTCATCTTAAAAGTGAAATAAAAAATTTATAAAATTCTTAAATAAGACAAATTTTAGAAAGAAAAAAAAGAATTGCTCATATTAAACAAAAATAATTTAACAAAAGCAAACAAAAAATATTATTACAATTTAGCAGCAAAGTGAAATGAATAAAAAATATTGTATTTGGTGCCAAAGATAAATGCGACAAATTACCTGTAAAGTGTGAAATGTTTACAAGTTTTGGTTAAAAATATCCAGATTGTTTATCTAATTCAACATAAAATCTAAGCCAATTTAGGTTTTTCCTTTCACAGAAATTTATTTAGTAAAAAATTACTTGATATCAACCACGTTTTTCACAAATCTTATTGGAAGGATATACATCACGTTTTCCGGTTCATGAAAACTTAAGGTAAATATTGTAAAATAACAACAGCAACAACAACTGAAATTGAAAAATTGTTTATGCATGAACATTAAATATACTTAGGATTACACTAGAAAAATAAACACAAGATTTTAAAATGTGGTCGACAAGGAGCTTCAAAGGGCCAATTGGGAATTTCAAAAAAAAAAGTTATGTTAATGGTTTTAGTAAGCAACGATTATTTGAACCGAGCTCTATAGAATATTAAAGTTTGGTTTGTATATATAATAACAAATTACGATCTATTGGCAACAAATATACATATTGTGGGTAGAGCAAATTATTGAAAAATTTTAATGAAATTTGAGACCTAATACTGGAATTTCGGTCAATATATTAATGAAAAATAATTGCACAAAATTTTTAATTCCCTGACTACTTTCGAATCCTCCCAGATAAACTACTAGATTCCGGTGAAACCTAATAATAATAATGTATTCACTAAATTTTTATAATGCTTCGAATAGTGAAGGTTCAATTTTACTTAACTGTCCAATGCAAAAGTCTACCTAAACAGTTATAACTGTTGCTATATAAGAAGTGATTATGATAAGTTAAGATTTACTTTTTAAGCCTTTTTCTTATTATCAGAGTAAATTTTCTTTTAAAATTCTTATTTACCAGCTTGGGCGTGTTATATTTTTACAATAACCACAAAAAACAAATTTATAATTAAAATTTTTAGTTCAACTTCTTGAAGCATATAATACGCTACACAAAGTTATTTTAAGACTCCGTAAATAAAGAAAAAATTAAAAAAGTGAAAAAGTAATAAAATATAACTCTGACTTGTCAAAGGAGGGATGCATTTTTATCTTTCTGAAGTCATTATTATAATCGACTTTCGATTGAATTATTGATCAATTACTTTACTATCTTTAAGGACCTAAAAGCTGTTTAAGTACCCATATAATTTGTATAAAGGGTTTATATATTCCCAAAGAATTTCGCCTAATAATCAAATTATTTTCTTCAGTGTTCTTTAGTTAAATTGAAAAAAACTTTAAAAAATCAAATATACATATAGGTTTGTTTTTATATTGTTGTTGTGTGTGTTGTTTTTCTTTCTTGAAATTTTCCCATCTCATTAACGTGGCAAATAATAACAAAACTAACATACAAACACACACATGAATATTTATTCCAATAATAATTTCCAAAAATGTTTAATAAACGCCAAAAAATTTTATGATTGTGTATATGCCCCCATCTAACTTTTTTTAAAAGAATAAAGAAAAACAACAACAACGAAACAGCGACAAAACATTATGGAATTGAGAAAAAAGAAAACAACAACAATATTATTTAATACAAAAATACCATAAAAATAAAAAATTTATTTAAATTGAAAAAAAAAAACTTTGTTTACGACGAGTATAAAACTAAATTTAGAGAAACTAGTGCCAAGACCAAGGCGCAGATGAAAAAACAACCAACAAGACATTGCTGGAAGAGGTATGTAGTTGACGACGACTGGCAAAGAAAATGAAATGAGAAAAATAAACAATTTTCTTTAATTCTTGTGTGTGTGTTTTGTTTGGTAGTGTTTTTTTTACAAAATCTCTTGGAAAACTCGAAGTAAAAATGAATTCCTTTCTTACCACACATTTCTACACGTACATATGCATGTATGTATGTACGTATTTAGCTTAATGAAATAAAGAATAACAAACTGCTTCTGCTTCATTCTTCATCTTGAATTACATTTATGCATCATTATTGGAGTTCTGTGTATCGTTAAGCTTGAGACTTATTTTCCCCCGCTCACAAGTGTATAAAGAAATGTTCCTCATTTACTTGCACTTGAATTGTACTGAACTAAAGATTATGTGAGTGTATGAGCTTTATCTTGCATCTTTAAGGATAAACTTAGTTATGCATATATGAATGTATTTATGTAGGTTTATTGTTTCAAGAACAAATACATTATTCTTAAAAAATTCAAAGTGTTACACACATACACACACAATAAATACACAAGACGATAAGAAAGTTTTATATAAATTTCAATCATATTATAATGAAAATATAACGCTTAATAAAAGTAAATTGAGTAGAAAGTCAAATAATTACAATTTGCATTATCTTTTTCTACATATTTTCCAATAATAAACTAAATCAATTTAAATTGATCCTTTCCTTTTTTCAATGAGTGTGGATTATTTTTAAAGGACATTTGCTTCTTATTTTAAAATACCTAAAAGCCGTGATACACGGTTGTCAGATCTTACTACTTTGTCAGTAAAATGTTCAGAAAATGTCTAACAATTGTCTGAACTTACAATTTTTCTTTTGCAATGTTGTGAGAAAAAGCATTACCGAAAATATTGCAAGACAAAATTTGTAAGTTGACAGTATTATTAGACATTTTACTGCCAACGTTGTAAGATCTAACAACCGTGTATACATAGTCTAAGTCATTTAATAATGAAAAGTTACAATCTTGAAAAACTTAATATTTATTGCCATTATCGGTTGACTTTACGACTTACGAGCGATTTATTTTTTTTTCGCAATTTTTGAGATGGGGATCATCTGTATTCCTAATATTAATAAAAATTATCCTTTGTAACATAATAACAAAATTTTCACTCTAGAATATATTTGGGTCTGACCGTATAAACTAAATCAATAGGGCAACTCTAAGGCTCTTATTCATAAACATTTATCAAAATTTGTTCGAAAAACCTTTGATACATGTTTATGAAAAAGGCCCTAACCCATTAGGAAAGCTAAAGTCTGTTTAACATCAAAGACTCCTTAAAGTTTCTAACTATCATAAACACTTTTTATTAAAATATTCCCCACACTGTAAACGTTTAACTTAATAACCATTTATACATATATCACACTCTCTAACTGTCTTTGTTTAAAAATATATTTAAAAAAAAAAAACTTTTTTCCCCACAATATTTATTTATTTTAATTTTCAAAGTTTTTGAAAATTTCATCTTAAAACGAATGCATATTTAATTTACCCCTACACCACATGATGGCTGTTTGGTGTTTTAGAAATATTCCACTTCAATTTGAAAACTTTATTTTATTTTTAAATATTATTTGCATTGAGTCTGCATTGAATCTGCATTTTCATAAACTACCAAAACTACTAAATTTATAAACTCTTTTTTTTATATTTTTTATAACAATATATTATTTAAGATAAACTAAAGTTGGAAGAATGTTTGAACGTGTTAAGAACCTTTTTTTATATGAATGCAAATCTATGAATGGCAAAGAAAGAGGAATGGTTATTGTTTTGTAAAGAGTAAGTGTATTAGTAAATTGTACAATAGAACCGTGCATATGTATAGAGTAAAGCTAAGTAAATAGAATTTTGAGTACTTGTTGCTAATACGAGTATGTTTTGTGTATTACCAACAGTCAAACTTTATCCACATATACTCAATTACCAACATGTGAACTTGTAAATGAAACATTATTATATGAAGTATATATCAAGTCAGACAGACAGACAGAGTTAGTTAACCAGTAAAGCCGTAGCCTTCAATGCCTCCTCCGCTTATGCCATTTTTTTCTTTTTGAATTTCCGTTATTGTTAGTATATTTATGAATTAACTTTTTGTGTTATTTTGGCTTTTGTTGTTTTTTTTTTCTGTTTGTGTTAAAAGTGGCTACAAATTTGCACTTGCTCTTGCTTTAGCAAATTGCATGTGATTAAAACCAAGAAATACGCCACGCCGACAAAATGAAAATAAAAACTACAACAACATACCTACAACAATTTGCCAGTACCATAGAGTAAAACTAAATAGATTGCGTATAAAGATCCATGGGATTAGGATGATACCAAGAAACTTTTTATTTTGTTTTCAAAAGAAATATAAAAATTACTTCTTGACTATGACTTCTGAAGTAGTTACTTAGGACTCAAATAAAAAAAACATACCTCCTATGACAAGCCTTAAAATATACAGGTCTTTTTCAATATTTCTAAATAATAACAAATTCTACTTCTTTTTCGCTTCTTTGGAAGATCATTTTTTTGTTCGGTTATAAAAGAATAAAAGTTCTCAGCTATCTTAGCAAATGATTTTTTTTAATTTGTTACAATAATCTATTTAAGGGGACAGCCTAAAATATTTGCTCTCATATGCATGCACTTGCATATAAATTATTTATATTTTAAACGCAATAGACAACATTTTATATAGACATTTATACATACATATATTTTAATAATTGTAGGAAGAAGTGTAGCATGTATATTAGCAAACATCCGTACAATTTACATATGTATATGAACAAAATAAAGACAAAATTAACTTGAAAACAAAAACACAACTACACCTCAACAATATTGACACCCACCCCGGGAATACAATACCAAATGAAAAAAAATAAAATCCCCCAACAAAACATACAAACGGACGGGTAGACAAACTTAGTCTCATTAGTTATAGAACATTGATGTGTTTTTGATACCACGATACGAGAGGTGTTTTCTTTTTGGCATTTTCAACTTTTATTTCTACCAACCATTATTATCCCAGATATCGTGGAGCACACACTCCACACGAGCACACAAGCAAGAAAGTAAACAAGCTAGGAAGTCACTTAGGAAACTTAAAAGGAAGGAAATTGTGTATTTTTTTCATTTTAACTTTCTTCTTCGTTTTATTTTTTGCTTCTTCCCGGGCACAGGAAGTATTTTGGATTTTATCGTTCATTGTTTAATTTTTCGATAGAAATTGCGAAGAAATTTACACGAAACTTAATTTTGGTTGACGTTGACATGAATGTTAAAAACAAAAACAAACAAAATATTTAATAACAAGCCACAATAACGACTACATGCAAACATTGAACAATGATGTTGGTAACTTGTGTTTGTGTGCGAGTAAAGGCAGGTTCCTTTTAGATGTTGTCGAAATTTTTGAGAGACTGGAATGTAAATATCTAGTTGTGTGTAAAGTGGAACTATGTTTCTAGATATCTTTTTTATGGACTTTGATTGAATCCAAACATGAAAGCATTTTAATATAAAAAACTTAAGAACTCAGATAAATAAATCTAATTAATATATAGAAGGAAAGGAATCTCGAGCCAACCTCTCTTTAAGCCCATATTTTGACACTCAACAAGAGGGGTTTCATTAGGAAGGATGTATTTTGTTTCTGACTTTTCCCGAATAGAATAATTCGATCACGATTTAAAACGTCAGTATATGCCATCTTGGTAAGACATAAGATTTAAAAAAAATATTCAATTTTAATTCTATCCATATTTAATTGTGGTCACCCTTTACATAAAAAATGTTACTTACATTCAACTACCAAATTTCGAAGAAGGATAATATCTTTGTTTGATTTTAGTTTTTAAAGTTGTTGCCAACACTAATAGCAACACGGCTGTAATTTTCGAAAACCCAACATATTTAGTCGTTGTTGATAATTGAAAAGGAAATTTGTATTTTAGCGCATTTTGAATACTTTCTTAATCCTTACACGAATTCAGCCAAATGAGGAGGTTGTATGTAGTCAAGCGGAAGAGGTGGAACAAGATTATTTCGATCACAGGATATAGTAGTGGCGTGTTAAGGTAAACATACATATTAAGCTCTTTCGCCTGTTATCAGGTGTTGTGGAAATTTTTACAATGAATTGAATTCAAACGAGTCTAGTCTTTAATGTACATATCAATTTTAGGTTTTATTTTCAGCATTTCTATATGTTTTCAATATTTAGTTGTTGGTGTTGTAAGTGTTTCTGCAAAATTTTAACTACCAACTTTATCAACAACGTCAGGACAATGAATCATTCATTTGTACATAAAACAAGCATGCAATTTCATATTATTGCATACAAAATTTAATATGTATTTATATATGTATGTATGTTTGTGTAGGAAGTATGTGAGAGTGATTTTTCAAAAATACTACATACGATTCCGTATTTTGTTCATTCAAGTAATTTGGTATGAACATGTTGATTTGTAGGGAATCCATGAATGAGCCAGTATGTGTAGTTAGATATACATATGTATGCGTTATTTTTTGGAACATTTCATACAATACATGTGTAAATACGTATGTATGTATACGTGTTCAAATGTTTATCCTTATGACTATATACATACATATATTCATTTATGTATGTAATTGTATGTGTGTGGTAGGATTTCATTTCAACTCGACTTAATTGCATGGATATTATCTGACATGGAAAGTACTTTGCAGAATGGTTTTTAATTAAATTTATACTGCCAACAAAACAACAAAATAATAATGATCGTATGTATGTACCTATGTACGTATGAATATATGAATGAATGAATATATGAGTATATTTTATATAATTCTTGTACGAATACAACGAGTATCCTGAAATATTTATAATGAAATGAAAATAAAATTGATTGTAATTACTTGTAAAATGTACGTAGACATTTTAGGCATTATTAATTTAAGTGCTGTTTCTTTCAAGATATTCTATAATCGAAAAGGTACAACATATCAAGACAATGCTCTTATAGTTCATATTATATAACTTAGTGCCTTAAGGTAATTTTAAAATAAATTAATGAATGCAAAATGATTCTTATTTTACGCATTTACATGTAATATTATTTGTATGTATGTATGTATTTAAGTGTCTTGTATCACCTTGATTTAGTTGGAAATTACATACATGTACTTGCTACGTTTTGAACACACATAGAAATTTTGATTATTGTCACATGATTTGCTACTTTAGGATATTGTTAATCTCTTACGAATGTTAATGGCTTTGACATGGTTACTAACATTTTTATTTCGTACTTAAGAAATGTTCTGGATTTTAGTATTATTTTCAATGGCACGTGACATTTATATGCATATCACTTGAAATTTGTTTGTACTTTAAAGCATTATAAGAAAAATTATAAAATTTAGTTTAAAGGATTTTCAATTACAAAATAGAGTTTATTTTGCTTTATCAAACCTAATAATTTAAACTCATATATTCAACCGTTTGACAATCACTTCAACAACATCACTGTCCTCTTCAAATTTCTTTATAACTCCTAATAGCGAAGAATGACATTTATTAGTTATTCCGTAGTACATTACAGGTCGTAAAGTTTGTATAAACTTTTTATAACTATGCTATAAAATAATAAATGAATCTTAAATTATTTAATGATATTTCTAACTCAAAACTATTTGATTGAAGTACTAAAGAAGTAAATATTATCTTAAATACTTGACCTGACCCTTAAATATGTTTATAGATAGTTTTTTCATAAATAAACCTATAAATTTGATAGTTTTATATTGCAAAAGTTAACTTTAGTTCGTTGAGAAATTAGCAATATAAAATGTTAATGTAGTTTTTATTATTTTGCTATACTTTAAAGCAGCAGTCAACTCATTTTTTCTATATTAGTTATTTGTTTAAACGAAAAGTTTTTGTTTTTATTCAATAGTAATGTTTTTTTATTTATTTATAAAACTTTTACAATTTACCAAATTCTATTACTTTTTTGTCTCTTATTACTTCTTCTACTACTTTTTCTTTATCTTTAAAATTTTTTTTTGAGTTTGTAGCTGCGGAAAGCCAATAACACAATAAAGTGCATGGTTAACCTATATTTCGTTATTGTTGCCAATAATTTTTTTGTTCCTTATTTTAGTGATTTTTGCCAATAAGAATATAAGGAAGAAAAAATTATATTTAAACAAAATTTTAAGAGTTTTTCTTAAAACTTTACCACACACACTCGTGCTACTACAGCAAGTTGTATTGCTTTTTTTCCTTCATGTGTGGACCAAAAGGAACGACAGCAATCAACACACTATAATGTTCAAGTGTGGATTTATGTGAACGATATATTGTATCATATACGAGAGTACAACAAGAAAAATAACATTAACTATTTTAAAGTAAAAAACTCGTATGAATTTCTAAAGTTTCAAGTAACTTAAATCTTGCATTAAACTATTGCAAATAATGGCATTAAAATGTTAAACTTTTTCCATATATTTTGTTTTGTTTGCTTTTTTTCTGTACTGACGTCGTCATTGCCACTGCTACTGCTACTCACTATCAGTTTGTACTGCCACAACTGACATACTAAAAGCGTAAAAGCGTTTAAAGCATCCAACCAGAAAATATTTACAAAACAAAAAACAGCAATTTGGAAAAAATGCACAGTAAAAACTATGCTCTTTGGAGGATAATAAAGGGTCAGGCTAAGTTGAAACACTGAAAAGCTTTATACGTTTTAAGAAACCATTAGGCAGGAATTGAACTTGTTTCAGCACGGGGTCTTTCAGCTAAAGAAGCTAAAATCTTGTACTTCTGCATATAATTAAGCTTGTCTCCATGAATTTAATAGTTTTCAAAGCTTATTCACTTATTAAATGTTTTTACTGTTAATGATATGTATCTACCTGTTCTTACCTTAATATTATCAAAAGAAAAGAAGTGCGAAATAAAAGAATACAATAAAAAATCTTACTGCCACCATATCATTTTACCGAAAAACTTATTTGATTAAGTATCCACACTTTTATAAAATTTTAAATTTTAAGAATAATCTTGAACGAATGAAATTTTTTGAGCATAAACAGTGTAAATTAAAGTAATTTCGGTTCATTCAAAGACTTTATATTACGACCACTGTCTGATAAAGTGTTTATTTGTTCTTGTATAATATATAAGACAGAAATACTTAGTGGCATAGAGACCAAAAAAAAGCAAACCTATCGCAAATGTCTAAAAATGAAAAACTTTAAATTAACTTGAAGCTATAATAGGAAATATAACTTTCCTGTTAAGTGTCGTTTGACTGACAACAAATGTGACATACTAAAAAACAATTTATGAAAAAAAATCAAACAAACAAACATCCAACATAAAAAATATCTAGCAAATATTTACTTCAATCATATCGAAACAGAGATTCTTAAATGATTTCGACAAAGTGCAAACATAACATAAAAACGAACCATTATAATTTAACATGTTCTATTAGGGTCTTACCGGCGGAGCACAGTGGTTCAAACTCCAAATCTGCTTGGACATAATTTATGGATTTACAAAAGGCTATTTTTTTGTCTTCAAATAAGTGTTTTCATTAGGCTTCTATAGTTGAAACGAAAAGTCGCATTTTCATTTAGTTAAAAGTCGACTTTTCAACTTTCTTCATTTAATTTAAAGTCGACTTTTCGACTATAAGTATTTTATAAATAGTCGATTTTTCGACTTTTTCCGACTTTTCGATTTTTTTTCGACTTTTTTTGACTTTTTCTACTTTTCGACTTTTTTTTACTTTTTTCCAACTTTTCGATTTTTTCGACTATTTTTTGACATTTTTCGAGTTTTTCCGACTATTTTAGAGTTTTTGACTTTTTTTCCACTTTTTTAAAACTTTCGACTATTTTTGACTTGTTTCTACAATTTTCGACTTTTTCCAACTTTTCGATTTTTTCGACTTTTTGACTATTTTTCCGACTATTTTTTTACTTTTCTCGAGTTTTTCCAACTATTTTAGAGTTTTTGACTTTTTTTCACAATTTTAAAATTTTCGACTTTTTTTGACTTTTTTCGACTTATCGACCTTCTTCTACTTATCGACTTTCAGACTTTTCGACTTTTATTAACAAAGTCGACTTTTCGACTTTTTCCGAAAAAAATCGATTTTTTCGATTATTTGAAAGTCGATTTATAGAACTCTAGTTTTCATATTCCCTTATTTTTTCATTTATTGGCAAAGCTAGATTAAATATTTCTTTTATATTAACTGTTGATAGATTTTTATCCTGCTAGAACTTATATTGAACCCCAGTAATGGTTCTACATTCAGCAGATTCAGAATAACTTCTCAGATGAAGAACATATTTTTCAACTTCACCAATAAATTAAAAAAAAAATGTTTCGTAAAAAAATATTTTTTTGTAATGAATCATATTTTCATCCTAAATTTAATTTTGATCAAAAATCTTTTTAAACAGTTTAATTTTTTACCAGAAATTGCATTTCTAATAAAATTTCCATTTTTTTCTAAATAATATATATTTTATATCAATAGAAAAATTAAAAAAAAAATATAATATCAAAAAACTCAAAAAATTAATGCCCAAATACATAAATTTAAAAAAATCTGCGTAAAAAGCCAATAACCTAAATTGCAATTTAAGAAACACTGCTTAATCACAAGTACTGTATATGTGTAGTAAGTTGTAGTCGTAATTGTAAAGTCCAGTCCATAGAGCGTCAGAAGAATCACATGTAACTAGTAACATATTATATGCCATCTTTGGCATAAGTAAGTCAAGGATACTTATCACCACCACAATAACTGCCAACTAAGTATAACTATGGTTGGCTACTTTACCAATAAGTATACTTAACAAAAATAAGTATCAAAAACAACAACAACAAAAACGCATGTTGAGATTTTCAAGTAAAACATTAAATGCCTTTAAAAAAATGTCTTACAAATCACAAAAATTGAATACTTTTTTTATACAACTTAATGAAAGCTTAAATAGAAACTTGCAATCAACCACCACAAGTAATACAAAGGTTAACACAATAAATGACCACCATACTGCACAATTATGGTGTACTGCTTAAAGTGATCAAGTAGCCAGTCGTCGTCAGTCAGCACCCCCAAACTAGAATTGACCAAAAACAATGTCATCCATATTTTGTTATTTATTTTGAAATGTTATTGGAAATACCATCATATTTAATAAGAAAAGCCAGTTGTAATCTATACGTTTAGTTAAGAGTCTCTAAACAGCTGTATTAAATATTATTTGGTTTTTACAACAACAATAAGAAATAATATTGATTACAACAAAAGACCCCCAGAAAACTATATATATTTTTTTCTAATATAAAATATATCCAGCTAATTACAACGTATTAAAGTGCCGTGAGAAAACTTCAAAAAATAAAAACGAAAACATGAAGAAAAACAATTTTATCCATTGAAAATGAAACCAAAATGAAAACACTAATCAATTGATACTTTTAGTTAGTGGCTGTTTGTATTTTATTGCGATTGTATATTATATTTTTGGTTTCGTTTTTCACCTTTTAAGGACTTGAATTATTAATAATAAATTTATTTTTTCGCTGTTTTTTAACAAAAAAACATGTCATTTTATGATTTTATATTTGTGATAAGTTTGTTCAAAAATAAAAAAAAAAAAGAATTTTATATTTTTAAAATTAAAAACATTTAATAAGTAGATAATGAAATAGCCAACATTTTTAACAATTGAGAGCGAATTTTTTTGAAGTACAAAAAAAAAGATTAGTAATTAAAAGTTTCAAGTTGAAATAAATACTTAAAGTGTAAATTAGCAAAATCTGAAAGTAAAATTTCAATCACAGCGCCAGGCACAAATGGTAAATGGTCTTAAATGTAGTAAATTTTGAAGGTAATTCAAAATGTTTCTAACACTTGAAATGTTTTGACAATATTTGTTAATCTCTAATATGACATTCTATTTAATATTAATGAGAATTCTAACATTGACTTAAAATTAATATTCTTACTCCTCCTCAAGCCTTAAAAAAATAATAACGACAAATTAGAAGATGACGAATGACTCAGAATGAGTTCATAAATAAAATAATATTTTAAATCCTAACAAAGACAACATTTTTTTTACTGTTTCGGTGACGAAATGCATATATTTATTTTAAATATTGCAAACAAAATATTTGCATTTATTTTAATAAGCGGTTTATAATTAAATAATTTTTAAAAATTGATTAATAATTTGAATGTTTTCGTTATTTAGTGAAGATTGAAAACCATCAATTAGCTTTTTAACAAAAGAAGTTGATATCGATTATTTACTTTTTATAATTATCACCCTCAGAACTAGTTCTATGACAGCTTTAACAATTAGATGTTCATTTTAGAAAGGTTTTTATAAAAGATTTTAAACAAACTCTATTATTTAACAATGTTTGATATCGAAACTGGAGTTAAAACAAATATGATGTTCAAAGCAGTAGCTTAGATCTATCCAACTATAAGATTCTGACATAACCTAACCTCTTCCATGATTCTTCTTTGTTTACTATTCCTTTCTTAATATCATTCTTTGATTAAACACTTCACTATTAATAGTAGTGTCTTCAATGACACTTAGAAAAGCTACAAAGCTAAACAAAAAAAAGCAAATGAAGAGTAAAAGCAATTGCAAACTGTGCAACAATTTCAATTTCAAGCAAACAACAAAACTATTAAAGAACTTTTTAAATTAACTTTTACTTTTTTCAGATTTTTTATTTAATTTAAAGAAAGTCACTCGCGCTGCTACCGCGTTTTTTATTTATTAAGATTTATATGATTTTAACTTGATTTCAAAACATTTGTTTAACCAAAAACATAATTAAATGGACTGTCAGAAATGCTTGTCCACAATATGTCATACAATAATACCTTGTACATTAATTTGTAAGCCAGTCAGTCAGTTATCTATAAACAACACACCTCATCCCTTCTTTACTCTACAACTTGAAATAAAACTGTCATTTGATGATTTGCCATCATGTATGCGTACACACAAAATTGTTTGCCTTTTGGCTTTGCCAACAATAGCAACAAAAAATATACATGTTTAATAGTCAGCCACTGTCTCCTCATGCCGCCCTTGCTCGTAATAAGTCAATCATTTGATGATTGGCCATCATATGCAGAACACAAAAATTGTCTCCCATTTCTAACATTTTAAATAGAACCTATTTGGTCACATGTACAAATAAACTTGTACAAAGTGACATATAGTCATACTGCCCTAAATTACGCCAAAGTTTGTGGCAGTGTAATCAACCCGTAGGCTTCGCAAGTACAAAATACAACAAAAGAACTGAGCAGATTTTTGTCCATTTGATAATTGTATATTTAATTAATTTTGCTTGTTAATTGTGTTGCTAGATTTTTATTTTATGCATTTATTAAAACTTTTTAATTCAATTTTTCACTTTAAATATTTAAATTAACGAAAAATTTTCCAAATTATTAAATTTTTCTCTTCTATGTTCGTCACAAGAGATGGTAGATGCCAGATGATCGTTTTAAGTGCAAATATTTAGAATTTTTAGCAAAGATCTAAACCGGAATTCGTTAATTAGTTTTAGTAAGAAGGTTTTAAGAAGGAAAGTGATAACTATTGAAATTACGAAGCCATAAGAACAGGAAATTAATTAAGTAAACTAACCATAACTTGTTAACTGCCAAATCTATTTTTAGCCAGAAACTCAACATAAGTTTATGGATCCATTATCACTTATGTACATTATTTAATTTCTTAGTTAGACCATAACAAGCACGTTATTAATAAACATTTAATTAGAAAATTAATGTATAGTTCAATTTCAAATTTAATTAGAAAAATTATAAAATATATATTTATTTAACAAAAATAAATAAAAAGCAATCAAGAAAAACTCACCTTAATTCCAAACTTCAAATATGCTGATTGTTGTTTAACTTATTTGCTCTTCTTTTCTCAACTTTTTTTCTTCATTAAACACTTCACTATTTCGCTATTAATAAAAGTGTCTTTTCAATGACACTAACAAAAGCAACAAAAAAACAAAACAAACTGACAAGATAAAAGAAGCAATTGCAAAACAAACAAACAACTAAAGACTTTAATAAAGGAAATGCTTCTTTTTGCTTATTTTATTTTTTTAATTTTTTCTTTTAACACAAAAACAACAAAACTACATATATTGGAAAACTTTTTAAGCTCCTTGCTATATTTTTATTTTTTTCTTTAGATTTTAATTTTTATATATACATTTTTTCTTAATTTTTATTTAATTTAAATTTTATTAGCACACGCGCTGCGATCACGATTTTTATTAAAATTTAACTTAATTTATTAAAACCATAATTACAAAAACTGCCAAAAATTGCTTGCCCTATAAATCGTACTGTCATTTTAACATACAAACATGCACACATCTAAACATTTCTATACAAAAGACTTGTTTTTACTTATATGTATCCTTATACCACCTCACTCACTCCCTTGCTAGTAATATGTCAATGATTCCGTGTTTTGCTCTCATTTCTGTTAACTCACTAAATCATTTGTCTATTGTTTTTGTATAAATAAAACCAACAACAATATGCTCATAAATGTCATTCTCTCCTAACACCCTTTGATTCACCAACAATCATATGAATGGATATACACAAAACCTATTTCCTTTCTACTTTGACAGCAAAAACAACAACAACATAAATATTCTTTAAGTAGAACAATTCTACACGCATGCACATAAGCATTGAAAAAACAGCACTCACCATCTCACGTAATGACGGACGCACAGTCGCACTGACTAACCCACTAACCATATAGCTAAACAGACAGACTGCCACATTAGCGTGTTGTTTTAACAACAACAACTTTAAAGATTCTGGGAGCACATAATACAAAAAACAGCAAAAACACACACGAACACTTACACTATCGTATTAATGACTTCTTCTCATACAACCCTTTGGTTAACCAAAAATCATACATACATACATACATACATACATACATACATACATACATACATACATACATACATACATATATATTCACAAAAACTATCTGCCCTTTTACTTTGCCAACAACAGCAACAACATATATATTCTCTATGTAGAACAATTCTGTACGCATGTATATAAGCATTGAACAAACGGCACTCACCATCTCACCTAGTGACAGACTGCCACATTTGCGTGGCTGTGTTAACAACAACAACACTAATACTTTTGAGCCTCCGGAGCACCTTCGCTAATACGAAAACAACAAAAGCACATACGAACATTTAGGACTCCATTAAAATTTTCACACAATTATTTGGCAGAATTTTTTAATATGTTAATAAAACATTTAATTTCATATTTTCACAAAATATTTTTCCTTAACTATATTACCAACACTTTATTTAATATGTTTATGCACTTTTTAATTTAATTTAACACTTGTAATTAGTAATTTCAATAAACTTACGAAAATTTCACGGATTTATTAAACTTTTACTTTTAATAGACGACGGCAACTGAGTAGTGTGAAAATACATAGATGAAGATGAGATGACATATAAATAGAGTTGCCAGGTTGTAATTAATAAATGTAACGGTTACTTTTGAATATTATGAGTGTAGTGTAAAAGGGAATTGGTAGATGAATACATTGGAAAGAATACTTTTTTTAAATTAGGAAATTTGCTATATAAAGGATTTAAAGGAGATTTTATTAAAATTTAATTGATTATTTTATTAATATTAAATAATTTAGAAAATATTAATTTACAATATTAATTTGTCAAATCTTAACCGATTTTAGGTTTCTCAACGATTATGAAAGTATAAGCTGTGATATATATGTTATTTAAATAACGTAAGAATTGAGGGGTTTGTTTTGTTCCAAAATAGTCTATAACTCGACTATGGAAAAAGTCGCAAAGTCGACTTTGTAAATAAAAGTCGAAAAAAGTCGCAATGTCGACTTTGTAAATAAAAGTAGAAAAAAGTAAAAAATTAGACCATTTTTTTAAAAAAGTGAAAAAAATCAAAAACTCTAAAATAGTCGGAAAACCCGAAAAAGTAAAAAAATAGTCGAAAATAGTGAAAAAGTCGGAAAAAGTCGACTATTTACAAAATACAAAATTCTAAAAGTGGACTTTTAACGGAATGAAAAAAAGTCGAAAAGTCAAAAAATTGACTTTGCATAAAATGCAAAAAGTCGAAAAGTCCACTTTTCGTTTCAACCATAGAACCCTAATTATTTGCTAAATTAAAAAAATCTTTTTTTATCAAAAATATTTTTTATATTTATAAAATTTAATCGGCAACGTCTTTATTTAAATAATTACATATTTTAAATTGTTATATGTTTTCTTATCGTTTTACAAGTATGATTAAGTATGGATATTTATAAAAAAAATTGATTTATATGGTATAACAATTACGTGACTAGTAATTTAAATAAAAAATAAATAAAACATTGAACTCTTATTATAAAGTGTAAACAAAATTTCGTTTTCTTTAAATTTTTTTTATATAAAAAAAATTAAACGACATAGAAATAATTGAGTCATAGGTTATAAGTCTTATGAAAAACAATGCCAGTATTTATAATTTGATTTTGTTAATTTTAATTTTTTATAGATTAACTTATTGTTGTAGTTTTGTTTAATATTTACTAATTTCAAATGTCGTCGATGCCATCAAAACATCAATTAAAAACTTTTAATTAATTTATAAGCGCACCCTAAATTATATTAATATTAAACTAATACAAATATTTCCGGTGTTATGACAAAGTTATATTCGGCTTCTCTAAATATTACTTTTTTTATGTTTACTTTTTGTATGATTCTTCTTTCTCCCTTTCAATATTCATCATATATCAACATAAATTTCAAGCTTCATTAATCATGGTTTAAATTTGAAACAAAACAAACAATAAACATTTCTAAACATGGTTAGTTAATTTTGTTTTTAGTATTTTTTTTATTGTTAATGTATACATATACAACGAATATTTAAATTTGTTTGAATCAACAGGGGAAATTGTAATGT
This sequence comes from Lucilia cuprina, assembly GCF_022045245.1. Lineage (NCBI taxonomy): Eukaryota > Metazoa > Arthropoda > Insecta > Diptera > Calliphoridae > Lucilia > Lucilia cuprina. Next base: position 99,711,719 of record NC_060952.1, on the reverse strand, counting down.
GGGCAGAGGAAGATATTTTAATCAAATAAAAAATAAATTTGTTTGAAAAGATTAGTAAAAATGTTTTTGTAGTAATCTAGTAAAATAAAATAAAAAGTTATGCTAAATAAGATTAAAGAAAAATACATTAATCGCAAAGATCTTAATTAGTTTATAATAAATTAATTAACAAAGAGTTGCATTTAAATAACCCGTTTACTGTGTAATTCTTAAGAGATGGCAATATTGTAATTTTGACATGACATTGATCTAGGAACAGGAAATTTGCACTTGTATTGGTTAAGTTTGAAATGCACTGGAAAATTATTACTATAGAGGTTCTAAAACTTTTTAAAGAGCAAACATTTCAATTTGATATGGCAATGACCTTAGAAGTAGCTAGTTGTTATTTTTGCAGCATAAGTTTAATGAAAAATGGAAAATTATGATCAAAAAGGAAATTTCGCAAAAAAAAATTATTTACTAAATTACTTTTTTTTATAATTTATATTTCATGACAATATGTTGCAAACTAAATAACAAACTGACAACACCCTCTACCTTTACGGAAGGAGTGTAAACAAAATATACAATCTTACCTAAGTATTTCGAATATAACCCTCTCTAAATAATGTTCTAAAGACAAACACAGATGATCATGTGTGGCTTTGGAAGAGATTGGAGAGCGCCAATGGTAGAAGTAGTAGGTGTGAATAGATGTCTGACAACATTTGTATGCATTCAATCATTTAAACATTCATTCGTTTACGTTTCGTTTAATACAGACTTTAAGTATTCAGAGATTTTTATGTAAATATTACTGAGACAAAAGTACAAAAAAAATATTGAACCAATTTGCACACCCACGTTGTGTTTTTTTTTTTCATAACTGAATTTTTATTTTCGTACCTGTATCAGTTTATTTTTATTGTTTTTTGTGTTTTATTATTCAAAGTGTTTTTTAATGCAATTGTCATAAATTAAATATTAAGAATTTGATTTAAATCGTTTGATATAAATATGATTATTAAAAATATAAATCAATTATTTTTATTTATTCACAGAGAGAACCCTCGAAATTGATTAAATGGCCAATATGGATAGTGAAAAGTATTCATTGCGTCAGAGACAGAAACGTAAGCACATCTTGACTAATAGCAGTTTGGATTCCCAGGGCTATGCCAGTGATAATTCAACTGAGTCCCTTAATAACTCGAGAGACAGTACCCAATATTGTCGAGCCAACAAGAATGCACAGGCGACAAATGGTGCATTGACGGGTGGTAAATCAAAAACAAAAGCGGCTCCTTTAAGCAAATATCGACGAAAGACGGCTAATGCTAGAGAAAGAACGCGCATGCGTGAAATAAATACTGCATTTGAGACTTTAAGAACTTGTGTTCCACCCTGTATAACTAATGAAGATGCCGGTTGTACTAACGAGAAACTAACCAAAATTACCACTTTACGTCTGGCTATGAAATATATTGGACTTTTAACCGAGGCTTTAGAAAATCCCAACGAGGCTGATTATGATTTACTGTACGAATGTACTCAACCCAGAGTTAGAGAAATGTCAATAACTGAGGAAAATTTGGAACCTGTAGTAAAGGAAACAAAAGAAAAGTCCTCAAAATCGAATAAAAATAACAAAAATACTAAAACTACAAAACCTGCAAACAACTCACGCAAATCTTCCACGTCTTCTACACCAAAAAGATCGGCGAAAAAACAAAAAATAACTAGTACTGAAAATGCATGTCAAACCTCACCCATTCCCAATAATTATCAAGAATCTCCTGCTTCAAATGCTTCATCGGCCTATGCGTCACTCTCTTCCGCCTCCGAATCTTCGGCCTCGCCAATTTCGAATTCTTCATATATGTTTGAGCAAAACGTAGCCAACCAACACTTTACCTATAGCCATCCACAACACCACAATTCCATGTCAGATTTAAGTAATTTAATGCTCGAATCTGATGGAGAGTCTCTTAATCTTTCCGAACGCTGTCTTAGCCCTCTACAGACCACGAAAAATACCAGCAATACCCGCAACGAACCCTACGAATGCTCACCTACCGAAATGCAAACTTTGGAAAATCCTTTAGAATTGAGTTTACGTTTAATGGAACCTGCTGCTGATGCATTAAGTTTGTCCGTAGATCCCATTATACCACCTTCCTCCTGCATCAGTCCTCTAATGAATCTAGAGCCATTTAATGCTTTTGATTTATTTCACACCGAATTTAACGAACAATCCGCTTTGGATCTATTTCTAACGTGACTTTTAAAAATTCTCCATATTGTTTTAAGTGTAAATTTTAAGAAAATTATTTTAAGATTTTTGATCAATTTTTAATTTAAAACAATTTGAATTGTACGTTAACCTCCCCAAAAGTTTAGATAATAGTTTGCTTTCCATTTAAGAAAAAGCTTTTCTTTTTATTAAATTTGTTTTTGTTTTTAATAATAATTATTTTAACGTATTGCTTAAAAAGTATGTATGTATGTAATTATCGAATAATTTGTTAATTAACTTTTAGCCTCTTGTTTCTTTCTTGCTATAAATTAATTTAAATTAGTATTTTTTTGTTTTAAGTGTATAGTTTTTACCTCACATTAGTTTGAACTTCCATATTTTATTATTTTCATCGTTTTATATATTGTTTAAAAGTTTATTTATGTTTTTATTTGTCTATTAAGTTAAACGTGTTACGAATTCTCATTTAGTTTATGTTAAAAATGTTTTAAATGAGTTTAAACTTTTTTTCTTTATTTTTCGATTTTAATTTATTCATAATTATAATTAAAATAAATCCACTAACATTTGAAATTATTTGCAAATTTATTTTTTATATTATTTGATAAATTCTATGAAGTAATATAAAAAATAATTATGCAAAAATAATACATATTTAATAAATGAAAGTTTTTTTGTATAGAAAACTTTTGAAAACTGAATTCTCTTGTGTCATAAAACAAATCTCGTTTATATTTTAAGTAAATCTCTTAGATCTTTAGACTGTATCTAAAAATTATTCAGATAATTAGTTTTAATCTTTTTTTTATATATGTATATCTGTAAAAAAATGAAATAAATTTTTAAAAGCTACTTACACCTGCAATATCATTCTTTTCTAAAATTTTCTTTAATAAATTGTTAAAAATAAATTTTTTTTATTGAAATAAAAAAAATAAAATTATATATTTTTTATGTTAAAAATTTAATTAAAAGTCTTTTATTCATTTTAAAATATTAATTAAAGATCTTATTCATAAATAAAATTTTATTTTATAAACGATTTGATTTTTGAAGAATCGTTGTGGTTAATGTTTAATGTTTCGAAAACCATCAAAAACAATTTCGAATATTCAAGTTTAAGTTAATATTTTCAATCATAATATTGATTCGGAAACTTGTTTGAAAACCTTTATAAATAATTAACAGAACAAGTTAAACAAATAAAAAAAAAAAACTTAAAAAAATATTCAAAATTTTCAGTCAACTTCAAAACATGTTTCAAGATTCCATTACAACATCCAATGATGGATTCATAAAAGGAAATGAAAAACCAAATCGTCGTATAATTGAAGAACTGTGCCAACCTTTGCAGTTGGACTTTGAAACTCTTACAAAAGTCAAAGAACTCTTTTTAAAAGATCTTAAAATGGGTCTGGGGAAAAACACCAATGCTCAAGCCGTAGTCAAATGTTTCTTAACTTATGTCCAGAAACTACCCACTGGTTGTGAAAAAGGTAGATGTTTGGTTTTGGACTTGGGCGGTAGTAATTTTCGTGTGGTTCTTATGAACTTTGATGGTCAAATGAAATATAAAATAACAGTTGAAAAATTCCATATACCAGATAATCTTTTGGAAGGTTCCGGCCTCAATCTCTTTAACTTTGTAGCCGAGTGTTTGAGTAATTTTGTAAAGAACTTAAATCTTCATATGGAAGAAATGCCGCTGGCGTTTTCTTTTGCTTTTCCCATTAAGCAGAAGGGTTTACATGAAGGTGAACTGGTGGGTTGGGGTAAGAATTTCAATTTGCCAGATGTAATAGGTCGCAATGTGGTGGAGTTGTTGCAAGAGGCAGTTGAACGTAGAGGACAAATTAAGATAAGTACTTATGTGCTAATGAATGATACCACTGCGGTTTTAATGAGTTGTGCTTTTAAGAATCATTATGGTAAAATCGGTGTTATAATGGATAATGGTTGTAATGCCTGTTATTTGGAGCAGGTGAAATATATAACAACTTTTCAAGATAACAATACAATACCCACCATACCCACTATGGTCATAAATACAGAATGGGGATTTTTTGGTGATAACGGTTCTTTAGATTTTATACGCACCAATTGGGATTTGATAATAGATGCACATTCTACAACTAGAACGAAACGTACATTTGAAAAAATGGTAGCCGGTTTATATCTAGGAGCTCTAGTCCGTCTTATAATGTTGGATTGTATAAAATCGGCGGTGCTTCTGCAAGGCGAATTGACTAGCGAACTAAAGAAAACCAATAGTTTTCAGACATCTTATGTCTTCGATATTGAATCTCAAAGTCCAGGTAGCCATTACATTACACGAGAAATTTTACATATTCTGGGCTATAGAAAACCCTCGAATGCGGATTGTGAAAATGTGCGCTTTATCTGTAAGGTTGTTTCTAAACGTTCAGCTGATTTGGTAGCAGCCACATTGGCCTGTCTTATAGATCGTATAGGAGATCCTTTTATCACTATTGGCATTGATGGTAATATTTTTCGTTGTCATCCTCTTTATGAAAAATATTTACGGGAGAAACTTCGGAATTTGGTTAAACCAGAGCACAAGTTTGATTTTATTGTGTCGGAAGCAGGAACGGGTTGTGGTGCTGCTTTGGTGGCTATAGGTGTGGCCAAACACAACAGGGTTGTAGAAAAAAGAAAATCTCGAGTTACCAACTGTGATGTGATATTAAATAACGCCAATGAGAAGTTACCTAAGCAAAAGAGCAAAGTTTATAAGAAATTTAAAACTAGAGTTAAAACAGCAAAAACTTTTAAAGTACGCTGACATTGTAAATAATTACATCTCGGAATCCAAATACGACCATAGAGTTCCAAGTTTTAGATTAAAACGTTTCGAAGAAGTATGACCTAAATACTTTTAGATCTTCTTTAAGAAACCTTGATGTCTAGGTTATTTATCTATTCAATTTTTTTCTGTGTATAAATTTTATTTAAACAAAAATTGCACTTCAAATCATATTATTTCAAAAAATTTTACGTTAGAAAATCTTTTATATTTTTTAAAGAAAATTTATTTTAAAATGTCTCTCGAAAATGATGAACAAAAGAATCGCGATACCATTTTGGAAATTTGCAAACCCTTAGTATTGGATGACGAAACTTTAAGAAAAGTCAAAGATTTATTTCTAAACGACATCAAAATGGGCCTATGTAAAGCCACCAATCCTCAGGCAACGGTCAAATGTTGGGTTACGTACGTTCAGTCCTTGCCAACTGGTTGTGAAACCGGAAAATTTCTTGCCTTAGATTTGGGAGGTACTAATTTTCGAGTCTTATGCATTCATTTGGAGGGACAAACCAATTTCCGTATGGATTTTGAAGTGTACGCAATACCAGAAAAATTACTGGTGGGTCCTGGTAGAGATCTCTTTGATCATATAGCTGAATGTTTGGCAAAATTTGTAAAGACATTGGGAGCACAGGAGGATGAAGTACTTCCAATGGGTTTCACTTTTTCTTTTCCGCTTAAACAAACAGGTTTAATTAAAGGTGAGCTAGTTGCCTGGACAAAGGGTTTCAATTGCCCCGGAGTTGTAGGACGAGATGTAGTGGAGTTATTACGTGAAGCCTTAGATCGACGTGGAGATATTAAAGTGGGAATAACAGCTATACTCAACGATACCACCGGAACTTTAATGTCTTGTGCTTGGAAAAATCCCAACTGTAAAATTGGCCTCATTGTGGGAACTGGCTCAAATGCCTGTTATTTGGAACAGATTAAGAATATCGACACCTTTGAGCCCGAACCGAATAATAGAGTACCCACAATGATCATAAATTGTGAATGGGGCGCCTTTGGTGACAAGGGATGCCTGGAATTTGTGCGCACTAAATATGACCGTCAGATTGATGAAACAACACACAATCGTGGAAGGCAAGTTTTTGAAAAAATGTTGTCCGGTATGTATTTGGGTGAGTTGGTGCGTTTAATCATGCTTGATTGCTGCAAAGCTGGTGCTCTCTTCAAGGGCAACGAGAGTGAACAACTGCGTAAAGGAGACTCCTTTAAAACGAAATATATCTCACAAATCGAAGAGGAAAATCGTGGCACTTATGTCATTGCTAGAGAAATCTTAGAGACACTAGGCTATAAAAGTCCCACCGATGGTGACTGTGAAAATGTACGCTATATATGTGAATGTATTTCCCGCAGATCGGCTCATCTGGTGGCTGCTAATTTGGCCTGTCTTATCGATCGTATAGGTGATCCTTATGTGGTCGTAGGTATTGATGGCAGTGTCTATCGTTTTCATCCACATTATCATAATATTTTGACACAAAAAATCAAATGTTTAGCAAGGCCCGAACACAAGTTTGATTTAATGTTATCGGAGGATGGTTCGGGTCGTGGTGCAGCATTAGTGGCCGCTGTTGCAGCTCGAATAAAGAGTAAAGAAAAGGAAAGAGATGAAGGTAAAAATTCGAATACGTTCTGAAGCTAGGAAATCAAATATAATTAGTTAGAAAAAATTCCATATTGAACATGATATTTCGCATAATGAAAGATTATTTAAATAAATAATTTATATAATTTAATTATTTTTTTTTTTTTTGAACAGAAGTAGGAAAATTGTGAGATGTTCATAAGATTTAGGGATTTTTATTAAATTTTTTGCTATTTTCAGAGATTTTCCTTCAACTGCAATAATATTTTCCGCACAAATACCAAAAGCTGAATTTGCCTGCTTATATGGTTTGTGGCTAAGATAAAAAATGTTATCTGCAGCGACATTAGGTAAATTATTGAAACAATTATTGTTGTCAACTAAATTTGTCTCCAAGAACGATAATTATCGATAATTTTTATGAAAACCTAAATATGAAAAACGTGGACACATATTTGATTGCTTAATTTTTTTTTTTAATAAATAGAAAAAATAACAAGGTTTTCAAAATTCTGAATAAAAAACTAATTTTTCCTCTATTTCAATTTTATAATTTTATGTAAAGAAAACTCAAACTGTTTCAGCAAATGTATATACATATTGCACAACAAAATAATAATTCAATTGGCAACTCTTCAAACCATTACTGGAAATTTAGGAGGGTTGTGGAATTGAATTTTTCCTGTATTTAGTTTCAGCCCAAGGTTGATTGCAATGTGGTTATTTTGTAAATTATAAAATATGTTGCGACCTCTCAAACCGTTTTAAGAAAACAATAATTTCACCACAAATACATTTCTTATACGATTTCACCTCAAACTATTGGCAACGCCCTTAAAATTATATTAATATTGGAGGGTTAGGAAATTGGATATTTTAAATGTGTTATACAAATTGACTTATAAAATCGCTTTAAACAGCAGATTTATTTTTGCTACAAAAAAGAAATGACATTTACCTAATGTCATTGTAAACAGCTGTTTATTTTTATCTTTTTTTATTTCTTGTTTGATCCACAATAGTTTTACAAAAGGCATATTGATTACATTAAATAAAATTAATTTTAATTTTAATTTTTACTAAACTAAAACGTTTATTTTCCCCCTTAAAAAGTGAAAATCTCTAATACACTATTGTGATTATAATTTGTGCACAAAAATAATGGATTCGGAAAACGCCCAAACATTAAGCTTGCCAAATGGCGATGTTGTAAAAAAACCATTTCTGATTGGAGTTGCTGGCGGTACGGCTAGTGGTAAATCGACAGTATGTAAGAAAATTATGACCGAATTGGGTCAAACCGATATGGAACACGATCAACGACAGGTGGTGACCATTAGTCAGGATAGTTTCTATCGTGAGTTGACTGCCGCCGAAAAGGCTAAAGCCTTTCAGGGCCTCTACAATTTCGATCATCCCGATGCTTTTAATGAACAGCTAATGTTTGAAACTTTGCAATCCATATTGAAGGGTATAAAAGTGGAAATTCCAGCCTATGACTATAGGACAAATTCATTGTAAGTGCACATTGTATATTTTTGTAAATTTAAACATTTTTTAAATTTGAATTTGTCTTCTAATACCTACATGTTTGGTTTAATTTTTGCAATATATAAATAAATTATATAAAAACTTAGGCTGTTTGCATAAAAACTAGTATTTATATTTGCTATGGTAACAGTACGAATATTTAGCCAATAGTGACTCATACTAAATGAAATCGAATTGTTTATTTAGTATTAGAGATAGAGTTAGATTTTTGATTTGATTTAATTCATGATTTACTGTAATTTTACAAAAAACTATTAATGAGAGTATTAATAGAAGAGATAAATTATAAATACCTGGTAATCTTACTCTAAATATTAAAACTTAATCCTTTTCATAACATGACGGATAGTGGCATAGGTGTATCTCTTCGGATTTGATGTACTGTTTATAAAATACTAAATCATCTTAGGAAAATCGGTCCACACTTGATTACAATGATCATTTAAGATAGCGGCACGGCCAGTGGTAAAACGACAGTATGCAACAGTTTAAAAACAAAATAAAATCTGTTAGAAATCAAGATATAGTAAAAAGGTTAGAGTTCAATCTAAATCGGTACAAAATTCTCAGTATATACATATATTTTTTTATAAAAACACACTTTTTATGAAAATTAATTAATTTTTTAAAAATTAACAAAACTTGTTTTTTATTTTTAATGGAGTCGGTTTTAAAGAAAATCCTTATTTTTTTAAAAAGCGATTTTTGGGGATTCGATTTTTTATATCCTACACCACTTTTGTGGGTTTAAGCTGATGTTTGTAACGAACAATAATATTGCTCCCATACACAACTTAAAATCGACTTAGAATAATTTCGTTTTAGTGGAAGCATATTGAAAATGGTTAAGATCGTTCCATTATTTCACCTAGCCTCCATACAACTAGACCCCCGAATAGAGCTTTTAAGCTCATACTCGTTTTTCCACAAAAAGCTGCAAAACCAAAAAAAACAAACTTAAAAACTTGACTTAAATGTCCACAATTTTATTCAATATTAAAAGGCTTACGTACATCTAAGGCAAGGTAAAATTCCACTTCAATGCTTTATTATGGAAACTAAATCAAATTTAATTTTTGTAACAAGTGTAGGATCGGCCCTACTACAATTTCTTACTTGTTTTAATTTAATTTTAAAACTTAAAATATAATATAAATTTTCTATTTTATTCTAAACTTTCAGAGATTATGAAAATAAATTGACTATTTATCCAGCAGACGTTGTGCTATTTGAAGGCATATTAGTTTTTTATTTTCCCAAAATAAGGGACTTGTTTCACATGAAACTATTTGTGGATACTGATTCAGATACACGTTTGGCCAGAAGAGGTAATTACGTATGAACAATAACATAATTACTTACAGCAAATAACATTAAACATTCTTTTCAATTGCTATCAAAATTTTAAATCTATACAAAAACCAATATCTTTGACTTCTAGTGCCCCGTGATATCAATGAAAGAGGGCGTGATTTGGATGCGGTATTAACTCAGTATATGACTTTTGTTAAGCCTGCCTTTGAAGAGTTTTGTTCACCGGTAAGTATTATTTGCCCCCCTTTAATTTTAATAACATTAAAATTTTTTATTTTTAGACTAAAAAATTTGCTGATGTTATTATACCCCGGGGAGCAGATAATACAGGTTTGTAATTATTTAATTTATTTTATTAAAATCATTTTATGTTGATGTTAAAATCCATATTTTTTGGGGTAGTTGCTCGTTTTATTTAATTCTTTTCCGTGTTGCAATTTAACTAACACGTTTTATGTTTTATTTGTTTATTATTTAGTTTTTCTTACAGATTAATTAATTTGTTTAATTAGTTCAAAGTACTTATTATATATTTTTGCAACAACAAACACTAGTAAACATATTCGGTATTTTTTTAAATATACAACATTTTAGCGCTTTATACATATTTCTTCGTTTTTGTTGTTGTCTGTTCCTTTTTGTTTGTTTTTTCTTTGATTTTATATATATTTCTTGCAGTTGCAATTGATCTCATTGTACATCATATCGGTGAAATCCTTAGACCAGGTAGCAGTGCTAATATCACGGGTACCACTGTGGCCAACAATACTACAGCTAATAGTACACATTCTACTACCACTACTGTTTATAAATCAACTACTACTACCAACACAACTCCTTCTAAAAATAATATTATAAGGGAACATTAAGTGCATAATGTGGGTCATATAGACGAACCTACCTTTGATGGCCAATGCCTATTTTTGATATAAGTTTAAAATTTAACGTTAACTTTGTTAGCCAGAGAAATTCATGATGCAGTTTTCATAGTATCTTTCATCTTTACATAATCATTTTATTCTTTTGTATTGATTGATTTTTTTTTGCTTAAAATTTAGTCCCTAACTTTTTGATACACTTAATATGTTATCCACATTCCTTGATTTGATTTAGTATTCAAATGAAAATATGTTTTACTGCATCTTGAATTTTATGTGGTTCTTACAAAATAACCACAAATAGTTTCCGTAATTAATATTATCTTGCATTTTCTATTTTTATTATCGTTCACAAATTTTTCTTAAATAACGTATTAGTTGGTGTAGTTCTTAAGTTTTATTTAACAAACAGACACAAAACAAAAAAGCCAAATAAATCCAAAATCTATCTTAAAATGAACACAGTTTATAGTAGTAAAACAATATTCATAGAAAGTAAGCAATTAATAACACGTTTAGCATACAACACGTATTGACTTACAATTGAGATAAAATAAACATCCATTTCGAGCTTTAAAACAGGTAAGTTGATGAAAAAATAACAATGGAATATAATCAATCAATATTTATGCTCAATAAATTAGTGCGGAATTTGTGTTATAGACATTTACAATTAATTTTTGAGCTCAATAAAACATTTTATACCATACACATAGATTTTATGTTAAACATTGTAAGAGTTTCTTTATATTTTCTTTAAAATCCGTGCTTAATGCTTTTTAAAGTTTGTTAACATTTTATACGTAACATTGGCTATAGGTAAGCGCTTTTAATGTTATTTGTCTTTTAACCACTTTATTCACTGCAAGAGATTTAAACATTTTATTTTCTAACCGAATTTAATATTTTCATATTTTGTGTTTTTCTTTTTACAGTTGCCATTGATTTGATTGTCCAGCATATAAGAGATTTCCTCAATAATCGTTCATGTCATGGTTCCACCAGCAACATTCAAATGGTCATGAATTTAGATACTCTCAATGCGGGAGGTAAGACTTCAAGTGGTATTTTAAAGGCTAACACTTCTACTGTTCCTACTATTAGTCCAACCATATCTAACAACACAACTAATGTTAACCTGGGATCCTTTTCTCGACCACACTGATAATATATGTAAAGTAAAAGCTTACTATGCAAACAACCAACACCACCACCCAAACCAGTCACCAGTTAAGAAAAAGCTCAAGAAAACGTCTAAAGACAACTACTTGGCCTAAATGTTTCTTATTGCCCGCCTCTCACTAACCAACCACCCATACACCAAAATTGTTTAACATTGCATCACAACTTCAATATGCTAATATCAATTGCAACAACAATGACAACAGCGTTTTGGCGTATTTTTAATAATAATATAATATATGTGTGTTTCTCTTAATATACAACTTTTTCTATATTTTAAGATGGAAATTCGTATCAAGCCATACGAAGATTTTCCACACTGTGCAAGGAATTGACCATACAAAGCAATGTATTTTTTGAAAAGAATAAAAATCTAACACAACACTAAAGACGTATAAGGAAACAAGAGGAGAGTGTAAAACAAACACACACTTAATGAAGAAGACAACGAAATACCTTTTTGTAAAGTATGTGATTACAAAGTAAATATCTTAAACAAAACCTAATAATATTCAATAATTTTTTATTTTAATTAATTTACCATTTTGGTACAGACTTCTAAAAAACTGTTTTTTTTTTTAAGAAAAATTATAATTTTTTTATTTTCTTTTGATAATATTTGAATATAAACTTTAAAACAGAAGTTCGAATTAAGTGCCATATACTGAATTTCAAAGTGCCATATTTCGAATATTATTAAATTGAACATGTTTTTTTCAGGTTGCTAGAAGTCTGTCCAAAGTTTTACACAAATAATTGAGTAATTAAGTATAACATTTTGAACAAACTTCATGACCATTATAACTAATTCGATAATTATTTTTTTATTTATCAATATTATTAAAAGAAAATAATTAAATATTTTTATTAATTAAAAAGATTAAAAAAAAAACAAATATTTATATTGTAGTTTAGTTGTAGTTACAGTAAATTTATAACCAAAGATTGTTGTTAACAATTTCGATTTTAAACAAATTATATATTTTCACTTTTAAATAAAAAAAAAACATTTTAAATAAATTGTTATTGCTATAATAAAAAAAAAAAAGAATTAAATTTCCCACTAAGTATTTTCATTGGCATCGGTACATGGCTTTAATTTTTAGAATATCGCCTTTAGAGAAACCATGACGTTGGCCCATTTTTAAAGCTTCTGGCGTAGCTTGCAAAGCTTCCAAGGTGGGTTTGCCATTCTTAGAAAAACTGGTAGATCTGTAATGCATAATACTGGCATAATCATAAGGAACTCCATAGGCCGTTGCAGCAGAATGAGGTAATTTGCCAAAATTCACCAGCATATTAGGTTTAATATTTTCCGTTATTACTTTGACATAAGAATCCCGTTCAAAACGATTTTGTTCATGATAGAAACCCAAAGCATGCATTAGCTCATGCATACTGGTGCCATAGTTAAAAAAACATTTGCGCGATTCCAGATTAACTTCTTGACGGCCGCCCATGCGTCCCAAACTAGCCCAACAGCCAGTTGGCTTATTGGTAAGCACTATGTAATCCTTTTCATTGGTACGTTTGCGAAAACGTACACATGTCTTGGTATGATACTCATTAAAGGCATGTGAGATAATGCTTAATTCATTTGTTTCAAAGTTTCCTTCAATTTCATATGGCACTATAGCTTGAGGCCATCTATAGACAGTTGATACCACACCATTACGTAGAATACTAAAGAAATCAGCGGCTGCACCCTTAATGTCACCTTCTAAATACGGTCCAGTTTCTTCAGGATTATCCATGTTATCGATATCAAACATTTCATCAGAGTCAGAAATATTTTGAGCCTGCACAATGGTTTGTATAACAAATAAAAATAAGTAAATTTGTTTTAATGTTTGTTGAAACATGGCTGGTGGTAATGGTTAAACACTTTGTAAATGTTGTTATGCTGGCAGTAGTTGTAAAATTTGTATGACAAGTATTTATATAATAGAGTTAATATAGAGAAAATTTGGTCTAGTTATAAGCGGAAGTTCTTTTTTGTTGTGTAAATATTTTTTCTTATCAGTTATTTCCTTTTTTATGCATTTCTAATTAATTTTTTTTTATAAATATTTAGAAAGGGAGCTTGAAATTTTTTTTCGCAAACGGTTATACATATTTATGTAAATGTTAAAATGGTAATGTTATCAGAGAATATAATAAATAGTTTAAATTCCATTCTGAATTGTTAGAAAAGCTTTTGCAATGTGCAAAACACCTAGCAAAAAAATTGAGGAAAATAAATAGAATTTTCCCAGTATGTCCCTGTGAGTAAGAACAATGTCTACGGCTTACTGATGATCGTACTTCGGTCTACCGGTTACGTCTCTAGGTGCTGTTCCCGAATCAACAGAGGCCATCCAATGGTCAAGAGATTAGATAGCTCGAGTACTCCAGCATAGCACTTGTGCATGGACCGGTCAGAACCAATGTCTAAAAATTGCCACCGGTGTTCTTCATTGAAGAACAAAGAGACGATGGTAGACCGTTCTTAAGTCTACCCAGTGGTTGAAAAAGACCACCGTGGGATAAGGCCGTCAAGGCAGGTGCTCACGTTAAACTCTCGATATTCCTGTCTATGTTTCCATGTAAACCTTGTGCGCACGTTATAGGACACAATTTTCAAGATAATGAGATGAAATTTGGTACATACTCTTCTTTTGATCCAAGGACAAATGCTATTAAAATTGTTTAAATACAACAGTACCACAGAATTAGGATTTTGGCTTCATATAATTACGTTAAATGTTCTATTATGTCAACAAAAATCAGAAAAACTTAGTTTTATAGGACTTTAAATGACACTACCGATTTTTGTAATGATCGGGCCTTCAGAAAATGACTTGAAGATCAAAATTCACTTATAAACACTTATAACACCATAGCTGTAAAATAATGAGCCCTCACATTTTTAACATACTGACTGGTGTAGGTTTGCTTAAAATTGATTGCTTTCATTCATATTAGATTCAACATTTTCTTGACAAGAAACTGTTTAAAGTGTGATTAACCTTATCGATCTCTATAAATAATTTTAAATTATAAAATATAGAAACCAACGTCTATTAACTGATTTCAAGTACAATATATAAAGTTTACCATAACTTATTACCACTCTAATGAATTCTTTCAATGATCGTTAGTCAAGACAACAACCTAAAACATAACTGTATAACAGTATTTATATTATACCAAAAATATCTATCAGTTACTACAACCCATATTAAATTACCTGTATCTTCAATACCTGCACATCAAATATTAAACACCTGCATTTGTTTAGCGTATTCGTCGAATCAAACAACATTTGTCTCTTTTCCACTATGGTTTTACCTGTTCACAAAACATAACTATGGTTACACTACACCAACTAGTGGGTCATAAATCGCTTACTAACACACTTCTAGTATAGATATCTCATTCTCAATGTTTGGAAGAGTAGAGTAAACACTACTCTACCCACAACTACCACTTTAACTGTTAAAACCAACAACAACAACAACAACAACAGCATTGCATACATATATACACGTACTAAACATGGTCATTTAACTAACGTGTTAGCGCAAACATTTGTAATTTGTATGCATGTGAGTTATTATTATTTTTGTTGTATTTTAGAGTCTAGATACTTTTGTTGTAGTATTTGTGTTTGGCTGACTGAACTGATAGACTGACTGAGTATTTTTTGTTAGCAAATATTCAGTTTACAATCTGTTCTCGAGCGTAATTGTTGTTTATTTTTGAAAAGTGCCACAGCCGGGATTTAAGCGCGACGTTTTCTAAAGTCCCTTGAGATGGCTAAATACGTTGAGTGCAAGTGTAAGAGAGACAACAAATTTTTATGAAAAATTATTTCAAACAAAAAATTATAATTTTGTTGTTGTCTTTTTATGTAAATTGGATAAAAAAATTAATAAAACAAAAAACAACTTGTGAATAAGTATCTTTACGGTTTAAGTGAAATGAAAATTGAATTTATAATAATAAAATAAAGAAATATTATCATGAACGTATGATTGTTGAATGATTAAATTATTAAAAAGAAGAAAAGGCCAAAAGCGCAATTGCGTTTTCTACATATAATTGTGAATAAATTAATAATATTCAAATAAAATAAATATACAAAGAAGCAATATTATAAGTGCTAGTGTATGAAGAATTTTTATGATAAAAATATATGAAATGAAAGAAAGTTTAATGTAATTTGATTGTAAATTGGTAATAAGAAAATGAAGAATAAAAGTGGTAACAAGTAGTAGTAGATTTTTTATGCCTTTCTTTCTTAAAAAAAACAACAACAACAAACAGCAACAAATTATGGCTAAAAGCAAGAGATTTAATGGAATGGATTCATTTGCTTTTGATATATTTAATATTTTATAAAATGCAAACTTTCGTTTAAACAAATCTAAATATACATACATATTTGAGTACTTCTCAGATATTTTGTTAAATATTCTTAACTTTTGTATTGAAGTTTTATAAATTAAAAAAAAAAAAACTATTTCAATCAAAGTTCACTTTCAATTCTAGATCGACTCTAACTCTAAGCTAACATTACCTTTTTATTAAATGCCCATAAAATAAATGATTTCATTCCTTTAAATTTCTTAGGTTGCCATAACCAAACTAACAACCAGTTCTAGATGAGAAAGTGTAACTTTATTTTATTGTCACAAATGAAAAGAAAGAAATTAAAGTACTTATTTACAAGCTGTTGATTGTTGTCTCTGGAAATTAACAAATTAAAAAATATATTAACCAAAATTAACCTCATTTTTATAGAAAACAAATTCTTTTTTGCATAAAATATATACTCACACATTTAAACTTACACTAGAAAGAGAGTGTATATGTGTATGTAAATAAAACCAATAATTAAATAAAAATATTAAAAGAAAAAACATTCAAAGTCTTAATGATTTAAAACAACAAAGAAAAATCGTTAGAAACATTGCTGGCTTGACAAAAACAAAACAAATAATAAACCAACGGCCAAAACATAAAATGCGAACATCATTAGATTCATTACCAACATTATTACAATTGCCAACATCGTTATCATATTCATCATCATCATCGTCGTTGGAAGCAGCAATGCAACATCAATACAAACAAAAACATCAACAACAATACACATGTAATAATAAAAATAATAATGAACATCAATCACACAAAAGAATAGAAAAACGAAGAACAACAACGAAAGCGATAGCAGAACAAAATCTGAAAACAATTCCTAAAACAACAGCAACAAAAGCGACAACAATGTCGACGCCAAAGTATGCGTCAGCAAATGTACAACAACAAGAACTACCAAGAAGTACAACTACAGCAACAATAGCTGCAACATCAGCAGTTGAAGCTACAACAATAAGAACAAAACCCTATAAAGAAAATGCATTAATAAAACAACATTCGCGGCATCAAAATACAAATAACACAACAGCAATAACAACAGATTCGAATATGAGATCGATTTCGAATAAGAGTAGTAATCGTCTAAGTGATAAAACTGCCTTTAGCAGTTTCGCCACCAAAAGATCAATTTCCTGGTCCTACAACTCTTATCCAGCTGGTCAATTAGTACAATGGATATTTTTAATATTATTAATATATTTATCAATGGGTAAGTTAAAAAATATTATAAATTTGTAATCAATAAGTAAATTACAAATAATTACAAAACAAACGAACATAAATAAAAGAGACAGATAGATAAGGACTGAATAAAAAAAACTAAATTACCAAATAACTCAGTTAAAGACAGACGGATAAGTAGCTAACAAACGTTATTGTGTTTTTTAATTTCAAATTAAAAATATACTTAAACTCCTACACCTAAACCATCATTAAAAATAAATAATAAATATCTTTTATAGCTGTAAGATGAGTGATGATTAATTTTTTGCTGTTTTAATTGTTTAAACTTTCCAACCAAAATAGCTGAATGCCATTTCATTTTATTAACATTGTTTTTTAAATAGTTTTCTTAATACACTTTAAAATTTAATATACGAATTCAAACTTAAAAAAAATACAACAAAAACAAATTGCAAAATTTACCCAATCATTTACTGTTTAGTATGACAACATCAATCGTTTAGTTTTTTTTTTTTTTGGTATGTATCTGTATCTGCTAGAGAACGAAATATTTATAAGATACAATAATCTTATCTTTAGTATTTTAATAGTTTTTTGTTGTTATTTTTGTAAACAGTAAATTAAACGTTAATATATTTGGTATTGAATAAACAATAGGGTCAAGACTTAAGTGTGTGTATTTGTGTTAAATTGTATTTTAAAATACTTACTTAGTTACTGAATATCTTTTCTAAAGTTGATTCTATAATAAACTAAATAAATATTGAAGTATTTTTATTTATTGAACAAATAAGAAATCGGATACCTTTAAGCATTGGCAAAAAAATATTATGATGAAATAATAACGGTTCAATTTTTAAAGGATCATTGTTATATTGATTTAGAACTAGGGATGAACTGAACTAAAACTGTACCAGAACTGAACTAGAACTGAACTAGAACTGAACTAGAACTGAACTAGAACTGAACTAGAACTGAACTAGAACTGAACTAGAACTGAACTAGAACTGAACTAGAACTGAACTAGAACTGAACTAGAACTGAACTAGAACTGAACTAGAACTGAACTAGAACTGAACTAGAACTGAACTAGAACTGAACTAGAACTGAACTAGAACTGAACTGAACTAGAACTGAACTAGAACTGAACTAAAACTGAATAGAACTGAACTGGAACTGTACTAGAACTGAACTAGAACTGAACTAGAACTGAACTAATTAATATTATCCAATTTAATTCAAACTTTGCATAACTGTTATAAAGTGTCAAAAAGGTCTCATTTTTGAAATTATTTTAACACAATCATTATGCAATTATAAAATTCTGCGAAAATTTAATACAAATTTTATAAATGTACTTAATTTTTAAATTTTATAAATGTACTTAATCTAATGTCAATATTAATTATTTGCTTCACGTTTCGATTACTTTATTATAAACATTTTTTATATTGTTTTGTAACTTGTAATATGTTGCGTGCGGTTTTTGTATATCAGTTCGAACAAAAAAAAAATTTCACCAACTATCAATGATTTAATAAAAAATAATTGCCAATAAGTATATCAAATAACATTTGCACCTTAGATTATTTTTTAATAGCATCAAATGAGAAGTTTTATAAAAAAATGTAGATAAAAATTTATTTTTGTGGTTAGATTCATATCAACAGCTAGAGAAACTTTAGAATGAGCAAAATAAATATTTACGTAAAAAATGCTCTTAGAAAATCACGTTTTATAACAGTTTAACATAAAAGTAATAAATAATTTCCGATTTATTTAAATGTGTTTATTGTATGTATTTATGAAGCAAAAACATTTAAAAAATTTATTAACAAATTAAAAAAAATCTCTAAGAAATCAGTCATCATAATTTTAAACGGGTTTATAGTTTCTTAGAATTTAAAAAATGTTAATAACAAATTATTAAATTAGTAGTAGTAAAAATAATAGTTTCACACAAATGAACACGGAGGAGATACCAACACGAGATAGGTACGTCTTAATTTTTACCCATAGAAACCTTAATAGATTTTAGACATGATGAGATTTTTTTATGTCTAATAAATAATAAAATATTATAAATATACAGGAGGATAGTCATAAAATAAATCTACAGATACAACAAAAATTAAGTGAAAATTAATCTGCGAAACATTTTAAAAGATTAAATCCCTTAAAATGCGATTTATTGCGGTATTTCCCAAAACACATAATAGTCACTACAAATTTTATGACTGACAAACATGATAGATTACCAAGGAGACAGGCAGTTCCAACTAAAACACGTAAATACTCACTGTAGATTTTAATGTTTGTCTACTTAGGTACATGTGTTTGTAGTTATTAGGAAAGTGTATTGTTTGACCAAAACTGACACCTAATTAGTATGAATTTGTTGGCACTACATTTCCAGAGATACAAAAAACCCAAGATATGGATTTACCTGTTAACGTTATTTACTGATGATAATTTAACTAGTTCTGTTGTATTTAAATCTAGAATTAATAAATCAAAAAAACATTTAAAAACGATTACATAATGCCTCTTTTTTCCAAAAAGGTAGTCTGTCAGGCGGTCATATAGCCAAATTTAGTTACAAGGGAAATGTTTTGCTTTTTACGTATTATTTAATATTTAAAAATAAAAAACCTCACAAGTTAAAGAAAAAGAAAGAATTGAAAAATAAAAAAGAATTATACGAATTGTACATAGATTCTTTTTATGGTCATGAAACGTACATAATGCATTGACAATAAAAGTTTTGCTTTCATAATTTATTTGTAAAGCATTTCTGGTTTTTTGTTTACTGGCTTTTTTAAAATTTAATTTTTTGTAATTGTTGTTTTTTCAAATAATATAATTTAAAAACCAATTTCATTATCATGTTAGAAAAGAGAACCCTGAGATACACACACCCATCTATAGTTTTATTAACAGGTACTTTTTGAATACAAAAAGAACAAAAAACACTTTTTTCGGAAAGAAAGGTGTGCTTGCATTATTTAATATTTATGTGATTTAAAACTGTTTTCACGATAATTGATTAAATTCTTTTAACTTCAACAAAATTACCCAAATTGACAGATGTCAATTTTGACAGAACTCATAATTAATTGAAAAAATTTTAAGATTTGAAATGCTCCATTATTGGTGCATATACATAAGTAAATTTAGGAGATTCAGAAGCAATCTCTGCTACTAGTATGTTTATGTTTTCTGATCCAGATTTTTCATTAAAGATTAAAGACTTTGTTTTTCAATTATTTAGTGAAATGACTTTAATTTCAAAATAAGATACAAATTCTGCCATAATATATGGACTACTCCTCCAAAAATTATTATAATGCATTATCCGTTTGGTAGTCCTATGTAATGGACTATCTTCATATTTATGAACAGCATGGTCCATGGCTTCCGCACTCCAATAATCTTAGCAAGTGAATAGATTTGCCATTAGTCTGTTAGAATATACAGCTCGATTCTGGCTGTTTAATAATTTATTTTGTAATTATATTTTATTCAGTTGAAAGACTTAAAAATGGCTGAAAATATGATTCGAAATTCCCAAATATAAATAAGAAAGTAGAAAATTATCAGAAGTGGGGGCTCTTAATAATACCCTTTGGAAGAAAGGGGTTTTAAAAATATACAAAATGTTTATATGTTGTCTTTAAATATTGAAAAACTGATACGGTATACACAATGTAGATCAATGATCGGTCCAGAGGAAAACGACTTCATTAAGAAATTAAAATCTTTTTTAATCCAAGCGAGTTTAATAACTTATTTTGTTATTATATTTTATTCAGTTGAAAGACTTAAAAATGCCTTAGAAATCGTTAAAATATGATTCGAAAATCACTAAATACTATCAGAAATACTAATACTATAATTCCCAAATATTAATAAAAAAGTAGAAAATTATCAAAAGTGGGGGCTCTTAAAATACCCTTTGGAAGAAAGGCGTTTTAAAAATGTACGAAATGTTTATATGTTGTCTTTCAATATTGAAAAACTAACTGATTCGGTATTACGAGGATACACTATATCCACGACTTCATTAAGAGATTAAAATCTATTTTCAAAATGGCCGTATTTAGCTTTCAACAGAAGAAAATAAAAGTTGTTATTCATTTAATATAAGTACTAGATACTGACCTTTATTTGCAACAAAATATACCACCTTTAAGTACATAACAAAAACTAAAATCCATTAAATTATTTAAATAAACATAAATTTTCAAATTCATAACAGCATGACGAGTTATTGCCTTTTCCGTAATAGAATAATGCTGATAAACTTGTCTAAACATCTTCAAAAATATTTAAATTCTCAAGCTTTATTTTCATTAAACATTTACATTATACTTAACGGTTTATTTATCAGGTTTTAGGTCTTACAAAATTTAAATAGCATGACAAAAAGTTAAGTTCTTCCTGAATAAACTATAACAGATACAAAATAAATGTCTAACGTTTCTTAAATAAATTTAAGATAAACTATTATTTTCGTTATATATTTAAATATTTAACAAGCTTATTTAAATAATAAATTCTTTACTCAAAACTAAACCAACTTATCACTGAAGAACCCACCCTTCTTTAAAAAGTTTTTTGTGGTGTGTTACGTTTTAAAGTTGTTACAAAAAAAGAATTTTGAAAAATAATTAAACACTTGTTGCATTAGAATGAAATGTTTATAAATTATTTTAGGGAACATTTTGTGATAACAACAAAGAATGATGATGACCTCTTGAATGTCAAAAGTAGACACACCTCCTAATACATAAATGAATTTATATTTATTAGTTTAGTTAGCATTATTCTAGTAAATTGTATATCTATCCAAATACTTGTAGTAGAGAATATTTACAAGTTAAAACAAAAAATAATAATAATAAAATCGACCAGGCATAACCAGCCAGCCAGCCAACAACAGAAAAGCTAAAACCTGAAATTTTTCTCAATGAACATGTTACAACCTTAAGTTCAGGTTTAGGTTTACACCTTTTTTTCTCTCGCGCTTATTTTGGTTTCAATACGGCTGCAATCTGCTCACACCAAGTGAGGTGGGTTTTCTTTCATTGTACCGTTATATTTAATTTAATATTGATTTGAAAAAAAGTAATCATGTTAATAATAAATAATTAAATAATTCTACAGATATGGAAGTGAAGAATAAACAAATTGTTGGTGATGGAACTAAATTACTCTACAAATTAGGTATTTGTTTAAAAGAAGGGCTAAGAACACTTCAAGAATAATTAAACACAAAAACATCAAGCTGAGCTGATTATTTTTTTGATTTATTTTTTGTTAGTTATGTTTTTGATTAATTTTGAATGCAAACTAAAGGGGCGTATGCAGCACTTTAAATATATTTCTAATGCGTCATGGTTTTTTTAATAGAGTTGAAAAATAATAGAGTCAACTATGCATTCTGCGGGGTCTATCACATGAAACATTTGTTGTTGTGTTTTTTTGTTAAGGTTACTGAACCGATCGTGCGTGTTTCTTTTTTACTATTATTGTAGTTGTTGTTGCTGCTGCCATTGTCTACAACTTTTAAACATTTATTGAGCTTTGTGAGCCATTGTTTACCTTTTTGTACATTGTTCTCTTTATATATGTGTATATTTTTTTTCTTCTTTTGTTTGTTACATTCTTTCGGTGGAAAACATAAAAAGGGAATCTTTTGTGGTACTGAAGTATATAGGAAACTGGTTCCTTCATAGAGCATTTTTTTCCATAAGTAGTGTTGTTTTTTTTTCTGTATAACTTCTTTTTAAATTCTACTTCAAAAAATCAGTAATGTAAACATAACCATGTTTTTTTCAATTTGTTATTGCTGTTACCGTTCTCAGGCGAAAAGAGATCATAACACAACAATAACAAAATGTTAACAAAATAAAAAAGTCAGTAAAAATTAAGCCAGACACAAATATACGGTTAAAGCTCTCTTATCTTGCATGTTTATTGCGGCCTACACTATTAAAGTGGTTATTATGAGTTCATTCTTAAATTTGTTACATAGAGATACAGATATTGATGCCATTGCACTTACCTTAAAGTATAGCAACGGGATCAGAACTATTTTTCTATACAATGAATGAATGAATGAATAATATCGATCGGTCGTTGTTATCAAACTAGAGGTCTCTTTTAAACCTGAAATACTTATGTAATTATAAATTGGATCAGGGAATTTGATCTATTATTTTACCTAACTCTAATATGAACATATATATTTTATATATTTTTATATATATACAACTCAAATCAAATTCATAATTGGCTATAAAATCCAAAAAAAGCTGTCTGTTTATATCGTTACAGACTATCGATTAGTCGGCTTTGACCGGCTTCATTTTCTTAGTTGATACTTCTTATTTTCACGTTAAAACAAACAGACACTTCTTTTAGAGATGATAAAAGATGGGAATGTCTTTCGAGAAATGTATATTCATTCTTTTTAAAAATACAAAGACAACATCAAGGCGGAAAAATCATGTAAATAAAAACTCAAACAAACCAGAAAACTAAATAAAAGTACAAAAGCGAACGGAATCAAAAAAAAGTAGAATAAAATATTTATAGTGGAAAAGAAACGATTAATCATACAATTTTTCAGTTTTGTTTTTTGAAAATGTGTTGTTGTGTTTTTAACCCAAATTTTTAAGACAGACAGAGACAACATTTTTTTAACCTTAAAATAATATTTTTTTTTTTTGGAAAATTATTGAGATTTTATCACTTAAGCCGAAAAGCTTTATATTGTTTCCTGCGATCATCTAAATCTATAGTTTAAATTTACTTACATACCTAAGTGATATTTATTTTATAGAGCTTTTTTTTAAAAAAGTAATGCTGACATAAGCTTAATAAATTATTTACTTAAAATATTTTCAAAGCTAATAATAAATGAAAATTTTTGCTCTATACAAAATGCTGCTTTAAGTTAAATATTTATGATTTCTATTAACCATTAGAATTAATTTGAAATTCTTAGTTAATTACAAAATATTACTATTTCTAAACTTTAATTTGTTTATATTACTATTTGACACGAAATCACGTTGCAAATAAATGTTACTACTGAAATAAAAAAAAAAACAATTCCAAAGAAGTAAAAAAACATTACAAAATAATTTCACTTTTTAAAAATAAATTAATGAAAAAAAAAACAAAGAGAAAATATACGAATATAGTAATTAAGTAAAAAAGATATATTAAGATTAATAATGAAACAATATAAGATTTTAAATGGTTTTTTTTAATTTTTCTCCTACAATACGTTTCAATGTTTATTATCTAAAAAAAAACACAAAATAAACAAGATTTTTCAATGTTATTTTACGATAACAGTGATGCAAACAACATTTGTTATTGTTGCAATTGGTACCATCATCTTTAGCTTTGCCTCCATCATCATCTTCATCTCTATACTATTCAGGCATTTGTTTATTATTACATTTGTAACAATTGTTTGGAATATGAACGAATTTCAAACAATGTTTTTTTTTTTTGTGTATTTAGAGCAGTACTAATTTAATCACCTCAAAAGGTGAGATGATGGTAAAAGAAATAAACTAAAATGTATTAATCAGTGAAGTATAACTAACACGAATATAGTTTTCTGTTACTTTTTTGGTATATGTACTAATATTTTATGAAAAGTTTCTTATAAATTATTGAGAAAGTTGGTAAAAAATATTCACGCATTACTTGGTAACATTTAAATCTTAAAGCAAGTGCATTTTTAATAAGTATTTATTACAAAGTAACAATTTTTATTAATTAAAAGAATCTAATTTAAGAAATTTTGCTATTCTCAGCAATTTCAACTTTTTACAAATTAAGCAAAAGTTTATTATAATTTAAGGCGTATGAGTAATATCAATAATTTCTAAACAACTAGAGATTTCAAACGGAAAGTTTGATGAATGAAAGAGTGAAAAGTATTTTAAAAAACTAACAATTCGAACATTTTTGTTTCCGATCGGGTTTTATGATATACGAATTGGAAATAAACAGTCAAATATTATAGCCCTGTCCCTGTGTTTAGTAATTTTTGAATCGACAAAAAAAAAGTCGAAAATTTTATAATCGTCTTGTTTAAAACAGGATGAAGATACATTATTCAAATATAATTTTGTTAATTTTAATATGTTCAGTTTAAAAATTATCGGAATTACAGAACTAAAAAGCGGAAGACTCTTATATTACAATGGTTTTTTATCGACTCGAAAAATACAGAACACAGGCACCGTTTCAAAACGTAATTTTTTTTATACAAAAACTCCTTAATCCGATTTATAAATCCAGAAACGCGGAGCTAGCTTCTATATCACACTTTTTAGTATAAATTAGTAACTTTGGCTAAATCCTCAAATCTATTATCGTTTCTTCATATATTCTGCATTTTAGTATAAATGAACACACAATTAGTCCTAAAGAATTAAATCACATTAACTAAACAGTGTTTTACTTAATTATTTAATAAGTTTTAAATTAAAATTTAATTAATCCAAAGGTTATTCACACTAAACAAAAATGTCAAAGCAAATATGTAAATAAGAATATTATCAAGCTATAAAGGTGACATAAGTCATTTTTTTTATTTTTTATTTAAACATACCTAAAACCTACTAAACTACTACTAGTAATTTAGTTCAAATATAAATCAACATCTAAATTTTGTTCTCAGTAATACAAGAACAAAAATATAGTAAATGTCAAAATAGAAGAAATAATTGAAAAAAACGAAACGTTTTGTCAACATGGACTATTAGACAAATCAGCATTAGTTAAATAATCACTAACTAAATGTATTGAAATACGAACATGTTTTACTTTAGAAATTGTATAAAAAAACAACATAAAACATTATTGGTCTAGATTCGCACAAAATGCAAATATGTATGTATTGCTCTTACCACAAACTACTGCTGTTTGCTGATCGATGGCCTCAAAACCGAAAACACCTTTGCTTTTGCAGCACCGAAACAGAAAAAACAAACATTACTTGGTCAAAAGGTCTAAAGTACTTAAAAAGAATCACTACACTATACACTTGTCTTACTTTTTGCATTATTTGTAGTTTGTAGACTTTTTTGTCATTATTATAATGATTATAATGTTAAAGGTGTAATGTGACCAACTGTGAACAATATTAACGATTTAAAGAATTGTTCAATAAACAATATTAGGCATATTGTTGCATAAGCTATTTGTAGGAGATATACAACTCTGACTGTCAATAGAAAAATATCAATTTTGAATCAAAATTGTATTTTCTTCAAGGTTCATTAAAATTTAAAGAAATCATTTTATAAAGTATTGTAGTAATATAAATATATTACATAAATGTTTTTAAGATTTCAAACGATATGTGATTTAAAATAGTTTTTATTTAATCAAGCTCTGTTAATGAGGTTAAAATGTCTTATTTTCCAAAAAAAAAACATACCCTATTAACTTAATAATTCCAAATGTTTTACCATTTCCGTCCTATTACTATTTTAAAATTGGTCACATTAAGTAAGCGTGTTTCAGACTTATTTGTCCATTTAATGTAACATGAATCTTGAGGTATTTCAAAAAAATTACAATTCAAAAAAACAAAACATTACCAGTTAATGACCGGTACAAATTGCAAATGATACTGGTACCTACATACAATAAGTATGTACAACATTGTACAACTACTGACACTAGAAACAACAACAACATCACCAACAGATTTAAAACATCACTTCGAAAAATAGAGAAAAAATGAGGAAGTACTTAAAGTACATAAACACAACCTACTCGTACAGAAACAGTCATATACTTCACTTTTGACCTGGTAAAACGATTAGTTACTGGTACTAATTCCAAAGATTTTATGTTATAGTTCAACAAATATAACAGAAAATGGCAATAGGGTCATACATGTAAAATGAAAGTTGAACAATATTAAAACCAAAATGAACTTTCCCCACAGGGAAATGTCAGTCCATAATCCAAACAGCTTAAAGATTTCTCTTTATTCATTTCACCTATATAATTAAGTGTCTTTTTTTAATTTTTGCAGATTCCTCTGGTGTTTCAGCTACATCCAAAGAAGCGTATTTCAATGGCTCAGCATATTTGCGTTTGTTGTCACCCATGCCCATATGGGATCATTCCGCCATAAGTTTTCGCTCATGTCGTGGTAAGTTGAAATAATTTAATTATACAGAAATTGTTTAAGAAGAAATATTTCATTTTTAACCGTTTATCTTAGGTGGTGAAATTTTAGCTCAACAATATAATAAAAACTCAATAGTAATCTCTGTGCTCAATGACTTTTTGCAAATATCATTGGCCGGTCCAGCGGTCATAGGACCCAATAATCGTGTTGATGTTAAGTATTCCTATCATTTGTTAGACAACAGATGGCATACGTTACAATTTAAATATGAATATGGAAATTTATATTTATATATTGATCGTGAATCGAGAATATTTGGTAAGTTTTAGTTTGTTGATAAATCCAGAAACAAAAATTATAATGTATATCTCCATTTTTTACTATTCAGCAAACTCTACCTATAATAGTCAATTTTTAACGAATCAAGATATTGGCAACGAAGCGGCCATTTTAATATTGGGCAACTCTTTTACCGGTTGCTTACAAGATGGCCCTGGCTTACTGTTTATTAACGACTCGATGACTGTACAGAATGCTGTTTTTGGTCCTTGCCCCTTGGGTAATGGTCCTTGCTCAGATTATGATATTCCTTTGAGAAATCAAGACTTTTGTGCTAATGATCCTTGTATGGGTCATGGTTTGTGCATTTCTCACAACGATGGCTATGAATGTCGTTGCACTGCCCGTTATTCGGGTAAAAATTGTCAAATGGATAATGGCTCTCCCTGTGATCGCAATCCCTGCTCAAATAATGGCGCATGTATCGAAGATAGTCGTGGCGATTACCAGTGCATTTGCACTCCCAATCATACCGGCAAACACTGTGAAACGGAAATTAATATAAATCCCCTTTGCCAAAAAAATCCATGTGTAAATGGTGGTGCATGTGTTGTAGCGCCTGGCAGTTCGAATATAGAATGTGAATGCCCCAAAGGTTATAGCGGTACTCACTGTGAAATCGACATGGATGACTGTGCCTCGCAACCTTGTCAAAATAATGGCAAATGTAGGGATTTGGTTAATGGCTTTTTATGCGATTGTGCCAACACCGGTTTTATGGGTCCTTTGTGTCAGACCAATATCGATGAGTGTGAAGCGAACCCTTGCCACAATGGCAAATGTTTTGATACCAATGGCTGGTTTATATGCCAGTGCTCCGATGGCTGGGGTGGCGAACTGTGTGAAAAACCTATTAGTTGTCAAACTCAGCAGTGTTTGAATGGCGGTTCATGTGTGGACAAACCCATAGGATTCCAATGTTCATGTCTGCCGGGTTTCTCGGGTGAGCTATGCCAACAAGGTCCACCACCTTGTCCTCAGTGTCCCATAGATTCAGAATGTATAGGAGGAAAATGTATATGCAAGCCAGGAACTTCAGGTGAGTCAAAGATTTTCAATCTTAAATCTTAAATGTTTTGGTTTTTATTATATCATTATAAAAGGGTGTTTGGTTCTAATTCATTGTTATATTTATTAAGAAAAAACCTATCACTCTTTAATTTTAGATTGATTTCTATAATTAAAAGTGATTTGTTGTAAATATTAAATGGCTAAAGGCATATGGTTTAAGGTTTTATGTTTTTTTATAAAATATAATTTTGGGTTGTGGTATTTTCTTTCTGTTTTTATCTCATTATTTTAATGGTATCGGAAAAAACATAAAATAATATAAAAGCTTCGCAAAAATATGAGCTTATGGCCACAAGTTGTGAAGATGGGGCAATAAAAGGAGGTGTCAAAACTAAACGTTACATACCGCCAGAGTGGCTAAAGAAGAAGAGATGTGAGCTTAAATTGAGTATGTCTAACTTAAATCCTAAAACAACAAATTGTTACTACTATTATTAGTATTAATTAATAAAATCATAATAATCATTGATGTTACACGTTTCGAGTCAAAGCAATTAAAATCGTATGCAGGCTAAAAAGATTTAGTAATTCGAACACCCTCACCTTTGCTTTTTTTAAATTAGTTTCATTTCTCATAAAATACTTTTAGTTTTATTAGTATTTTATGAAGTAATGATAATTTTAAATAAATAGCTAAAGTTTTACATATTAATTTTAAAACATTTTTCATATATTTTTTGTTGTCATATCCTTGTCGTTTATTTGTTTTGTTTCAATATCCTAATGAACAAAATTTTAATAAAAATAATTTTGGAAATTGTTGTGAAATTTGTATATAATTTGATGATGTTGATGATGATGATGTTAATAGGCCCTATTGGTCATTGTATACCGATAACAACAACAACTACAAATATGCCACCCATAACCCCCAGTAGTGCTACTTCCGTACTCGTTAGCAATCAACAACAATCCCGTTCAGCTCAGTTGACTGCATGTTCCTCTGATAAGTGTTTGAATGGTGGAACTTGCCAAGGTTATGCCACCAATTACACTTGTATTTGTGCTAGTGGATATAAAGGTTTGGATCTAATTAAAACTTAAATTAAATTTCTTTCTCAAGTAAAATGTACAGAAATATATTAGAAATTTTAATCCGTAGTATGTTGTGTAAAAATAGATATATTTATGTAGTTAAAATATATTAAAACAAAATCTAACCTTAAAAATCTGGAGTAACTGTAACCTTAAAAATCTGGAGTAACTTTAAAATAATACTAATATGACAAAACTATAACGGATTAGTAATGTAATTATCTTAAAAATTGGTTAAATTAAAACATATTAATTAAACATATTAACAAGTATAAAAACTAAAAAAGAATATTTTCAATATAGAGTAATACACCCAAATTTTAATTTGACGTTTAGTGTTGAACAATTTTCTAACAGCTTGAAATCAGCCTTTAAATAATATGATTTTCTGTTATAGTTTTGCCTTATGATTTAACTTTTGATTTGAAAATATTACTAATTCATATGTATGATTTCCACAAATTCAGGCTTTAATTGTGAATTACCCTCTAATGATGTCTTGCCTTCGAGTATACCCTTGTCGGGATGCAAGTGTCTAAATGGTGGCACTTGTACTCTGAACGGTACCCATTGCTATTGTCCCACTGGTTATTCTGGTGAAAGATGCGAAAAATTGGAATCCTGTTCGCTGGCCAACTGCCAAGAGCCAATGGTATGTTCTCAAAATAAATGCATTTGTCCGGAAAACAAAATCTGTACATCCTGTGCTTCACAACCTTGTCGCAATGGTGGTGTTTGCTCCGATTTACCCAATGGAGATTATGAATGTAAATGTCCCGCTGCTTGGACCGGTCGTAATTGCATAAAAGATGTTGACGAATGTCAAATATCGCCGAAAATATGTGGCAATGGCATTTGTAAAAACGAGGAGGGTTCTTATAAATGCTATTGTACTCCTGGCTTTACCGGCATTCACTGTGATTCCGATGTTGATGAATGCTTAAGTCATCCCTGCCAAAATGGAGCAACTTGTCATAATAAGGTAGGTTGGCATTTGAAATGTTATTGTTTGAGGGCGGGAGGGATATAAAGTATTACATATGTATATGATTGTGTGTGGAAGAGAGAGAGAGAGAGAGAAAGATATTATAATATTAAATCATTATAGTTGTTTTTCTTTAAATTTGGAAAGCATCGGATATTAAGACAAGTGAGTTTACAAAACCCCAACTAATGTCAAACAATAGCTTTATGTATGACTGCTAGTAATCAGCTTTAATCCAAATCGGGATTTAGTTAGATAATATATAAATCTTATTTGTATTATCCTTAAATTAGGAATTCCTACTTTTAAACCACTATTCATCTCAACAATTATATTCTTAATTTTCTTTATAAATCTCTGTTTACAATATTGTTCACCTATTTTAGATTAATGCTTACGAATGTGTTTGTCCACCTGGTTATATGGGTCCCAATTGTGAAATCGATATTGATGAATGCGCTAGCAATCCATGTTCTAAAGGTTCGACTTGTGTTGATTTAATTAACAATTTCACCTGCTCCTGTATACCTGGTATGACGGGTCGTTTCTGTGAAATTGATATTGATGACTGTATCTCGGGGCCGTGTCAACATGGCGGAAAATGTATCGATGAATTGGGTGGTTTCCATTGCAACTGTAATTCTACCGGCTATGAAGGACGTTATTGTGAATCGAATATAGACGAGTGTGCCACTAATCAATGTGTTAATGGAGCCGAATGTATAGATGAAGTCAATGACTATTCATGTAAATGTTATGATGGATTTAGAGGAAAGAATTGTGATATTGATATCAACGAATGTGAAAGTAATCCCTGTCAGTATAACGGCACCTGCTTAGAGAGGTCAAATATAACCTTGTACAATCTTGCTCATACGATGGACTTGCCAAGTGTGTTTAGTCAGACGTTTAGTTTCGAAAATGCCAGTGGTTATGAGTGCGTCTGTGTGCCGGGCATCATGGGAAAGAATTGTGAAATTAACATTAATGAATGCGAAAGTAATCCTTGTAGCAAACATGGCACTTGTAATGATGGTGTAAGTAAAGAATTAAAATAATTTCTAATCGATACCAGAACTAATCAAATCTACCATTTATTTCAATTTAGATCGGCTCCTATACTTGTGAATGTGATCCTGGTTTCGAGGGCACTCATTGTGAAATCAATATTGATGAATGTGATCGTTATACTCCGTGTGGAGCTCATGGCACCTGTATTGATCAGACTAATGACTATGAGTGTGATTGTGATGCCCAGTATGGCGGCAAGAATTGTTCAGTGCCTTTAATTGGTTGTGTTAGTGCTCCTTGTTTAAATGGCGGCATTTGTAAGCCATATTTGGTTAACGAAACTGAGCATTTATTCAACTGTTCCTGCCAACATGGCTATCAGGGTGATACGTGTGAAAAAACTACCACAATTTCCATGGTTGTAAGCAGTTTGATTACAGTTAAGACCCAGCGTGAGGAAGGCTATGACATCAATTTACAATTCCGTACCACATTGCCAAATGGTGTATTAGCATTCGGAACATCGGGTGGTCAAAATGAGCCAGTTAGCTATATTCTGGAATTGATCAATGGCCGTTTGAATTTACACTCCTCTTTGTTGAACAAATGGGAGGGTGTTTTCATTGGTTCCAATTTGAACGATAGCAATTGGCACAAGGTGTTTGTAGCCATTAACACTTCGCATTTAGTGTTGTCAGCTAATGATGAACAAGCTATATTCCCTGTTGGATCCTATGAAACCTCTAATGGTAGCCAACAACCTTCATTCCCTCTCACCTATTTGGGCGGCACTATACCAAACTTGAAATCCTATCTGAGACATTTAACACATCGTCCTTCTAGTTTTGTCGGTTGTATGCAAGATATTGTAGTAAATGGCAAATGGATCTTCCCCGAAGAACAAGGTTTGGATGATAACACAAATTTAACGCATATACAAAGCGGTTGTCTACGCACCGAACAGTGTAATCCAAATCCTTGTAACTCTAATGGTAAATGTACCGATCTCTGGCATACATTCTCCTGTACATGTCAGAGACCGCACTTTGGATATACTTGTAAATACAGTAAGTATATCTACAAATATAAATTTTGGATTTTTAAGTTCAATGGTATTATTTTAATCCAATAGATATAACTGCCGCTACATTTGGCCATGAGAATACTTCACATTCGGCAGTCAAAGTGGAGACAAATGATGCTGCTCGTAGGGCTATACGTTCTGTTTTGGATATTTCCATGTTCATACGTACCAGACAGCCTACCGGTCAGGTCTTCTATTTGGGCAGTGATCCTCGTAAAACAGCCTCTAAAGGAGCCGGTAATGATTCTTTTTTAGCAAATGAATGTCATGTTTTTTAAATATGTTTTGTTTTTTTTCAGATTCAGGCAGTTCGTATGTGGCTGCAAAACTGCAAGGTGGTGAGTTATTGGTAAAAATGCAATTCAATGGCACTCCCGAGGCTTACACTGTGGGCGGCAATAAATTGGACAATGGCTACAATCACTTGATCGAAGTTGTACGCAATCAAACTTTGGTGCAGGTTAAGCTAAATGGCACCGAGTACTTCCGCAAAACACTGTCATCGACAGGTTTACTGGATGCACAGGTGCTTTATTTAGGTGGACCTGCTCCTACATCGGCCAGCAGTGAGACTACCGCTACTGTTGTACCAGGTTCCGAAATTGGCACTGAATATTCCACTGTCAAACCTGAAGATTATTTCAAGGGCATCATTCAAGATGTCAAGGTAAGCAATGGCTCACACACTATGATTGTGGAATTGTATCCCTTGGAGGAGGAAGAAATTGCTTTACCACCACCTTTTGGTGTTATAACCATCGATCGTTCATCGGTGTTAAAGGGTGAAGTTTCGGATGATTTGTGCCGTAAAAACCCCTGCCGTCACAATGCCGAATGCCGTAACACCTGGAATGATTATACATGCAAATGTCCTAATGGCTATAAGGGCAAGGATTGTCAAGAGATAGAGTTCTGTCAATTGGTCACTTGTCCGGGCAGCAGTGTTTGTCAAAATCTGGATGATGGTTATGAATGTTTAACTAATATTACTTTCAGAGGCAATGAAAAAGCACCCTTGGCCTTTACTTTCTTCAAGGAGCAAATTAACGATGAATTGAAACCCAAATTAAAACCCGTAATAGAAATAGCTTATCGTACTCGGGCAGGTGGTACCTTGTTGTATGTAGAAAATCAACATAGTTTCTTTGAAATTGGTGTGAATCAAGGTCTAGTAACGGTTACTTGGAAATTCAATCAAGACTCCTTGGGTGATACCAAACGTTTCAGCAGAGATAATTCTGATGGCATAGAATGGAGTAGAATCTACTTAAGGGCCCATAATGGTAAGCTGGAGGGCGGTTGGAAGGGATGGGAAAGTATGGTAGATCCCTCTCCTGCGTTTTCCGCCGACATAGATATGAATGCCTTCCAAGATTTAATCTCAAGTGGAGAAGCAGTATATTTAGGAGGCATGCCAGTGGTTAGTCAAAATCCTCAAGCTCGTGCCATGGTATCTTCTCAGCAAGGCTCTCAATTTAAGGGTTGCTTGGGCGAAGCCAGGGTAGGTGATCTGCTATTGCCCTACTTCACCAATGAAGAAATGTATCCAAGAACTGAAAATGTTTCGGTACAACCGCAAATACAATTCCGTTTGAATTCTACGCGACCAGATGAGGGTTGTATTTTATGTTTCAAATCGGACTGTAAAAATGGCGGAACCTGTAGTTCTCCTACCGAGGATTATACATGCACCTGCCTGCCGGGCTACGATGGCGATGATTGCTCTAATGATATTAACGAATGTGCTATGGCGACATGTGAAAATAATTCCACTTGTATCGATAAAGTGGCAGATTTCCTGTGCGATTGTTTACCTGGTTATGATGGACGTTTTTGTGAAAATAATATTGATGAATGTGCCTCGCAGCCTTGTCATAATGGAGGCAATTGTACAGATCTTATAGCAGCGTTCCACTGCGATTGTACCGATGATTATGCTGGTCCGCAATGTGATATCTTGAAGCAGGTTACTTGTGAAAATCAACCTTGCAAGAATAATTCTACCTGTCAGGATGGCTTTAGTAAGTTTCAAATATGCTTTTTGTGTTTCTAATAGATTCAATTAATTAATTAATTTTTTCTTATTTTAAACAGACTCTCAAACGAGTAATAATTTCACTTGTACTTGTATGCCCGGCTTTGAAGGAGCTGTTTGTGATGTGGCCTTTTGTGAAGTAACACCATGTCAACATGGAAGTTTATGTATTAGCACTGAGGCAAGTTTTAAGGTTTTTTTATCTTAGTTTGATAAATATAATAAAGTTATTTTTTTATTCAGATCCCTATGTGTCAATGTAGTTTAGGTTACACGGGACGTTTTTGTGAAACAGATATTGATGAGTGCGAATCGAATCCCTGCTTGAATGATGGCAAATGTACAGATCTGGTGGGCAGCTATAAATGTAATTGTAATAACACTGGCTTCGAAGGGGATAATTGTGAAATTGATATAGACGAATGTGCTATGAGTGTGGAATACTGTGGAGGTTTAGGTAGATGTATAAATCAACCGGGATCCTTTAAATGTATATGTCAGGATTCATTTTGTGGAGCGTATTGTAATTTCACTGACCCCTGTAAACAAGAAGGACAACAGTTGTGTATGAATGGTGGCAATTGTATTGAAGCTTGCGGTGATGAGGCTGATTACTATTGCAATTGCACAGAGGGTTATACGGGCAAAAATTGTACAGTACTTGTAAGTTTTTTTTAGTTTGTAATTTTTCACAAATTTAAATTATCTATATTTCTAACTTAGATCACTTCTCGCGAGGAACCCAGCACTGCCGATATAGCCATTATTGTTATACCGGTTATAGTGGTATTACTTTTAGTGTGCGCCGGCTTGTTGGTGACATTTTTGGTAATGGCTCGAAATAAACGTGCCACTAGGGGCACCTACAGTCCTAGTGCTCAAGAATATTGTAATCCTAGACTTGAAATGGACAATGTTTTAAAGCCACCACCGGAAGAAAGACTCATTTAGTCAAATTTTCTATACATACTTTTTTTGCATGCATCTCTAATGTTATTTATTTTACGTTTTATTTAAAATATTTTAAATTTAAGCGTTTTTTTACAAAATTTAAACTGATATAAAAAAACGATAAAATTTTCTTTTAAAAACATTCCGCCCATTTTCTAGCTAAAAAAAAGAAAACTCTTTTATAATTTTTAATTAACGTTTAACGATATACTAAGTATAATATTAACTTTATATTTTAAAACAAGAAAGAAAAATTCTTAAATAAGGTTTAAAAACCAAAACTCAATTCTGAATACTTTTTCTTTCTGTATAAAAGGAAATTTAATTTGGACTATTTTATTTTATAATTTATAGCTATATTAAACCATTAAGTTAGGTGCCAATAAGTCTATCTTCCTATTTTTGACCAATATATAATTATATCTTATAAATAACCAGCTTTTTAGTGAAAATTTAACAACTAATATTTTCTATTGTTTTTCTTAAATTAAAAATATCTGAAATTATTAGACTCAGTTAAATTAAAATAATTTGGATGTTATTTTTATACTATTTAACAAATTGTTTTTTGTAACAATTAAAAAAAAAGAAACAAATGGTTTAGACAATGTGTTTAAGACAGAGTGTTCCTAGAATGAGTTTTCTTAATTGAAATAACTCTATGGAGTAGTATAGTATACCAGTGAATTGAATAGTGGTCAAACTCTGTTATATGTTACTTTTTGATATTCCAAGATTAAAATCAATCAATAAATAACATCCAACTTGTTAGACAATTTCTTTATATTATTAAACATATTTGTTAATTAGTAATTGGACAATATTTAAAGAAAATATAAATTCCTTTGTTAGATATTGTTTCTTTAGCACTTTGTTTAAATTGATTCCACAATTATTAATATCTAAAGATATTTGTTCGAAGATTAGAAAAAAAGCTTCTACAGAAATCAAATAGAATTTCTAAAACTTGTATAAAAAGCTCTAAAAGTCATATTTTGATTCAAAAATACAAATTTAGTCTTTTTTACTAATCGAGTTATACAAAAAATTCTTCTTACGAATTCGCAGAATTCCAACAAAAAAATTGACAATAGTTGAAAAACATACATTTTATGAATACTGATAACTGTTAGCAATTGTACTAAAATTAGAAAAAAATAATTGCTTCATTGTGTCGGTCGCACTCACTCTCTATCTAAAATTCTACTACCTTTTCGCAACATGTACTACTTGTTTTGTATATAAATGGATCAAATCTATCATGTTTATAAATTTTTATTTAATTATCATTATTATTTTTATTAATCTTTATATATAAGTCAAACTATTATTTTTCTTTTTTGTGACTTCTTAACGAAATATTTAATATTTTTAATTTAAATTAAGTTAAATTGAAAAAAGTATATATTTAAATAACTTTTATTCTATTATATATATAGTATATTATGTATTATTAATATATAAGAAGACTGTAATATATATTTTGAAAATAAAATGTTAAATTAATTAAAAAAAATATATATCAAATTTGTTCAGATTTTACTAAGAATTTTTAAAAGAAACAACGCCAAAGTAATATTTTTAAAAGTTGTTTTGTTTTCTTTATTATTCGATTGTTTAAAATGTTTATTTTTGTTTCATATATTTCTTGCCAGTAGAAACAATAGAAAGAAGAAAATAGTTGCCTAAAATCTATATAAGTGTTTATTCTTTTAAATATTTAGAGCAAAAACGGTTGGTTTAAGTTAAATTAATAAATATAATATAAATCATTTTGATTTTACCTTTTCAATAAGGTATGTTTGTGTAACTATATATAGTTCTACTGTTAAGGTTATTAAAAAAAATAGGAGAGAAATGAAAATCTCTTTGAAATTTAAACTACATATTTAGTTTAGCAGTGTTAGAGAGCAGCTGTATCAGTTGGCCGAAGCAATCCATTTAAACTTACTGCTGCTGGGTATTTCATGATGATAAAACATGCATTCTAGCTTGTTAATACAGTTCTTACCGTAACGACAAGGCTTGGGATGATAAAAGGGGCAACTGGTTTTTGTGCAATTGGGGAAAAATTTGCAAGTTGTCGATGATACTGGGCCCGTTATCGCTGTGGATGATATTGATTTGTAATTTTGAACTGGTACTACAGATGAAGCTATGAAATAGAATTATTAATTGAAATGAAAACTCAAATATAAATTAATTTGATATACTTACAAATTGGCGGAGCTGTGGGCTCTAAAAGACTGGCGCTTCTGGGTCCACTGTGTGAGAAATTGCAATCTAAATTAACACAAGCCAAATCATATTTGCATCTGGGATGCGAGTATAGACATTTGTCGGCAAATTTACAATTCGGAAAAGATTTACAAGCAGATGTGGGATGATAAAATTCACAAAAAGATTTTGTACAATTTGGATGATATTTGCAGCGTTCCTTGGGTTTATTATTGCGAAATGAGCCAGAAGATTCCACTGGTACAGAATTCACTAAAATTATGAACAGAAATTATAATAAGTACAACATATTAGTGGCAAAACATATTGAAGTTAGAGAGATGAAATTTAAAACAAAATTATCGTTTGAATTAGCTGAAGTATAAAAAACATTTCAATCTTTGCTTTTTTAAATATTCTGATTCTAAACAAATGTGATTTTTAATGATTCCTTACAATTTAGATTAAATTTTCTTTGAAAACAAGTCTTTCCTAAAATATTATTTTAATCCGATTTAAACCTATTACAATCTATAAAGCATGTTACAGAAAAAGTTGATTAAATATACATACGTGATGTTGGAATATTATCATATTTTTTAGCCTCTGCATTGCGTATGGAAATTTTGTGTTTATCTTCACGTCTCTCGTGCGATGAGTGCCTTTCTCGATCACGATCCCGGTCTCTTTCTCTCTCTCTTTCCCTCTCTCGGTCACGACTGTGATCTCTACTAAAGTTGTCATGACTTGAAGAACGTCTCTTTTTATTGGGAACCGGACTGTCTCTTTGATTTCTGGAATCTTTGGCTTCTTTCAAATCAAATTTAATGGGTACATGTTTGCGTTTAGAGGGTGTCAATGATTCCTTGTGACGTTCCTTATAATGGTCTTTTAAGGGTGGTGTTGTTGAACGACTTTCGACCGATTTGCGTTCTCTGTCATGAGACGATTGTGTTGATGGCGGTGATTCATTACTACGGCGCTTTAGTTTACGTTCCTTTTCGGCTGAATGTTTTTTCGAGGGACTATGATGTTCATCATCTTCTGAGTCATTTTTAATAATAATCTTTTTAATTTCTTTAGGTTTACGATAGATTTCTATTAATTCAGTACGTTTGGGTGGCGGTGTTGTGCTGGCTTCTTGTCTCATCGAGGACGAGGACCGGCGTTCGTTGGATGAAGATGATGATTTAATGGAGAGTCTCTCTCTAATATTGGATTTACGAGACGTGTTAGAAGTATTTGAAGTTGATGTTGGTTCAGGATATTTTTCACGGTCTTTTGAATTGTTAGATGAGGAAGAAACTTGAGGAGGTGGTGAGAGAGAACGTGAATAACGTTTTAAATTGTGACGCTTCAATTTTGGCAGAGCTTTATCCTCTATAAAGTAAAAGACACAAAGAAACCTTAATAATGTAATATTTAATAAATACAAATTTCTACTCACCATTTAAAGTCACCACAAATTGTGTTTTTTGCATATTATCTTGATTTTCTTCCTCATCATTTGTATGATCTCCCATATTGTCATTGAGTTCATCTTCACTACCCTGTTGTTGATGTATTGCTTGTGGCACATACACATAATCCTGGTCAGACTCACCCCGATCTGATACTGATTCTGGTATATATTCATCGTCTTCTCCCACATTGTGATACGAAACAGCAGTAGATGTATATTTTGCCTTTTCAGATCCGGCATTTCCATTAACTTCCACGATTATATTCTTGGTAGTTCGTGTAAAAAGTGCCCCTACACCTGTAGATGTTTTAAGACGATTCCTGTAGGATTTAGTATAGAGTTTAGTATTGCGTTGAGCATTGATTTTGTCTCCTAGACGTAGAGCTACTTTTGGTTTTGTAGTAGTAGAAGGCTTTTTGAGTATTGTTGATCTTTGAGCTTCGGCTACAGCTCTTAAAAGCAAATTTTTCGGAGCTTGCTTGCTAGGTGAAACGGGTGGACGCGGTTTTATTTTTATTACCGAATTTACCGGTTTATCGTTGAGATCTTCTTCATCGGACATTTCCACCTGCTTAGCGGGTGCAACAATTACTCGCGAACCGATGCGTTTTCGTGTGCCACTAATATCAGGTGATGCTTCCTCCTTGCTACTGCTACGTGCTCGATTAGTGGTGGAGGGTGTTGTAGTGCTTATTTTGCCCACTTGGCTTGAATTGCGTTCTTCATTATGATTTTCCGAAGTGGAACGTCTTTTGTCGCGTTCTTCAAAAGATCGTCGTACACGAGGACGACCGCGTGTTAAGTTGGAGTTGTGATCAGCATCCCTTGGCCTATCAGTATCTCTGTCACGGTCGCGTTCCCTTTCCCTTTCACGACCTCGATCTCCTACTAAGTGCTGATTTCTTTCTCTTTCACGACTACGCTCTTGACCTCTTTCGCGCTCTCTTTCCATTTCTTTGCGACGAAAAGCTGGCACATATAGCTCTTTTTCCTGCAAATTTCGCCTTCTCTCCCGAGCCAAAGGCTGCGCAGATCGAGCATTATCTCTTGATGATGAGGTATTTTTCATACCTAATCTTTGATGTACGGGCCGCTTTTCATTGCGATATTCTGAAGCATCATCTTTGGAAGATGAATCAAAGTTTAGACTTGCAGCGGCTGAATTAAGAGGGGGAGGAGTAAATCGTTTACGTTTCGAAGCAAGTTCTTCATCATCGTCATTCTCATCGTCATTGCCACGATGTTTAGTTTTCTCTCCCTCGAAAACTATAGGACTCTTTTCTTTGTGCTTTTGTAAATATTGAGTCGGAGTTACTGAAGACTTTCTAACCAAATCACCGTTCTCATTAAACTCCTCTCGGCTGTCTTCATCACGCAAATTTAAGAAATCTTCATCGTCATCATCAAATTCTCCAATTTGTTTGAGTTGTTTTTTGGCCGCATAAATTTTCTTTTGTATCTCTGCCAATTCAGCTAAATCCTTTTCTCTATTTCCCGATACAACCACAGTCTCTTTGGTAGTTTCTGTATTGGTACTTGTACCTGTAGTCGACGATATTTCCGAGATTGTGGGTATATCAAATTCTTTTTGCGTCTCGGAAGAGTTAGCTGAGGTATTGTTTAATTCCTCTGAAGATCGTTTGTGTTTGGATTTTTTAATATTTTGTGTGGCATCTGCTGTTGCATTGATCGTTTGTTTGGCTTTTTCCAATAGTTCGCCAGCAACAAGATCTGTTATTGAGCTGACAACTTTGTTGGTGGAGGTTTTCTCGGGAGTTGTAGAGGAAGTGTTTTCTTTTGGTTTTTTTGACGTTGAAACTTTATCTTTTTTGGCTTGTTTTTTATCTTTTTTAGCTGCTGTTGTGCTCGGCACAGAGGAGGAGTCTTCCTTTATAGATGATTTACGTTTTTTAGAAGAGGCTAAATAATAAAAAAAAAACAAATTAATAGTATATTATATTGCAAATCGCATTTCGTTCGTTTTATAACAAAAAAATTTAATTGTAGAAGTCGAAAATCTTTGTTTTGAATTTCAAATTTGAACTTTACTAAATGTGTATTATAATTTCGCAACTAAATATGTAGTTGAAAAACATGTTAAAAATTATATACAAAATACGACATTTTTCTATAATATAAATTAATCATAGTACCTATTTCAAGTATCGACCAGTCCGACATAATAATATTAATAGACTTTTATTTATATGAACTTACCACTGGCGGCTGGCAGTGTTACTTCTTGCAGTTTCTGCAATACCTCATGCAACCAGGTTACAAACAGTTCTGTTTGATTACCTAAAAATAAATTTAGGTCGGATATCATCTGCTGCTTGCTCCTCTTATTAGCCACCATAATCATCACATAATCTGGCAACTCATCATCAATGTAACCGGCAGAGCCTCCAGTACCCAATTCTACCAACTTTGCCTTGACGGCACTCTATGATTATGGATAATCAAAGAAAATTATATAAAAAATGCATTAATATATTAAACAACTCATGCAATATTGACCTGCTTTTTTTGCTTTAAATTTCTAAAAAATTGATTTTTCCTTGTTTTTTTTTTTCTTGTTCATTTTCTTTTACTTACCCTCATTTTTTGTCCAATTTCATTGCCATAGTTGTCCATGTTTTTACTGGTTTTAATTAATTTTATTCTATATTTCTCAATGTACACTTTTTATTTTCCAAAAAAGGAAAATTTAATATATTTGCATGATTTTGTGAAGAAAACTTGAAATAAATAAATATTGTTTATTGCAATACGAAAATTTCCGTAAAATCTTCAGATCAGAAAAACTTCTTCTTCTTCTTTGAGATTGACGTTAACACAAAATGTCAAATAGGGAAAAATATTGCCAGATTATTTTAAAATATTCTCCGTGAACGCTAAATCGAAAATAATAGAAAAAGTAAAAAATAGTCGAGAATTTCAAAAAAGTGAAAAAAAAAATGTCAAAAACTCTAAAATAGTCGGAAAAACTCGAAAAAAGTAAAAAATAGTCGAAAATAGTTACAAAAATAGTCGAAAACTCGAAAATAGTAGAAAAAAATAAAAAATTGTCGAAAATTTGAAAAAAGTCAAAAACTCTATAATAGTCGGAAAAACTCGAAAAGAGTAAAAAAATAGTCACAAAATCGAGTCAAAGAAAGTCGGAAAAAGTCGAAAAAAAATAGTCGAAAATTTAAAAAAAAAAATGGAAAAAAGTCAGAAACTCTAAACTCTAAAAAACTCAAAAAAGGAAAAAAATAGTCGAAAATAGTCACAAAGTCGAGTCAAATAAAGTCGGAAAAAGTAGCAAAAACTAGAAAACTCGAATAGTAGAAAAAAGTCAAAAATTTTAAAAAAGTCAAAAACTCTAAAACAGTCGGAAAAACTCGAAAAAGTAAAAAATAGGCACAAAGTCAAGTCAAAGAAAGCCGTAATAAGTCGAAAAATGTAGCGAAAAGTCAAAAACTCAAAAATAGTAGAAAAGTCAAGAACAGTCGAAAATTTTAAAAACTGAAAAAAAGTCAAAAACTCTAAAATAGTCGGAAAAAGTAAAAAATAGTAGAAAATAGTCCCAAAGTCGAAAAAATTAAAGAAAGAAAAATCAAAAAAAGTCGTAAAAAGTCGAAAAAAGTCGGAAAAAGTCGGAAAATGTCAGAAAAAGTCAAAAACTCGAAAATAGTAGAAAAAAAGTAAAAAACTCTAAAAAA
Organism: Lucilia cuprina; assembly: GCF_022045245.1. Lineage (NCBI taxonomy): Eukaryota > Metazoa > Arthropoda > Insecta > Diptera > Calliphoridae > Lucilia > Lucilia cuprina. The sequence goes on along the minus strand of NC_060952.1, from coordinate 99,668,456 downwards.
GTAAAGTCGACAATTTATAAAATACTTTAAGTCTAAAAGTTGACTTTTTATTAAATGAAAAAAGTCGAAAAATCGACTTTTCATAAAATGCAAAAACTTAGCTTAACTTCCAAAAACTTTTGGCAGTCGCTTTTTAACATTAAATAATAGCATTAATGGATCTAATAGTAACAAATTTATTTTATAAATTTGTTAGGAGCTTACAATTAAAAAAATGAAGACAATTATTTAGGCTTCGAACAATATTGTAGAACATAATTATTGTTAATATTTGCAGCTGGCAGTGCTGAGCTTTGTTTTGTACTTTTGACAATGTTCGAAAAAATACAACACTGTGTTTATATTCGTAAATTATTGTAATTTTCTTTTGAACGTTCTTTCTTTACCGTCAAGTGGCAAAAATAAAAACACACGTGCATTAACGCAAGGAAATTTGTTGAATTTTTATAGAATTTTATAAAAAATTCGGCAAAAATGCGTATTGAAACGTGTTACTTTTGCTCCAGCAAAATCTATCCAGGACATGGAGTAAATTTCGTGAGAAACGACTGCAAGGTAAGTGAATAATCTCAATTTCGTCAATACATGTGACGTCACATTGAAGTGTGAGGTGTATAATAATGGCGTTGTATTTTTTTAACTTTGCAGATATTTAAATTTTGCCGTGGCAAATGCCATAAGGCCTTCAAACGCAAGAAGAATCCCCGTAAGGTGAAATGGACCAAGGCTTACCGTAAGGCAGCCGGCAAGGAATTGGCTATCGACCCCAGTTTTGAATTTGAGAAGCGTCGCAATTGTCCCATTAAATACAATCGTGAAATGTGGCAAAAGACTTTGGATGCCATTAAGAAAGTTAACGAGATCAAAGAACGTCGTCAAGGTCAATTCATTTTGGAACGTTTGCGCAAGGGTCGTGAAGTTGAAATTCAAATGGATGTTAAGGATGTACAGCGTAATATCTCCCTTATACGTTCTCCGGCTGCTGGCCTAAAGGAACGTCGTGCCAAGGAAGAAGCCGAAGAAGCTGCTCTAATGGAACAAGACTTACCCGAGGAGGAAATTACTTATGTCGATGCCCGCGAACTAGAAAAGAAACTCGAAGAAGGTCTCATGGATGACGACATGGAAATGATGAAAGCCTAAAGTGGCTAGTAAAGGGGGAGTTCTTAGATTTAGGTCTTATCTATAAGTTTTACACATTAGAAAAAATGAACCGCTGTACTATTCTTAACGTAAATCCATGTAAGAATAATCATCAAACTTAGACAAGAATATTTTATTTAAACTACAAATAAAATAAATGTGATTTGTGAATAATTTTAAATTGTAACAAGTATTTTATTTGTACCACTTAACAGGGGTTGCAAATAGATAAGCTATTTATTGCATTTAATGACCAAAGACAAAGTGAATGTTTCTCACTTTGTTTCCCTCTTGTACTATTTTTTTCATAGAACACACTATAATTGGATTAGTAGGATAGTAAAGCAAACACTATTTCATTTAGTTCTAGTTAGTATTAGTTAATATTTGGTATAAAAAACATTGAAAAAATCATGAATTTCAATAGTAAGTAGCATTGATTTGTAAAGTAGTAATTTAAAAGATACAATTTGACTAAACTCTATTTATGATATGATTAGGAATTTTAATATTGGCTGCTCTAATAATTGGTCTTTTATCCATGCTGTGGTTTGTTATAGCAGCCTTATTAGAACAACGTGTTCCCAATGCACTGATGGCCAAAGAAGGTTACATATTTGACTATGTGGTGGGTAAGCAAAGATATCAACAAACATTGCCGTAAAGGTAAAAAATGACGAAATTATTTATTATTGTTTAAAGTGGGTGCTGGCACAGCTGGTTCTGTGGTGGCCTCATTACTTTCAAAACACAGCAATGCTACCGTTTTGTTAATAGAAGCAGGTGACCGTTTTGGTTTGTTAAGCAAAATACCTTTATTTACGACGTTTCAACAAAAGGGCTTGAATGATTGGTCTTTTCTTACGACATCACAAAAGCACTCATCCAAGGGATTGGAGGAGCAGGTAAGTTATTAGAAGAATGAAAATTAGAAAAACGTTTAAGCAATTTGAAAAACCCAGTAATTTTTTGAATAATTTGAATTTACATTGAAATGAAAATTGATTAATTTTGTTTCTACAGCGTCAAAGTCTCCCACGTGGTAAAGGACTAGGTGGGTCTGGAGAATTGAATTACATGTTACATAGCGATGGTTATGAAGGAGATTTTGAACGCTGGTCACAGGATTATAATCTCAGTGATTGGAATTGGTTGTCTGTAAAACCATTTCTTGAGGCGGGTAATGCAAAACCCCATGAACGTCTGGAAATACCAGACTCATATTCCAAAATCACCTTAGCCATACAAAAGGCACAAAACGAATTCATGCACAAACCATGGCGCTTTCGAAAAGCACGTTATAATATAAAAAATGGCCTACGCTATAGTGTCTATCAAAGATTTTTACATGATGCACATAAATACAAAAATCTCAGGATAATGACAAATACAATGGCCAAAAAAATTGAATTTGAATTAAATAAAAGTAATGATGTCCAAGTGAGAGCTATAAAAATTTCTACAAAAGATGAAAACACTAGAAAAGAATATATTTTCGAGGTGGAGGTGCAAAAAGAACTTATTGTTTGTGCGGGTGCCTTTCAGTCCCCACAGCTATTAATGGTGTCCGGAATTGGAGAGAAAGATGAATTAAGAAAACTTCATGTTGTCGTGCCGGACTTTGTGCCTGAGTTGCCAGCTGTTGGCCAAAATCTACATGATCATATTAATTTGCCTTTATATTCGTCTATACAAGTCGTGGGACCTACTTTAAATCAACGTTCTCTCTTAGATCCTTTTGCCATTTTTAACTATTTAACAGTGGGCTCTGGTCATTTGGGAAATTTTGGGGTTCTAAGTCATATCTACAGTCTAGAGGGCAACATTAATGACACCTTTAGTTTAACATTTTTCGGTGCTGGAGCTATAGATGAATTGGCCTTAATGTCTATATCAAATTTTAAAAGAACACATTTTCGTGCATTATTTCCGCGTTATTTTAACACTAGTCAAGAGGGATTTGTTATAATCTCGAATTGTTTACAGCCGAAATCGAGAGGTAATGTAAAAATACAAAATGTAAATATAAGAAAAAATCCCTTGATAGATCCAAATTATTTGGCCGAACAGCAGGATGTAGAATGTACTATAAAGGCAATACGAGCAGCGGTAGAGGTAAGTGTTATATAAAAATTCCAATTAAAAAATTCCAATAATTTACATAAGCCTAAAAGTATACTAATAAATTTTATATTTTGCATTTATGGCAATTACTTACAGATCGTTACATCTTTTTCATTTTCCGAATTGGGCCCCAAAATCCACTGGCCCCGCATAAAGGAATGTGCAAATTTTGGACCTTTTGAAAAAGACTTTCTTTTAAATAACCCAAGTGATCATTATTTGGAGTGTATTTTACGTTATGTCGGTTTGGGTTCACATCATGCAGCAGGTACTTGTACTATGGGCAATAAACCAGAAAACAGTGTTGTCGATTCCAATTTCAAGTATGTTTGACATTATAGTTAATGATTTCTTAAACAAAAAAAAAAAAAAAATAACGAATAATTCTTTATCACTATTTAGGGTACACGGTATCAAAAATTTACGTGTTATAGATGCCAGTGTTTTTCCAACACCAATATCGGGTTATCCTAATTCTATTGTTGTGGGCTTGGCGACAAGAGGTGCTGCCATGATATTAAAAGATTATAAAAGGAATATAGCGAAGTAATGTTAACGAAAAGAAGATAAATAGATCAATTTAGTTAAAGTGTTTTCGCTAAATGTAGTTTAAGAACTTTTCGTAATAGTAATAAAACATGAAGTTATTTGAGAAATATTAACATTTAATTTTATAATTGGGTAATATAAACATAATATTATGATTTTTTACTTGATTGATCAAACTATAGTTAATCGATTAAATAACTGGTACAGTAAACATTGTGACATTTACATACATTTATAATAACAAAATAATGCACTTCCATTAACCAGTAATCCAAAGTTCCCCAGCAGTTCGACAAAGAGTCAATGCATACGAAAAAGACATTAATTTCCACTAATAGTTACCCACCTGGATGATCGTAATTCGTATGTTTTGGGTCATTCGTCACAGATGTACCCTTTGTAATCGAGAAGGATGACAGTCGTCACTTTAGTGTAGACACTTGAAATTTTCAAATTTTAGTTCCATTAATATCTTACCACCTGGCTGACTCCAATTCGTATGTTTTTGGACTTTCGTCACAAATAAACTCTTTGTAAACGAGGATGAAGACAGTCGTCACTTTAGTGTCCCCCTTGTAAGCGAGAGCGGAGGCAATCGTCTCTTTACTGTCTCTTTGTAGGGTTCAGAGTGACGATTGACTTCCTCGTAGGACAAGTCCATGTTAAAATGGTCGGCCACCTGGGTAGTCAGGTGGCTAGGGGCCACCACAAGTGGTAGGTTAAGTGATCAGTTCGGGACAGTCCCATCGAACTGCTGGGTCATTTAATATGAACCAAATATAATGTGTGTGACGGCCTGTGTATGTGTGTGTGAGCAGGGCAAGTGATTTTATTTGTTAAATTGCTAAAATTAAATTTTCTGGCAAAAATTTAGGGCGGGTTTCTTAGTCCTCTGTTAAATTGTGTTTTCTCACTTATAACGTTAGTTTAACTGGTCAATTACACTCAGTTAAACTAAGATAATAAGTAACTTTACTGATAACTGAAAAACACAAAACATATATTAAACCAGGTTTAACCAAAGAATGAAGATTATCTTTATCAGAAAAACTCGCCCTAAGTGGCATAGAAGCAAAATTAACAAAATCGATTATTTTCGTGAACTAACCTTTTGAATCGCATTCATTCCACATACATACATATATGTATGGAAATTTATGGAAATTATTTAATATTTTTCAGGAAATATTTATGACGAATAAAATATTTTGGCAACTTAGCCAAAATAAAAAAAAAATATTGAAATATTGAGCGATTTTTATACCTGCTATAAATTAGAAATATTAATTTAAATTGTTTTTCAAATAAAATTTTACATTGCGATATAAATACGAATATTGAATATATATGTATAAAGGCACAATCAGACCTATCAAATATTTGATGAAAAATGTGTAACCACTATTTTTATAATTGTAAATATGTAATATCGAAACAAATAGTGAGGACGCTTTGAACTGATGACGTCAAAGATATATTATGTTTGTACAAGTAAAAGAAAATCAAAATGTCGATTTTTTAGGAGTCACGTCATTTTCGTCAAATATTTGATAGATGTGAACGTAGCTTAAGAGCGATAAAGAAAGTAATTATTAATTATTCAATTCAAAACTAACAGTAATGCTACTTTGTTACTTCTTTTTCTGACAAAGTTGCATAACAAAAATTGTAAGTTCACAAGATTGTATAACATTTTTCTGTCAACGTTGTAAGATATAACAACCGTGTATACGTAGCTTAAAGAAAAATCGATTAATTTACTCTTTAATTGAATCATCATTGGAAATGTTGTGATTTCAACAATTCATGTTAATGTAGTAGATTTGATTGTCACAGAGTCAATGAATTCGGAAAAAATATCATTTCCACTAACATCTAACCCCTGGTTGAAACTATTTAGCCATTCTTCAAGAATATACTCTTTGTAAATGAGAGTGAAGACAGTCGTCTCTTAAAATAATGTTCATTGTCATGCATTGCCACGCATTGACTCCTTTGGACTAGCTTTCTGACTATCTCTTTGTAATCTATGGATTCTTCTAAGACAAACATACTTATTATAAAATATTATAAAAATTAAATTATTCTGTAATTATCGATGTATGAAAATGATGCAGTAAGTGATCAAGGGTAACTATTTATCTCTGAAAATGATAACTATTTTATAAATATGAAAAAATAAAATATGATAATTATAACGAAATTTAATTTGCAATTAATATTAAATAGTTAAACGATCTACTGTGTTCCGTTCATATTTGTATAAAAAGATCAAGGATAAGCCTAGGCATAAACCATAACAAAGACATTAAACCTCAGCAAAGTGTGCAGTCAATTCGTTACAAATACACTATTGTATGTTCTACATACGTAAAATACACAGTAAGAAGTAAATTTCTCATACAAAATGCATTTTGTTTAAATTTTTAAAGAGATTTTTTTCACATATAAAAATCTCAGCTGTAAATGCCGGTTGGATGTGTATATAAACGATTTTGAACTTGACATTGAATGGGACCAATAAAATAAAAACAAGAACAACAACTATATACTAGAATAGAACAAGAAAATCCCAAATAAATACTATCATTCATTCATACAGGCGTTGATCAAACATCTTTTATATGTATGTATGTACGTATGCATGTAATTTGTGTGTAGGTAAATATAGTTTGAGATTTTCTTTTAGTCTCTAATCTTAAATACAATAGAATTTATTTATGTATTTCTGTTTGTTCACTTGCTTTCATTAGCCAAGTTTTTTTTTTTTTTGTTATGAATTTTTTTCTTCTTGTAAATTTGCATGATGACGAGTAAATGAACGAATATCCCACAATTGATCAAAGTGGTTGAGGGTTGTGCTTTCGACAGCATTCATGGCCACCCTCAGTTGTGCATTGGACTTTCGTTATGATCGGTAGTAATAGAAGAATACAAAATAATTGTTCCACTTCTTCTGATTCGTGTGGCACTATTGTGATTGATAAAAAGTTTTTATTTAATATAAAATAAAATTAAGCAACAAGTGAAAAATATTTTAAATAAATATTGGATTAATAATTAAAAAGTGTTCTTTTTTTTTAACATAAGCATAACAGTTAAATATTTTCTTATGTAAAATGCAATTGTAGAGAAAGCAAGTGTTAAAAAAAATAAGTGTGATATAATTTACTACGTCCTAATTAATTACCAACATTTATCCAATTTCTCTCTCTTCCACTGATCATTCACTTGATTTCGTATTTAAATTACTGTAACACGAGTGCTAACCTATTGCAATTCATTTTAAATTGTTTAGTCGTCATTATTAAATTTATTTTAATATTTAGAGGAACAGATATTTTCAAAAATTTGGCATTTTCTTAAATAACAAGTGAAAGTTTATTTGGGGATGTTAAATATTTTTAAAAATTGCCTAATATAAACTTTTTGGCTATTACAATAGAATTTGTTGTCTATATGATAAACTAAATATCTATATTATATATATATTTTGACAGAATGTTTGCAAAAACGTGTATTATTTAATATATATTCTTAGATATTTATTCTATTATTTGTTGTGATTAAAAGAAATGTTCAATTGTTTTCAAAATATATTATATACATTTGGATTGTCTAGACTTTGGCTACAACAAATGATTTCCCATAATGACTCGGATACTTTTTACTAATAACTCCAAAGATATTACAATTTTTAATTTTGACCAAATTTCTATTAAAATGTGAAATATTTAAAAGTTTTTTATATTAAATATCATTTGCACTTGAAACATTTGTTTTTTATTATCGGTACTTTTTTGTTCATATTTATACGTACGTAAGCGCATGTATATTTAAACCCAGTCATAAAGATCAGTTGTTACTGTCTAGAGATATCCGATTTTTCGTTTACTTTTTAAGGATATTTCGATATGAAATATACTTATACTTAACAAATTTCAAAGAAATTGAAACAATATTTTAACAGTTTAATGTACATAAATAATCACTTTATATATGGTGCCGCCATACACCTCCAAAATTCAATTTTTTCGCTAATAAACATTACAAATCAACGTAATTTATTTGATTAATGGAGATTTTTTCATTCTATTTGTAAAATAAAATTCTTGCAAAGTAATTTAGTAATTTAAATCATTAAAATCGTGTCTGTCAAGCAAACAACATTATGATCACACTCATCATATATGGGGCCTACCCACATTATCAATGTTTGACCGAATGCAAACAATAGAGTACGACTATTACAATGGGTGCTCTTAAAAATACACAAATTTATTTTTATTTCTTTGAACTCAGAGACACAAAAATGGTTTAAAAATGGTTCTAGGCCAACTATAATAAAAAATAAGTAAAAACTTACATGAAAATCCTTTTTAAGACTTTTCTACTTATTCCATAATAAAAACAATATATATCCTACTAGATTTTGCTAGATCCTGTAGAAGTATATTTTAAATAGAAAATCTTTAAATAAAGCAAAAAATAATACAATCTAAAAGTCTGCAGTCTGTATGTCTATCACACAATGATCCCATTATTTAATATAACGTCATCTTAGTCATATCTATTATCTCTCTAATAACATAAACAATAACACAACAATGGGAGAGAGAATAAAATGATCATCAACATTAGAATCAACTTAATTTTATATTTACATATTTAATTTAAATACAAAACATCATCACTCTTTCTCGTCTAAACTTGTGATAATCTCTACAATTGACATAAATTAACAGACGAAAAAAACAAAATTGCGTAAATTTGGTGATAAATTCGAGTTTGATCATCATAAATTTAGTTGGTGTAGATATTTTACAACGTCCAGTAGTTACTACGGACTAGTAGTTGAAATTAAATTAAAAATAAAAAAACAATTTCTATCAATAATCCCGAGTGTTATATTATTTTAAAAACTCCCTCCAAAAAATAGTACTGAGTGTCCTTACAACGGAAAACCTTGAATTTTCCGCTTACCACCGTCTTTTAAGGCGGAACAGTTCTTTGCGTTATCTAAGGAATACTATAATAAATAGTAGTACAATTGTATGCCAAGATGTCGGATATAGATAACATTATTTCCGAATTACAACGTTTCAGTTGGCTTGACTATGTCGTGTTTGTCGCCATGTTTGTGCTGTGCATATTCATTGGCATTTATTTTGGCTTCATGAAGAAATCTGTTGGAGAATCAGACTATCTTATGGGTGGTCGTAATATGTTAATTTTTCCCATTGCATTATCTTTGGTGGCCAGTTTTATATCGGGCATTACACTGCTGGGTCTACCCACGGAAGTGTATTCGTATGGTATACAGTATACCTATGTTGGACTTGGTGTTATATGTATGGGATTTGTAATGGGCATATTTTATTTGCCTGTTTTTCATAATTTAAGCATTACATCGACTTATGAGGTAAGTAGAATTTTATTTAAAAATTTAATAGTAAGTATTTGAATTTTATTACTCTTAAGTAAACAAAAAAGAATTATGTATAGACGTTCAGCAATGAAAAGTGGTAAAGTGATGCTAGTCTTTATGAAACATTATCTGTGGGTATTGAGCGTTTAGCTTAAAGTTTGTAACACACAAAAATTTAGTCCTAAATCCACCATATAGTCATAAAATTACGTTCTATTGAGCTTTGTCCGTTGATTACTTGTTAGTGTTTTAATGTAATCATGGTTATAAATCAACAGATCGCAACTTTTAAAATAATATAGTAAAATTTGTCACAAACGTTTATACCTACTGATCGGTCCATAATTGCTCCCATTTCGTAAATAACTTTAAATTTAATTTTTTCATATTCGGTCGTTGTTTAACCTTAATGAGGTAGGGTCCATATTTGAATCAAGTCCAATAGACAACTCTTTTTAAATTCACCCTAATATTGTAGGTCATGCTGTTTATGACAATTTTGAAGTTTTTTAACAGAATACAGTAATCAGGAAATAAATGTTTTAACATTATGTACATAAGTTCTATAGAAAGGTACACACCTTTGCCTACCAGATTAATGTTTAAAAAATTTTTTACATGGGCTCAAAACGAACGTTTTAAAATTTCGGATAGATGTTCTGGTACATTTGCCTTTGATACACTACAATACTTTTCAAATTCGAACTTAGTTACACCAGAACTACTATGGTTATTCATAGTTTGTTGCATATATTTATTTGCAAAGTGCACTATTAATTCTTATTAAACTCTAGAATCTCTTAACAGATCTCTAAGTGACCGAGCGTCTTTATACGTATTACCGATATGATGGATTTGAATTCTTAATTTCTAGCCAATAATTTTAAAATTTTATTTCGAAAAAACGCAGCAATATTTTGCCTATTTATTTAATGATTATTACTGGACCCAGAGAAAAATTAAATAATAAATTGACAAAATTTCTCAGATTTTTGTATACATTTTTTAAATTTATTTAATCCTTAAATTAGCATTGACTTTGGTCATTATTTGTAATAAATATGTACATTCATTAAGTTTCTATGATAAACATCATTAACAATATCAGTAGAATGAATATAACGACATGAGTTTTCTTAGTCGGCCGTCTAATAGTATTAAAAAACATAATAGACAGACAACACCAACAACAATTTACAATAGTGTTTCTGTCTTCTCTATGTTCTGTGTTGATGTCCATATTTTCATTTTATTTTGTCTATTTACACAAATTGCTTTAATTAGCTAAAGTGAATTTATTTAGTTTTTTTATATAAAAACTGTCACATTTGATTTTATGAATGAAAAAAAAAAAAAAAAAAATCACAGCGCCACTTATCAAGTAAATAACGAGCAAAAATTACAAATACACATACACCTGAATGGATATTAGGGTGGCCTTTAAGTAAGTTTGTATTCATTCTATAATGTTAATCGAGAAATGAGTCATTGGTAAACATTTGATCTGGATCACCATTCTTTGAGAAATTTTGTTTTAAAACTAACCCACCAAAATTTTGGTATGAAGATAACTTTCATTGAACGGAACCACCCTAAATGAAATTTTATTTGCAATGATTTGATTGCAACATCAGTGCATCTTCTTGTAATTCTAATCACATGGGATAAGACTATGATTGTATTAGAAATCTTAAATTTTCCTCTCAGAAATTTTAGATTTTTTCTCTTTTCACTCGATTTTTTTAATTCATTCCATTGCAATTAATTTTGCCTGCCTTAATTTATTTCAATTGTTTGTTTACATTAAACAATCACAAATACTTCGGCAAAATAATTTAATTATACAAATATAAAATGTAAATTTTCAACCTGTAAATGTATGCAAAATTTTGAACACGCAAACAAACAAATACAGTATTTGATTTTTGTTGATTTGCTTAACAAAAAATAAATAAATTTCGAAATTAGATGCTTCTTCTTTTACCCATGACGTAGTTTTCTCTTAAAATAGATTTTTCTCATTTCATTGGACTTAATGAATAAGCAAAATAATTGTGTACGGAATTTCCTGCGGAATTTCTTGTTTTTATCTTTTAACAAATTTAAAAATTAATAATAATGGTGAAGAATAAAATATTCCCATCATAATATTTATTTTTAATTTAAAATACTAAATTGCCAATATACATGCATAGGTAAAAAATATTTAAATATATATTATATACATGATACAACCATATTATGTATTAGATATATATTCCATTTATTCAATATTTAAATGGATTAGATCTTATCATGATTGTGTACGTGCCGATTATTTACAACAGTGTTAATATATCTAAACAAAAGCGACAATTATTTCAATATAATTGATGAGTTCAGCTCAAGTTCTAGTTCAGTTATAGTTCTAGTTTAGTTCTAGTTTATTTCTAGTTTAGTTCTAGTTCAGTTCTTGTTCAGTTCTAGTTCAGTTCTAGTTCAGTTCTAGTTCAGTTCTAGTTCAGTTCTAGTTCAGTTCTAGTTCAGTTCTAGTTCAGTTCTAGTTCAGTTCTAGTTCAGTTCTAGTTCAGTTCTAGTTCAGTTCTAGTTCAGTTCTAGTTCAGTTCTAGTTCAGTTCTAGTTCAGTTCTAATTCAGTTCTAGTTCAGTTCTAGTTCAGTTCTATTTCAGTTCTAGTTCAGTTCTGGTTCAGTTGTAGACAATTTGGTCAATATTCCTAACAAAAATTGTAGGAAATCAAAAGATTCGGTAAATTTATTTAAAAGTAAAATTAAATTTTCTTTTGTTTGAAATATCTATGTATATGACTATTTAATAAATTTGTTTGTTTATATCTTCAACATAATATTAGTGTTGCATCATTAAAAACTCATCAATATAAAGTTTAATGTTTTTTCCTTATTTTTATTTTCAGTACCTTGAAAGTCGTTTTGATATCAGATTACGTATGTTTGGATCAGTTATGTTCACTATCATGAATGTGAGTAAAGCATATGAAATTAAAAATCATCTTTAAAATATTAATAAGAAAAAAAGAATTAAAATAAACAAATAATATATTTATATGACAGATTGGTTATTTGCCGATTGTAATTTATGTACCAGCATTGGCCTTCAATCAGGTCACTGGAGTGGCAGTACACACCATCACACCCATTGTCTGTATAATTTGTGTCTTCTATACAAGTTTGGTAAGTTGGCAAATGTCCACAAGTTAAGTTTTAATTAATGAAAATTTATTAATTTTATTTCTGTTTTCTTCTTTAGGGTGGTCTTAAAGCTGTCGTTTGGACTGATGTTGTACAAACTATATCGATGATAGGTGCTTTGGTAATGGTGGCTATTAAGGGCAGCATGGATATAGGAGGAGCTTCTAAAGTTTTACAAGAAGCCTGGGATTCGGGTAGAATCGAAAGGCCAGAGTATGTGTTATTATTTTCAATTTACATAGAATCAATGTTTTATTAATTTTTAATGATTACAGTTTTAATATAAATCCCACGGTAAGACATACCCTTTGGTCACAAGTAATTGGTGGAGTTTTCTATTGGACACAATCAAATGCTGTTTCTCAAAATATGATACAAAGATATTTAGCTTTGCCAACATTAGGGGCAGCACGCAAGGCCTTGTGTCTATTTTGCTTGGGTGTTTTAATCTTAATGGCTCTTTGCAGTTTTAATGGTTTATTAATCTATGCTACCTACAAGGATTGTGATCCCTTAACTACTAAGGTAATTTTTTATTGCAAATAATAGGAATAAAAATTCATATTTTTATAATTTTAGTTGGCCAAGGCACGTGATCAGTTGTTGCCCTTGTTTGTTATGAAAACTTTGGGTGAATATCCCGGCTTAACAGGTCTATTTATTGCCGGAGTTTTTAGTGCTGCTTTGAGTTCTTTATCTACCTGTTTAAATTCCATGTCAGCTGTAGTTTTAGAAGATTTTATTAAGCCTTTTATGGGTCGACCTTTATCTGACACGGCCCATATGTGGATTATGCGTTCTGTGGTTGTAGGAGTTGGTGCTTTGTGTGTAGGTCTTGTTTATGTAGTAGAACATATGGGTACAGTTTTACAATTGGCCATGAGTTTGGAAGCCATTACTAATGGTCCTCTGTTGGGTATATTTACTATTGGCATTTTTATGCCCTGGATTAATGGTCATGTAAGTATTTGGTTTTAAAAATTTTATATAAAATATTTATACGAATGTGTTTATTTTTATAATAGAGTTCTCTACTTGGTGGTGTTTTGGGTGTAATGGCCATGTCTTGGATTAGTTTAAAAAATCAATGGGCTGTTGCCTCTGGTGCTTTAAAATATCAAACTAAACCTTTAACGGTTGAACATTGTGATTATCGTTTTGAATCTGTATTTATGTCAACTGCCAATACTACTTCTATAATGCATGAAACCGCAGAGTAAGTACTCCCTATACAACTATTGTTTTTATTATTATGTATCATTTTTAACTATTTTTTTATTACTTCATCTTTCAGTGACATCTTTCCTTTGTACCGCATTTCTTATATGTGGTACACTTGCTTGGGTGCAGTCATAACTATTGTTATTGCCATCATCTGTACGTTTATCTTTGGTGGCAATGATCCAAATAAAGTTGATCCATGTCTACTGACACCTTGTATACGTAAATATTTTAATTATAGTGGAGAAGATTTAAAATCTAAGGTAATTTGTTTTTGCAATATTTATATTTAGTTAATAAATAGAGCAGATTGTGGTTCAACAGATAAGGGAAAAAAATTTAATATTGAAATTGTTTTTCGGCTTTAGAAAACTCAAGGGCTGTGGTCCGATTTATTGTAAAAACTTAATAATGACTTTAATATGGTTCTATTACTTTTCAGAATATCCAAAATGACATTCCATTGAAAAACAAAATATTGGCCGATGAAGTAGCTCTTTAGAGGAGTTTTCAACATAAGCGTCCGAGTCTCATTAAAGCAAATTTAATAAATTGTTGTAAATACTTTAATTTTATAAAGATTATTTAAGTATGTTATTAGTAAAATATAGATTGGCAATTAGATCAAATGTATGTATATGTCCTTTGTATTAGAGTGGTTTATTTATATTTCTAGAATTATAAGCAGATTAAATAAAACTATATTACATTATTGACAAATTTAAAAGCAACTATTTTGTTGTGACAAAATATAGTGAATAATTTGTTTAAAATAATTTACAACTTCCATCTATCCATATGTTGAACACGATCGATCTAGCGCTGATCGTGTATAAAACTTTATTGTAATTGTATGAATAATATATAAATGTTTTATGTTTGTAAGAATTTTATTATTAATTTTATTAACAATTTTTAATCAAATACTATTAAATATAATTTACTTTTATAAGATTGTATAAATAAATACGCAATTAGTTTAAAATAAATATAAACAATTTTAACAAAAAGTTTTTTTGTATGTGGGAGTTGCAACAACATGTAGTGAGCTAGTAGCTGCTACATTTGGACAAATGTAGAGTTTAAAGAACTTGTAAGTGTTTTTGATGTTTTACATGATTTGATCATTAAGACTTAAACATTCTAGTTGACACTTAATGCTGTAATATTTAATTGATTTTTATTTACAATTTGACACGATTAAGAGTAATAATGAAGATTTTTCTAATTGACAGCAGGCAGTCAGTCGTTAAAGATAATCAAAATCACTGACATCCCAGCAAATAAATGAAGAATAATAAATTATGTGTACATATTTAAAAAAATGCCAAGAAAATAAGCTTTAAAATTACTTTATTTAATTATAATTACAAAATCTTTAAATAACAAAATTATAAACACAATTCCTTCGAGCCGGATTTGAACCAGCGACCTATGGATATCAACGTAACAACTGTATATATTTGTAACATGAATGTATAAGACGGAGAGAACAGGGCCCGGCTAACAATTTGGATCGACTACGCAAATTAACGTACTACAAATTGCTCCGCAACCTCGACGTCCCTTTTAAACCGCAACACAAATCACGAAAATGTATCAGTGCATCTACAGTCCACCGCTCTACCAACTGAGCTATCGAAGGCAATGCAAAATCTATGACAAATTGCAACCAACAGTTTTTATTTTCTATTGTATTCTTATATAACTGTTAAAATGTTGCAAACAAAAAGCACTAGAACATAATTGAAAAGCTTTTGGAGAAAGTTATGTTGCATCCACCACACACCATCCATATGTTTATATATGTAGAAAAGCTTTATTTAGTTTATTCGTTTTACAATCGAATAAGTTGTGATGGTGTTAAAAACACACATACACACATTTGTATATTTTACAATCATTACACAATAGTACCGAATTTCTATGCTTAATTGGAAAAAGTTATTTTTGTTTAACAAAATCAATAGCAGATGCTTACTGCAGCAAAAAGATTTTTATAAGTTTTTAATTAAATGAAAATTACAATTGAGAAATAAAAAAAAAAATAATAAAAAACAAGTAAGAAAATATAGTCGGGCGTGGTCGACTATATGATACCCTACACCAGTGATTGTAGGGTATCATATATTTATTTTTCATAATAAAGCATTTATCTTCAATATTTCCTTGTTCCGATACATTTAGGTAATTTATGGATGAAAAACTAATTTTCTAAAAAAAGCTTTATATGGGGGCTAGGGGCAAATATGGACCCGATGGCCCGATAAAATTTTGTGAATATATTTATATTTACATAATATTTTATTGTGCTGAATTTCATTTATTTATAAGTTAATTTGGGATATTCAAGTAATTTTCTGAGGGGGACTTTGTATGGGAGCTAGGGTCAAATGGGTCCCGATCTTTATGAAATTTAGCAGGGTCATCAAGATTTCTATAAAACTAAGCTGTGCCTTATTTTATCGATATATCTATATATTTAACATAATTATGAGCTCAAAAGCCCTTTTCGGGGGGTTCTGTTCTATGGGGGCTAGGTGAAATAATGGACCGATTTTAACCATTTTTAATAGGCTTCATCCTCAATAATACGTGCCTGCCAAATTTCATCCAATTATCTTGTAAACTGCGACCTGTAACTTGTACACAAGGTTTACATGGACAGCCAGACGGACATAGCTTAATCGACTCAGAAAACGATTCTAAGCCGATTGGTATATTTTAAGGACGAATTTTTGTATGTTACAAACATCAGCACAAATCCAATATACCCTCCCCACTAAAGTGGTGTAGGGTATAATTAAAATCCTTAAATAATGCTCTAACCAAAGTATAACTTTGTTATACTTTAGTTCTTACAATGAAAATAGGGAACATCTGTGAATATTTTTTATAAAAAATCGATTTTTGACTGGAAAATCTAAAATCGGCTGTAGATCCTTAAATAACGCTCCAATCAAGAAAATATTGAAAATCTATGATCACTTCGTATTTTTCATAAAAAATAGATCTTCGTATAAAAATAAGTAATATCGGCAGTAGATCCTTAAAAAACACTCTAATTAAGAAGATAGTGAAAATCTGTAAAACCTTGATCGAACTATATTTAAGTTTTAAAATAAACAATCAAATAATAAGTTTGTCAAAATGTCAAAACAATTGAACTGTTTTGTCTTTTCGTTGTCTTAACAAATTAATTTAATTTTAAGTCAATTATCATTTTGAACGAAAAAAAGTTTCTATTTTAAGTCTTTTGTTTTGTCAGTCTGTTTGTGTGGCATACTGTGATCGTGTTTATTCCCTTTTTTTGTGCCAATATTTTCCTTAACCTTTAGCATCTATTATTAATAAAAATAAATATAATTTTTATGTGTTATTTGTTATTTTTTTTCTTGCTAAAGTTGTTGTTTTCTTAAGATGACAAAATAAAATTTATGTTTATGACCTTTAGAACATGAGAATGTTTAACAGATACGACTTTTTTCTGTAGGATTTTTTTAAAGAATTGTTAAAAGTACAATGTTTGGTTTGTCACATTGTAAATATGTCTCTATTTTTTGTTTTTATAAAAAAAGTTATTCAATAATTTTTTTATTTATTTATATTTATTTAAGAAACAATTGCTTTGTTTTGAGTAAACTTAAGGTCAATGTTGCTTGATGTGTAGTAAAAATCTATAGATTTTAAAGAAAAAAAAAAAAACAGCATGTGCCGGGATTATTTATAATTTAAAATGCACAGAGCACGCATTTTTTTGTTTTAAAACAAATAAAAAGTGATTTTTATTTTTTGCCATCTAAGTAACCTTGTTTGTTGCTTTAAAGTATTTCAACTTGGGGCGATGTTATTTACAATATTTGACGCCAAATCTGTTGTTATTTGCCATAAATAAATCTTCCTAAATAGCTTGACATAAGAATGGAAAGTATAAACGAATAAAAAATTACCCTACCCTTTAACCTTTAATATAAAAAAATGTTACAATTTAGACGCTTGACCAGCCCTTATAAGATTTTTTCACAATATCGCTTCTTCCCACAATTCATTGGGTGTGTATGTTGTATGTTCCAAGCGACCGGACAAAACCCGCATGTCTACTTACAAAAGCTGTGATTGAGAGCATACAACTGCCACTTAAGGTGTTTATTCATGAGATCAAAATTCAACCAGCTCAAAAGCAACATATTGTTTTAAGTTATTTATATTTTTATTGTTTAACAACAAATGAAACGGTAACATTTCATGGTAAGTACGTGCTTTGGTGGCTTTTTTAATTGAATTGATATTTTTGCTCTTGGAGGTTTTTTTTATTATTGTTTCTTTTTTCTAGCCGAAGTTATACAATGTTGTATTTGTCTTGATCATATTTTTTTCTCAAGTGTTTTGCAAACACTATAATTATGTTTAGATGAAAATGCCTCAGTTTAAGTGGTGACTTATTTAAATAATTAAATTATTTTAATTATTTGTTCATAGTGCCATGTGTTTGTTGGCTCTTTGTCAGTCTACTACCACCGTCTAAATGTTGGGACTGTGACTGCTGTTTCTGTTTTTGACCTAGTTTTTTCAATAATGTTGCAAAGATATATATTTTTATAAGAAGTTAGAAAAATTAAGTTGACACTAAAACATCTTTAATCTAGTTTCTTGAGATTTGGTGAATATTAAAAATTATTTTAATGGTTTTTAAAAATATTAAAAATCTTTTTGTAAAGAGATTTTTCAATTCACTTTAAATTTAACACTTATAAATAAATCTAGATTGATAATGGCAAATACTTCATTTACTAAAATCAAAAAAATCCAAACATCTCATATGTTATTTATTAAAATTTTACTTAAAATTATTTAGCAATTACTTAATTCAATTCATTGTAAAACATAAAAATATAAATAATTTCACATAAAGAGAAGCATTTTAAATTGATAAAGATCTTTTGCTCTTTATACGTACATATTTCTGTGTAATCAGTGAGTATGTAAAATCAATTTATGCGTGGGTGTTAACACACAAAAATTATTAATTTCTGCTCAACTAAAGGTCACAATTGAAAGGAATTACTTAAAACAAACAAAAACAAAATTACATCTTCAATACATTTGTTTTATACCTCTTCAGTTTCTTTAACATTTTTTTGTACACTTTTGAATAATTGATATTGTTAATTAAGCAAGGTTAAAATTCTTGAAAATAAATTGTACATTGAATAAGAAAAGTATATGCAAAACTGTTATTCTTAATCAATTAGTAACTCAACTACAGCAACAGAAATCTCACAGATATTTTTATTTAATAAACAATCAGTTGCGTCATCAACAGACTAGTAGACAGTGTTGCCACTTTATTCGATTTTTTTATGAATAATAAAAGTGATCACCATTTTTTTGATTGAATCGCATCCAATAATTTATATCCGATTTAAAATTGTTCCTATAAAAATTAATATTTCATATAAAATATGAGTGATCACAGATTTTAACTATTTTCTTGATTGGAGCGTTTTTTAAGAATCTACAGCCGTTTTCAGATTTTTCACATAAAAATTGATATTTCATAAAAAATTAGTGATCACAGATTTTCACTATTTTCTTGATTAAAGCGTTATTTAAGGATCTACAGCCGATTTTAGATTTTTCATATAAAATCGATATTTCATACAAAATATGAGTGATCACAGATTTTCACTATTTTCTTGATTGGAGCGTTATTTAAGGATCTAGAGCCGATTTTAGATTTTTCATACAAAAATCGATATTTCATACAAAATATAAGTGATCACAGATTTTCACTAGTTTCTTGATTGGAGCGTTATTTAAGGATCTACAGCCGATTTTATATTTTTCATACAAAAATCGATATTTCATACAAAATATAAGTGATCACAGATTTTCACTATTTTCTTGATTGGAGCGTTATTTAAGGATCTAAACCCGATTGTAGATTTTTCATATAAAATCGATATTTCATACAAAATATGAGTGATCACAGATTTTAACTATTTTCTTGATTGGAGCGTTTTTTAAGAATCTACAGCCGTTTTCAGATTTTTCACATAAAAATTGATATTTCATAAAAAATTAGTGATCACAGATTTTCACTATTTTCTTGATTAAAGCGTTATTTAAGGATCTACAGCCGATTTTAGATTTTTCATATAAAATCGATATTTCATACAAAATATGAGTGATCACAGATTTTCACTATTTTCTTGATTGGAGCGTTTTTTAAGAATCTACAGCCGTTTTCAGATTTTTCACATAAAAATTGATATTTCATAAAAAAATAGTGATCACAGATTTTCACTATTTTCTTGATTAAAGCGTTATTTAAGGATCTACAGCCGATTTTAGATTTTTCATATAAAATCGATATTTCATACAAAATATGAGTGATCACAGATTTTCACTATTTTCTTGATTGGAGCGTTATTTAAGGATCTACAGCCGATTTTATATTTTTCATATAAAATCGATATTTTATACAAAATATGAGTGATCAGAGATTTTCACTATTTTCTTGATTGAAGCGTTATTTAAGGATCTAGAGCCGATTTTAGATATTTCATACAAAAATCGATATTTCATACAAAATATTTTCACTATTTTCTTGATTGAAGCGTTATTTAAGGATCTACAGCCGATTTTAGATTTTCATACAAAAATCGATATTTCATACAAAATATAAGTGATCACAGATTTTTACTATTTTCTTGATTGGAGCGTTATTTAAGGATCTACAGCCGATTTTAGATTTTCCATATAAAAATCGATATTTCATATAAAATAAGAATGACCACAGATTTTCACTATTTTCTTGATTTGAGCGTTATTTAAGGATCTACAGCCGATTTTAGATTTTTCATATAAAAATCGATATTTCATACAAAATATAAGTGATCACAGATTTTCACTATTTTCTTGATTGGAGCGTTATTTAAGGATCTACAGCCAATTTTAGATTTTTCGTATAAAATCGATATTTTATACAAAATATAAGTGATCACAGATTTTCACTATTTTCTTGATTGGAGCGTTATTTAAGGATCTACAGCCGATTTTAGATTTTTCATATAAAAATCGATATTTCATATAAAATATGAATGATCACAGATTTTCACTATTTTCTTGATTAAAGCGTTATTTAAGGATGTACAGCCGATTTTAGATTTTTCATATTAAAATCGATATTTTATACAAAATATGAGTGATCACAGATTTTCACTATTTTCTTGATTGGAGCGTTATTTAAGGATCTAGAGCCAATTTTAGATTTTTCATACAAAAACCGATATTTCATACAAAATATAAGTGATCACAGATTTTCACTATTTTCTTGATTGGAGCGTTATTTAAGGATCTAAAGCCGATTTTAGATTTTCATACAAAAATCGATATTTCATACAAAATATAAGTGATTACAGATTTTCACTATTTTCTTGATTGGAGCGTTATTTAAGGATCTACAGCCGATTTTAGATTTTCCATATAAAAATCGATATTTGAGTGTTATTTAAGGATCTACAGCCGATTTTAGATTTTAAGGATCTACAGCCGATTTTAGATTTTCCATATAAAAATCGATATTTCATATAAAATAAGAGTGATCACAGATTTTCACTATTTTCTTGATTTGAGTGTTATTTAAGGATCTACAGCCGATTTTAGATTTTTCATACAAAAATCGATATTTCATACAAAATATAAGTGATCCCAGATTTTCACTATTTTCTTGATTGGAGCGTTATTTAAGGATCTAAACCCGATTGTAGATTTTTCATATAAAATCGATATTTCATACAAAATATGAGTGATCACAGATTTTCACTATTTTCTTGATTGGAGCGTTATTTAAGGATCTACAGCCGATTTTATATTTTTCATACAAAAATCAATATTTTGTACAAAATATGAGTGATCACAGATTTTCACTATTTTCTTGATTGGAACGTTATTTAAGGATCTAAAGCCGATTTTAGATTTTTCATATAAAATCGATATTTTATACAAAATATGAGTGATCACAGATTTTCACTATTTTCTTGATTGGAGCGTTATTGAAGGATCTAGAGCCGATTTTAGATCTTTCACATAAAAATTGATATTTCATACAAAATATGAGTGATCTCAGATTTTCACTATTTTCTTGATTGGAGCATTATTTAAGGAATTACAGCCGATTTTAAATTTTTCATACAAAAATCGATATTTCATACAAAATATGAGTGATCACAGATTTTCACTATTTTCTTGATTGGAGCGTTATTTAAGGATCTACAGCCGATTTTAAATTTTTCATACAAAAATCGATATTTCATACAAAATATGAGTGATCACAGATTTTCACTATGTTCTTGATTGGAGCGTTATTTAAGGATCTAGAGCCAATTTTAGATTTTCCATATAAAAATCGATATTTTGTACAAAATATGAGTGATCACAGATTTTCACTATTTTTTTGATTTGAGCGATATTTAAGGATCTACAGCCGATTTTAGACTTTTTATACAAAAGGTTTAACAGCGATTTTTAGGTTTTTCATAGAAAATTCACAGATTTTCCCTTTTTCATATTGGCAACTCTGGTATCCACAATTGCAATTGTATATTAAACTAAATCAACAATTAAATTGTGGTTATTAATATCATAATCTTAACTTATTAGTTAGTGGCATAACACGATAATTTTATAGTAGACATCTTGGACACACATCGAGACAATGGTCGCTGCTGTCGGTCAAATCACTTTTGGAGTTAGAAAATTATGATGACAAAAAATTCATTTTGTTGCAGAAACTTAAAGTAGTGTAATCATTATTTGTTTAAGTAAGAACAATTAGATATTTTACCAAACTAAACATGAATTTATAGAATATTATTTGGTGCAAATTAATTATCAGTATATATTAATTAAAATCCCATAAAATTTAAAATTATTTCAAAGTTCTGCTTATACGTCATAACATTTTTAAAATACACAAATGAAAAATCTCTTCCTCTTTTTGGTTGTAAAACATAAAAAGTAAAAGTTCATTATAAAATAGAAAAAAAACATAAAATCTTCTAAAAGTTTCTTATAGGAAAACCTTCCACAAAAAAAAGACGGTCATGCGAATTTAAGCTTCATTAATAAAAAGAAAAAGATGAAACAACAGAAACCACAAAAAACAATCATCATCATTTATTGTTACATGTCATGCATGTCATTTATATATAAAAAAAAATAAAAAAGTAGCAACCGTAGGCAAAATACACTTAGAAAATCAAGTGAAAAGTTATAAACTTAAAGTTAGAAATTTTTATATTCCTAATGCTGTCTCTTAAAAGTGCAAAATTTAAAAAACAGATTTTAGTTAAAATGTGTTATTTTATTTACATTTTCTCTGAGTGTACAGTTAATAAGTTGTTTATAGTACACGTAGTACTACTGGTAGGAGTAGTAATAGTACCCTCAACGACTTCCTTTTTATATTAAAGCGTGATATTTGTGCATTCATATACATACATCCATATGTAATACATATTAAGTATGTATGTGTGTACGTATTTAAAGATTATTTTGTATTTTACATTATTTAATAAACATAGTAATACAAACATATATCAAATATACATTCGGTCCTACAAATAATCCATTCAACAAAAGCTCTGTATGTGGTAACAGTGTCAGTTGTCTAAAGGCCTCTCTATGTTAAAAAAATATAGTTTAAATACTTTGTTGTATTGTTTCAGTACCCTACGAATCAGTTTGTAGGTACTGATTTATAAATATGTTATTTTGTATTAAATTTTATAACGGTTCCAGAGTCAAATGTCCCATCTTAATTAAACCTTTTAGAGATCTCGAAATATTAATGATTTCATAAATAATTCTAGAACGATTTTGTTGGAAATCGATTTTTAATTTCTCTTAACCTCTATAAAAAATCCTTCCGAAAAGTTGGCTTAAAATCGAACATTTGACCCTGTGACCTTTATAAAAAAGTTTTATAAAAACATGGACAGAATTTAAAAAAAAAACACATAACCATTGTTCCCTTGAAAAATATCTGTGAAGTGTAAAGATTTTAAAGAGTTAATTAAATCTATACAGTACGGCCTATAACAGACCTGGAATTCCATAAAGTGACTTCTGACGAAAATCACATAAATTTCGTAATAATTTATAACAAAATTATTCACTGTAACAGTTTGTGTAAGGATGAGACAATTGAAGACTAAACCAAGTCTTAATTCTGGGCACTGCGCTGTAGAGTATGATAAGGTCGGATATGGTCAACTTTAATTTCCTATTTCTTTGTATTTGTTTTGTGTCAGCTGTCATAATGCTACCGGCAAATCTGTATAAATTGTTCATTTATTTTTTTATTTCTCCCAAACCAGGAGTTTATTTTTAGGGTTATCAAAGTTGAATTTATGCAGTGTAAGAATTATGAAATATATATTCATATAAACAAATAATCATGAACTGCAAACTCCGAAAATAGTGTTAATGACAATAATGAGGGAGTGTTTATTTTTGACAGATTTCATAATGTTTCAAATATTTAAATACGGAAATAAACAAATATTATTAATGAGTTTTACAAAAGAAAAAAAGAGTAAAATTTGACAATTATCATATTTCAAAATGTAAATAATATTATAATTGAAACACAACTTAAAAATAAGTTATTTGTAAAAAAAAAATAGAAATTTTAAAATCTGTAGTAAAAATTGTTTAAGTAGAAATAGGGTTCACAACAAAGGTTACGAATTGTAAATTGTTTATATTTTTGTTTATTTAAATAAAAAAAGAAAAAATGTAATTAAAAAAAAAGCACAAACTTTTGTTTATAAATCATTATCAGCGTAACTAATTTAAAAACTATTATTGTATATAATTAAAAACGTGTCAAGCACTTTATATTTGTTGTCTATAGTTTTATTTTATATATGTAAGTATAATATTTATTTAAAAATAAAATCCCTTGCTTTTTAAACAATTAGTTAACCATAAACAGTGCTAAAGACAACATGAAATTTTTTATAGTTTTGAGTTTAATTTTAAGTGTTTTCTCTCTTACTTTTGCTGGCGAATCTGTAGGATTCTTTACAGATCCAGGTAACGATTAAATATTTGTTATTATTTAAATAAAAGTAAGATTTCAAAAAATTATTTTTCCTTTAAAATCTTAAAGATCATCCGGGAAAATGTGTTTATGATGATGTGATTCTGTCACCCGGTGAAGAGGTAACATTACCTGGGCAGTGTGCTAGATTTTCATGTGGTGAAGACAGTTTTGCCAGTATTCAAAGGTGATTATAATAAGTGGCATTAAAAGTATTATTAAAAGTATTATTAATTAAATTTATTTTATTATAGTTGTGGTGTTATGTTACCTCCACCCGGTTGCCAATATGGTGACTATATTGATAGTAGTGCTCCATATTCCGACTGCTGTGAAAAGAAACTTATATGCCCTTAAATCAAAATAAAGTATTTTAAATAATTAATTTAATAAATATAGATATAAAAATAAAAATTATAAGTTATTAATTTAAAACAAGTAAGAATGACTTGCCAACTATATATTACCCTACAGCAGTGAGTGTGAGCAGTTTTCAAAATTTGAATTATTTTTATTAATAATAAAGCATTTATATAGATAAATTCTAAAGCCTTTACACGATTATACAAGTAATATGATCTGTCAAAAATTTGTGTAAAAGAGTACAAATGGGATCATCTAAACGCAATTTGCAATGAAACCATTACACATTAAGAGAGAGAATACGGATGGAAAATTTGACAGTCGTATGCTTCTCTTCATTTTTTGAAATGATTCAAAAAAACAAGCAGGTCGCATTAGAGCAGGGATGTATTTTTATGTAAACGCATAAAAAGGTTTTTAATTGATGTTTGAATAATTGTATTGGGTTCTGTAAAAGTTATTATTTCATGATGTTTTAAAAACTTCGTACTTATTTCGAAACATGATATTTATTTTTATTTTGGAAGTAGTTTGATTAATGAAATTTTCAAAGTTTTTATATAGAAATTGGAATTATTTAGGTTTAATATAAATATATCTTCTGTCTGCTAAATTCCCACAAAATGGAACAATTTTCTTCACAAACATAAAATGCTTTAAATTTTCATATACAAAAATATGTATTTTTGTAAAATCTTGAAATCCCAAAAAATTCCGCGATTAAAATTTTTAAAATCCCGAATCCCGGGATTTGTAAAAGCAAGTTCTATTTGGCATCCCTAGTGCTGATTATATATGTAAATATAACTTAAGCTATATACATAATCAAAGATTTAAAATTTAATTTAAAATTTAGTTAAGCGTTGAGAGTGTGCAAGAAAAGATGAAATTTTTAATATTTTTAGCTTTAATTGTAACTGTTTTTTCAGAGGATTACTCAGGATACTTCAGAGATCCAGGTTATAATTGTTTGATTTTAGGTTAAAAAGAAATAAATTTAATTTCATTTCATATATCATAGATCATCCTGGTAAATGCGTCCGTGATGGTATAATTCTATCTCCTGGTGAGGTGGGAAAAGTTCCTGGAGAATGTGCACTGATGACGTGCTATGATGACGGTTATGCCACATTTCAAACGTAAGTAAATTTTGAAAATATTCAGAAATTTCAATTTGTTTCAAATATTTTTAATTATGGATGATTTCTGAATGATAATAAGAAATGTCTAAAATTATAAAATATAAGTCAATACACTTTAAATGGTAATGAATTGTATTATTTTTTTTATTTTATTGTTATTCAACATACATACATATGTATGTATATTTTATAGATGTGGAGTAGTTTTAGCACCACCTGGATGTAATTTCCCTGACTATATTGATCTTGATGCTCCATTTGGTGAATGTTGTGCATTGAAAGAATGTTATTAATTGGAATTTAAACAAATAAAGATATAATTTAAAATTAAGAATTCGATTGATTCAACTCTTATGTATATGTGATACATTTATTTACTTTGAAATGTTTAAAGGTTAAATGGAAACAAAATACATTTATATATATTTTGATTATCTTAATAAAATATATTAAACATTATCAAAATACTTCAATAAAATAATGCAGGTAGAATCCATATGAAACCATCTTGGAATAAAATGAAACTTAACATCCAAAAATGTATATATGTAATATGTTTCATATATCATTGACTTAAATTATTGAAGACGTTCAAGCCATACTAATAGTATCTCTTGTTGTCACAATATCAAGAAACAAGGAGAAAAACAGAGTGTTAGAAGTGAAAGCAGTTTAGGAGATATATAGCATTTTCCGTATAAATTGAATTTGACAGTCGATCATTACAAAAAACGGGATGATAGAACTTAGTTCGAAGAGACAGTAGTAAATTTCACGTAGTTATTAGTGAAAACCCCAAAATCGGAAGGTAAAGTTGTATGGAGTTGTATGTGAAATAATGTATCGATTCCAACGACTTTCAATGGGTATCGTCCTTGTGTTGAAAAATACGTATAATGCAAATTTTATCAAAATATCTTGATAATTGTGGACTGTAGATTGCGCACAAGGTTTTTATCGACAGCCAGTCACCCCTGCAAACGGACTAACATTGACTAAGAAAGTGATTTTGAGTCGATCGCTATATTTAAAGTGGACATAGGGACCAATATTTTTGTTCGTTACAAACATCAGTACAAACGCCTAATCCCTCCCTACTATAGTGGTCGAATGTTTCAAAAGAGAAGAGTTTATGTGTATTCATTCAATGTTATTTAACAATTTTTAAGACGGGGCTTTTGGAAGTAAAATATTTGGCTTCAAAAATAAATGAAAAATCATCCTGTAATTAAAGGAACTTAAAATTTATGGGCAATTCGCTGTATATACTTTCAGACAATTCTTATATATTTCTAAATTTTCACAGCGCGATTTTTTGTTCTGGAACGGGATTTCGATTGAAAAAGTCATTGATTTGTGGAGAAGTTTCGTTAAAATCGTTATTTTATTAAACCCGAAAATAGCTGTTTTCTGTTCGTTTTGATATGATGCGTGTGAAGTTAGCTCCGAAAGTTAGCTCCGTTTTTTCAATGTTAACAAGTCTGTTATGTTAATAACATAAATCTCGCTCAGAGAGTGCTAGGTTAACATAGCT